>NC_132782.1:112535980-112839010 GCF_048418805.1 Vulpes vulpes
TATCGTCGGTCCAAAGCTCCTCCTCCTGTGTTCATTAGTTCGGTAAACGGAACCACACTCCACTCCAGAGGCTCAGGCCAGAAAGCTAGAAATGTTAACCCGATCGCCCAGGTCCTTTCTCACTTTCCGCACCGACTTCCACTCGGGGCCAAGCTCACGTCCGCGGACTCCAGCATCTCCCAGGGCCTCTCCCGGCCTCCGGCCTGGCCTTTCCGGATTCCTCCTCGTGCGCCGACAGGGTCTCCCGCGGACCTCCGGGCTGGGGCTCCGGACGCTACCGGCAGGTGGAAGGCAGGTGGAAGGCAGGTCCTCACACGCAAGCCCGCGGCGCACCCTCGGGCGGCACGTGAGCCCACCCCCTGGCCTCTGCTCGCTCGCTACCACCTGGGCCGGGAGGCTCTTCCGCCCGGTGGGCCGCGCTCGGTGCGTCTCCACACCACCCCTCGGGCAGGTACGCTCCGAGGGGCCTCCCCGGCCTCCGCAAACATTTCCCGTAGGAACCGCGGCGGACCGAGGCGGCGCCCTGCGCTCACGCTGCCTCTTCCTCAGCACCTCACAGCCTTCGCGGGGCGCCGTGCACACCTGCGGCCACTCGGGCCTCGAGCGCCGCCCTCAGCCGCGCCCCTGCTCGCGCCGCCCGGAAACGCTCCCGGCCGCGCAGGACGACGGGAAGCGGGGCTCCCGGGCCGGGCCGCGCCTGCGCAGGCGCTCTCCTCCGCAGGGGGCGCCGGTTGGCGCATGCGTAGGCGCGAGGCTCTCCGTTGAGAAGGTGCCTCGGCGGCGCGGGAGGTAGGAGGAGTCGGGTTTTAGGGTTAGGATCCTGCAGTCTGGAAACGACGTCCAGTCACCTGGGGCCTTTCTCGCCCGCGGTGTGGAGGCAGGAAGGAGCCGCGCTCGGGCGGAGGGGCCTGGGGCCGCCTGGAGGGAGGAAGGGCGAGGGGGGATCGGGTGCCCACCGGGTCACGGCCCGGGGGTCCGGCTGGGGATCGGAATTTGCCGTGCGGCTTGGTAGCTGCCAGAGTCGTTGGCGGCCGCCCCCAGGCCGAGCCCCTGCCCGCTGGCCGTGTGTCACCGGGTCCCGGGGGGCGGGAGGGTCCGCCCCGCACTGCCCACTCATTCATTCCGCGTCTGCCGGCGTAGACGCGAGTCCCCAGCCCTCCGGAAACTTGCAGCTTCCTTCCGCACATTCGGAGGGAGCGCGGACAGGACGTTCGTCGTTGTCGGACAAATGTCACAGGCCCCGTGCACACCCCCGCGGCGCGGGGGGTGGCATCTGCTCTAGCTCCCCACGTTCCAGGGCTCGAGTCAGGCGTCCAGACGCGGTTCCCTCCCTGCAGTATCCTCTCCCACTGTTCTGAAGTCTTTACAAATCAGGTGCCTAACCAGCCACAGGGAATCCAGAGTAGAATGGGTGAGTCAGTGCCCCCCTGAAGTTTTGAGCCTAGGAGGAGACAGACAGTAAGTGCATAAGAGTGTACGTGCTGATGCCCCAGAACCACCCCCTTGGATGTGATCCCAGCCCTGCCACTTCAAAAGTTGCGTGAGCTTAAGTCAGTCCCTCATTCTTATGCCGGACCCCTGGCTGTTAAGGGATGAGGGTAGAGCCCACGGAGTAGGATCGTTGTAAGGGTTACATGAGCTAGACTTCTAAAGCAATTAGAACCGTGCCTGGCACGCCATAAGCATTCAATAAATGTTACTACAAATGAAGGTAACTTGTGATAAATGCGATTGTAAAGTGTGATGATGGAAAAAAAATGGGATTGGAGAGGGTCCACTTGGATAAAGGATGAGGGGACGCTTCTCTAACGAGGTGACTCGGAAAGATGAGGATGGGGCAGCCATGGGAAGTAGATTACAGGTATGCCTGTCTGCCCCACTCCGGAAAAAAATAGGTGATTAAACGGATTACTCGGATGGTGGAGATTGCACTTTCTGTCACTGGGTCATTCCGTTTTAATTTTTTTTTTAAGATTTTTATTTTTATTTATTTATTTATTTTTTGCCAGAGAGAAAGAGCACAAGCAAGGGGAGCAACAGAGGGAGAAGGAGAAGCATGCTCCTGCTCAGGGATCCCAGGATTCCAGGATCATGACCTCAGCTGAAGGCAGATGCTTAACTGACTTAGTCACCCGGGTGCCCCTCAGTTTTGGTTTTTGAATCCCGCTAAACTGTGCCAGAGTAATCATGCCCATAAGACCCAGGCTTTGCGGTGGTCACCATTCCAGTCACTCGAGTTTAGAGTTCTTGCTAGCATGAGAGAGGGTGGAGAAAAGTGGCCCTTTTTTTTTTTTTTTTTTTTTAAGTCGCCCTTTTTAAATTTGAAAACATTGTATCAGTGATGGGTGAGCCTCCTGTGTTCATCTCATTTCTTCCCAAGTATCCAAGGGCATATTCTCTCCATTGGCCACCCTCTCCCCCGGCCCTGCACTTTTTCTGCATTTGGCCATCATCTTGTTTCTGTGGTGACTGCCCTTCATGGGACTCATTCACCAGATTTCAGTAAAAACAATACTCTTCCAAGATGCTCATGTTCCTTGAGGGGTTACTAGATCCTTCCCCTTGTGTTGTGTTGTGTTGTGTTGTGTTGTGTTGTGTTGTGATAAACTCCCCATGAGTTTGTTGTCAACCAGGCTGTACCTGAGTATTTGACACAGGTATTGTTATTCTGAGCACTTTGCCCATACTCCACATCCTCTTGTACCTTCCTGGAAGAAATGGCATAGAATGCAGTGTCTGTCTAATAACATTTAGATGTTTTTGATTTTTCACAGATGTGACATTAAATAAATCAATGTGCTTTACCATTATGGAGATCTTGGAGAATCACCCGAACATGGAGTTCATATGTATTCTATCTCAGAGGCATCTGTTGGACCACAAAAGCTCTCAGATGTGAACTTTGAACGTGCTGTTTTAACAGGGACTCAATCTGAACAAAGACATTTTGAATCCTTATGAAGGGAAAAGCATTACTTTTTGCTCAGTTGTGCAAACTCTCCAGGTGTCCTAGTGAGAAGCTAAGAGGAGCCTTCATGGAGCTGCAGGTCTGAATGAGGCCCTGCTAGGCTCATTCTCGGCCCCCCAGATAGACCTCACACCTCAGAAGACCACCCACAAGCCTTAAAGCTGGTCAGAGGATGGATGAGTCAGATGATGATTTTAAGGAACTCTGTGCCAGCTTTCTCCAAAGGGTGAAAAAGAATGTCAGCAAGGAAGTGTTGGGTGAAAGGAAGGGACAAAAGGCCTCAAACAGCACTCAGATAAGCAAACCCAAAAGGACCAAACCAACTGGGACCAGGGGCAAAACCCTTCCAGGCCTGAGGGAGAAGAAAACTCGGTCTGGCAGCCAGGCCCCAAGGACTAAAGAGCAAGGGGCCCCCAAGCAGCAGGAGAGTGAACCAGCTCCCCCCAAGAACGGAGAGGGAAGTGTGCTTGCCTCCACTCCACTCCAGAAGGGTGCACAGACCACCCAGACAGGTAACTGTGCCAGAACCACTGCCAGGATGTTTGCAGAGGTGGTGGTACTGTTTTTAAGCAGGGGTCCGAAAACTTTTTGAAAAGAGCCAGAGAGTAAATTATTTTGGCTCTGCAGCCCCAGTCTCTGTTGCAGCTTCTCAACTCCCTAGACAATATGTAAGCAAATGAAAGAGCTGTGTTTCAACAAAACTTCATTAAAAAAAGTCAGGCAGCCTGCCTGAGGACCATAGTTTGCCAACTCCTGTTTTAAACAATGGTCATAAAAAATTTAACCCCTGCGTGAATATTCTACATGATTATGTTCGGGGCCCTCTGCTCTTTTAGAGGTTCCAATTAATGTTTACATTATGTAGTTGATGCAAGTTACGTGAACACCAAAAATAATGCTGCTTCTCTCATTTTCTTGAATTCAGTCCAGAGTGGGTAAGTCATGGTGGTGCAGGCCAGTTGGGTAAGGCTACTCAGAAGGCGGTAGGAAGCTGCCAGAGAGGTCTCAATCCCCGAAGAATCTCCAGGTCCTTCCTTTCTCCTCTAAACACCTTTGTTCTTTTCTTTTTTCTTTGTTCGTTTGAAGCGGGTTTCTTACCCTGCTGCCCTTGGTGTACTGAACCGTATGTTTACCATGACTTCTTCAAGCAGAACTGAGAACCAACCTTGCATAGGATCTTTCGGCTCCTGGGTTCTACTTCTAAATGTTTCTCACCTTCACTTCCTGATCTTAAATGGTATTTTTTATTAGTGTGGTCAACATGCTGTCTCAGTGGAGTAGTGGTAAAAACTTAGCTCACAGAGACTGTTGTAAGGCTCAGTAGTGTTACTGAAACGTCATTGGTCCTTCATGCCTCTTTGGGAGCAGTGAAAGTTACACATGATTCCCCAGAAGACCACACCCCCACACACCTGTGAAACTGGCATAAAACTGCCAGGGCTTCATGAATCCCCGCCAGAGGCCATCTGTGGACCCTGCGTTACAGGAGGACTTCTGACCTAGGAAGATAAAAATGTTTGTCATTAATATTTCTTTAATAACAGCTTCATAGAAAGAATTCACATTCTATAAAATGCACCCTTTTAAAGTGGACAGTTGACTGGTTTTAGTGTAGTCACAGAATTGTGTAATCACTATCACTAGCTAATTTTAGAACATTCTTATCACTCCAAAAATAAACCCTGTGCTCATTAGGAGTCAATGCCGTGCCCCTCTGTCATAGATATTTATGACAGGTCTATTTATATTACCTCCAACGGTGAGGTTACCAATAGTTGGTCCTATTCACAGTTGAGAGTTAAACCTAAACTAGTTGGTAAACAACCCCTTGAAACTTGGGTTCAGCCTGTATCTGGGGGAAGAGTCCTTGTTTCTCCAGCTAGAACAGATGCCTGTGAATATTTTCCTCCTTGCCAGAGGCTGCTCCGGACAGCAACTCCCAGCCCCCTCCTTCCTGTCTGACAGTGACAGCGCCAAGTCCCTCCAAAGCCCGGACGGCAGAGTTGGTTGTACGGCGAATGCAGCAGTTCAAGAGGGCAGACCCCGAGCGTTTGCAGCATGCTTCAGAAAGGTGCTCCCTGGAGGCCACGCTTGAAGAAAACACCCCACGGGGCCCTCCAGAGGAGATGACAGCAGGGAATGGTATGATGGGAGTTTTATATATTCCCATCAAGGATAAGTTTGAACCCTGGAGAAAGAGGGGCAGGAAGGAACCCGCATTCTTGAGTTGCGTGGTCGGGGTGGGTGCTCTGGCTGGCACCGTACCTTGGCCACTTCATTGTATTAACCAGAGAATGAAGGGTCCCTTGGGTCATTTCTCATTTAGCTTCTTTGACAAAGTACCTCTTCCTCTTATTTTGACTTTTTATTATATTTTTCCCATATAGAAAGGTCAAAAAAAATACTACAATGAACCCCCATGCCCTCAACCTGTATTTAACAATTATTAACATTTTGGCATGTATTTTTTATTTCTAAGTATATCTGATTCTTCTATACCATTTCAAAGTAAGTTCTAGATGTCATGATGCTTCCCCCTCATACATCTCCTACATGATCACAGTGCTATTGTCACACTTGATTCCATAATACTGCCTGGTGTCCAGTTCATATTAAAATTTCCCCACTTGTCCCAAAGACAGCCTTATAGATGGTTTCTTTTTTTTTTTTCTGAACAAGGATTGGTCAGAACCATAAGTCCCACACACTGCATCTGCTATAGTTCAGTAGTCTTTTAAAGTCTAGATTCTAGAACGGTCCCCTTGTCCTGTTTTTTTTTTTTTTTTTTTTTTTATGATACCAACTTTTGGAAGAGTCCAGGACAATTGTCTTTTTAAATTTCCCACTTTTAGATTTGTTTGATTGTTTCCTCATAGTGTCACATAACCACTTCCTGTAGCCCTGTGGTATATTACGTGTGAGTAAACCAGAGGTCTGGGGGGCCTTGGGTGAAGGCAGCAGGCACCAAGCATGCAGGTGCCATGCAGGTGCCGTGCACTGCACCCTCCACCACCCCAGGAGGCACGTCATACCCCTGGTTCTGTTCTTTCCCCCCCAGAACAACGTGAGCCCTCCTCTCTGGTGAAAATACACAGAAAAGAAGTAACTAGGAAGAAACTGTGTCGATGGACCTGCAGCTACAAACACATAGTCTCCTGGTAGTGGGTTTGCAGAGTTCACCCTGGGAGCACTGAGGATTCTCAGGCTACCTCTAAGGTCCACACGGGCAGAGGGGACATCCACCATTGCATCACCCCCTGTGTCTCCACCGGGGTGCATTGGAGTTGCTCAGCTAGGACACGAGCTCAGCACTTGCCCTGCGTGTGACTCGGTTGTTTGCATTGACCTTCAAAGCATTCCCAGTAATGCTCAGGGCTCGAGACAGAGAAACCATTTCTTTGTTGAGAAAAAAATAAGGCACCAAAATGAGGTGCGATACTTTTCTGGCTTCGGTGGAAAGATAGGCCACAGGAATATTCAAGAACTGGGGACTTCGGAAGGTTTCCGCGTCTGTGAGTGCCAAGGGCCTCTCTAGTGAAAGGTCATAGCAGTAGGAAAGGCTGAGCTTTGCAGGGGAAGCCTGTGCTCCGTGGAATGGGTGGCAGCTCGAGCAGGAAGGGACAGGAACGGTGCGTCCGCCAGGGCCTGGTTGCGACAGTGGCCGAGGCGCTGCCACCTCATGGGGCCTGGGAGCAGTGCACAGCGGGAGGCCTTATGGGCGGCTGCCCGGTGCTGGGTGATGGTGGCCACGTGTCCGCCTGGTGCTGCAGGAGTGTGGGCAGCAGCCCTCACGCCCCTCCCCCCCCCCCAGGGCCGGGCTACGGGCTCCCCGTGCTGGAGAGCACCCTGCAGCAGGACCTTGGGCCCCACCGAGCGGCCGCAGCCACACCAGAGGGCAGCCTGGAGGAGGCGGGGCTGTTCTTCTGCCAGATCTGCCACAAGAACCTCTCGGCCATGAACGTGACGCGAAGGGAGCAGCACGTGAACCGGTAGGAAGACAGACTGGGCGGCCGTGACCAGAGCACCTCTGCATAGGCCTCAACCTAGCCCTGCCATTTCATTGGACAGCTTTATTGAGCTGTGATTCCCGTATTATGCAACTCATCCTTTTATTTATTTTTTAAAGATGTTATTTATTCACGAAACACAGAGAGGCCGAGACCCAGGCAGAGGGAGAAGTGAGCTCCCTCCGGGGACCCGATGCGGGACTCGATCCTGGACCCAAGGTCATGGCCTGGGCCGAAGGTGGATGCTCAGCCACTGAGCCCCCCGGGCGTCCCAGGTCATCTTTTTAAAGTTAACAATTCAATGGCTTTTATTTATTATATTCACAGAATTGTGCAACCATTACCACAATAAGTTTTAAAATATTTTCATTACCCTAAAGGAGACCCTGTCCCCATTAACGTTCACTGCTCATTCCCCCACTGCCATCCCCTCGCAGGGGCTAATATACTGTCTCCGCGGACTTGTCCGTTGGGGACTAAGCAGAGTCACGTAAGACGTAGCCTTTTGTGTCTGGCTTCCTTCCCTCAGCGTAGTGCTTTCAAGTTCAGGTTGGAGCACGGATTGGAATCTCATTCCTTTTTACAGCTGAATAATATCCTGTCATATGGACAGACCACGTCTTGTTCATCTGTATAGATTGTCTCTGCCTTTTGGATTTTGTAAATAGAGCTGCTGTGACCACGTGTTTCTCATGTTAGAGTATCTGTTCTCACTTCCTTAGGGTACACATTGCCACTGTTTGCCATGTCCTTGCTCACTTCAGCCAGCAGATACCTAAATTTAGCTTTAGAAGCTGACTGCAGGCTATGTGGAGGAGTGGGCTATGGCAGGACAGGCTGGGCCCACGGCCTGTCCATGCTGACGTGGATGCATGTTACTGGGGAGAAGGTTCTCTTATGTTTACTGTCTTCCTCCAGGTGCTTGGATGAGGCTGAAAAGGCACTGACACCCTCCATACCTCGGATCCCCGAATGCCCAATTTGTGGCAAACCCTTTCTCACCCCAAAGAGCAGAATCAGCCACTTGAAACAGTGTGCAGTGAAGATGGACGTCGGCCCCCAGCTCCTGCTCCAGGCCGTACGGCTGCAGACAGCTCAGCCTGTCGGGGCCTGTAGCACACAGGCATCAAGGTGAGTCAGATGAAAAGGAGGAAAATAAAAGAAATACTTGGATTGTTTCTTTTTAAAGCCTTTTGTAGTATTAGAGAACAGTTGAGCCCGAGAACCCTCCTTGATTCTGGAAATGAGATGTGAGGAGAAAATCCGGCAGAGTCTCCACCAGGACTGAGGAGGAGACAGATTCTGTACCCTCGAAGGCCTTGAAATGGTCCACGCAGGTGTCTTCTGGAGGAGGGAGGAATCTGGTAACACACCTGATTGCGTCCTTTCGCATGTGGTATGCCACAGCTTCCACCTCCGTGCAACCCGAGTCTCCTACCATTTGGTGAAGAGGACTCAGTGAGTTCACACAGTTGGTGAGACAGAAGCACAGGCCTTTTTTTTTTTTTTTTCTTTTTTTAAACGTGCATGAACTAAATGCTTACATGTTACAATAGGAGGTCTTTCTCCTAGCTGGTGCAAACCACAGGCACATAAGCAGCTCAGCTCCCCTCCCTACTGCCCGTGGTGCTGTGGATGCCGCGTTACAGGAACCAGTGTAGGCTCTGCACTTCTGTAGGTTTGGGACTTTTTCAAGAGCAAAGGGAAGGCCAAGAGTGGTGGCCCTGTTTGTCCTGGCCACTGCCTTGCACACAGGTTGTGGGCATCTGAGCCAGGCCCATGGTGAGACTAGGGTGGGCACAGGTGGGTTCTTAGCTGGTGAGCCTGTCCATATCGTAGCACATCAACACTAGCATCTCAGAATCGGAAGCCTTAAGGCCCTAGCACAGACATTATGTAAGCCGTCACTTGCCTTCTGCGAGGACTGGATGGAAACCACCTACTCAGATGAAATATATCTGCTTTTTAAATACCTCTGAGAAGGGACACCTGGGTAGCTTAGGGGTTGAATGCCTTTAGCTCAGGGCACGATCCCAGGGTCCTGGAATCGAGTCATACATTGAGATCCCTATGAGGAGCCTGCTTCTCACTCTGCCTGTGTCTCTGCCTTTCTCTCTGTGTCTCTTATGAATAAATGGATAAAATCTTAAAAAAAAAAAAAAAAAGAACTTTGAGAAGAGAAACAAGATGTGTGTGGGTCCTTCTAGAAGGTTGATAAAGTAGAAAAACTATAGCAAATGGATACCCTCACCAAGGCTTCGAGCCTCCTCTGCCAAAGGCCAAGCCTGGGGTGTATGGAACTCTGGAGTAGTCAGATGCTGGGACAACCCCTTGCCTTCTGGGAGGCTGTGGTTATCGTGTGGGGTTCCCAGGAACTTGAACAGAATTAGGAGTTGCTCAGATCTTCCGAGGTGATGCCTGAGATTCTTGAGCCACCCCTGGCCCAGGAGAAAGCATGAGCTTCTATAAAGGGTGCTTTTCGTAGCATTCTGACAGCTGGGTTTGAGCTCCCAATTTCTCTCTCGCCTTTGCCCTCCTATTTCTTGCTTAGTCTGTTGGGGTTCACCAGGTGGTCTAGGTTTTCCAGCTGGAAAATTCTTTAAGCCAATCTCCAAGTCAAATGAGCTGCTGCTATACACTGACCTCCAGGCTGGCTGACCATGTTGGTAGTGGAAGCTGGGAAGCCTTTCCTTCGGGCCTGGGGCAGAAGCGATGCCCACAGGCCCTGCAAGAGAAAAGGGATCCTGTCATGGCCAGTGTGGCCAGGACTGCCTGAGGGGCACCTGAAGGATTGATGAGCAGAAGTTGGTGGAATCCAGGAAGCTGACTCCACCAAAGGGTTTGGCCACACCTGGAGTGTGCAGGTACCACTCAGAGCTTGATACACCTGCCAGGAACTCAGTAGGGTAGTGTCACATGGAAGGACCAGACCTCCCCTCTCTGGGGCGCACTGAACTTGGCCCAGGATCATGTAACCTTAACATGAGGCAACAGGATGAGCACAGTGAACTCCCAGAGCCATTGATGCCTCTGTCTAATGGGTCTGTGTTTATCCCTTTTCTCTTCCCAATACAGAGGAGATGGGGTCTGGGCCTCTCTGGTCCAGCAGGGATACCCCCGCACAGGAAGTGCTCACACCCTGGCCTCACTAATCTTTCTGTTTGGCTGCTTTTTAAGCTTCAACAATCACGGAGGTTTAAAGCGGAAGGGAGCCACCAATAGGAAGGAGCTGCAGAAGAAGCAAAAGGTCAGCGAGCCCGAGGTGCCATCTGAAGACTTGCTTGTGGCCATGGCTCTGTCCCGGTCCAAGATGGAGCAGGAGGCCATGCCCCCTGTGCTGAGACTGGAAAGCGCTTTCTCCGAGAGGATAAGACTGGGGGCAGGTAGGTGCGGCGCCAGGCTGGCACAGCCTCACCACTCCTGCTGGGCCTCAGGGTGTGGGGCAGCTCTGTCACTGACCCTGTGCTTCCGTTCACCCCAGAAAAGAAGAGTCGCAAGAGGAAAGCACCTGCCTGCCCTCCCCTGTTGTTACTCCAAGACCTGGAGACCACAGGGAGGCAGACCGAGGACCGGGTGGCCCAGCTCTTTGCGGAGGAGATGGAGCTGTCCAGCACACCGCCACTTCCTGCAAGCAGGATCCTACAGGGGGAGCTGGAAAAGGCTGGCCAGAGTCTGCAGCCCCCCGGAGGGAAGAAGAACTTTCTGTGGGAGGGCAGTGCCCTGACTGGAGCCTGGGCTCTGGAAGCCTTCTACACCACAAGCCTGGTCCCTCCCCTGGTGCCCCAGCGGTCTGCCCCTGCCGAGGTATGTCCCCCGCTCTGGGTGCACAGCGGGCTCTGGGGAGAGGCTGGCAGCCAAGATAGCAGGATGGGTCATCAACAGAAAGTCCGAAAAGGAAGGAAGGATAGGAAGTCAGGCGTGCCGGCTGTAGCGTGTTTGTCTGTACGGCAACTGATGGCTCTCCTGGGGAGAATGGGAGGACCCCTGGTTCCCGAATGTATCCTGTTCCCGGAGAGTTTGTTTGAAATGCAGTCCAGGGCCCCAGCCCCAGGGGGCTGGCATACTGGAATCTGAGGGGTTGTCCCTGTGCCCGGGGTGGGGCCCAGGAGCCAGACAACCCTGATGCAGGTGGGCCTGGAGTCACTATGTACTTGAGGCCATTTAGATAACATTAGGGGGACAGGACCCTCAGAGACTGTTCTGTACATGTAGCTGCAACAGGCATGGCCTTCACTGTGACAGAGAAGCCTGCTGGTAGACGGTGATGGGAGAAAAGCTTCCCAGGGTTGCTCTGGGCTGTGGCCGGCATTCTCAGGACCCCTCTGTGTGGTGGCTGCTATAGTGGCCACAGGGTTACTTGGCTTCCTGACTTCTTTCAGGGTCTTGCCCAGGACTCCACGCTGCCACCGGTGCTGCTTGACCAGCCAGAGCTGGGTGTGCGAACACCACCTCGCCACAGTGCCCAGCCTGTGGGCTGTGGCCCCCGGAACCCATCACCCTCCGCCAGCCAGAGAGAGCACCAGGCCCTGCAGGACCTTGTGGACCTGGCAGGAGAGGGGCTGAATGCCACCCCGTGGCCCTGCAGTGGGGGCTTGGCCAGCTCAGGAGTGGCCGCAGGTGAGAACCCAGATGGGTCGCCAGGGCCGGCCCTGCCCTCCCACCCTTCCTCCCTATGGCTGTGGTGGGACCGGCTAGTCCTTGTGGTGTGGGGACAGCTGCTCCAATCTGAGGTCTCCTGGCTTGTCCCCAAATAACGGGGAGAACACAGTCTCTGTAAGTGCTTTGGATGTCGTACAGGTGTGTCCTTCACAATTTTCTCCAACTTTAAGCAAGGACAGAGCCCTTTCCAGAGCCAGTAATCAGGTAAAAAGCATCTTCAGGGAGCCTTTGGGGTAGGCCAGCTGACACCTGCTGGCGTTTCCCAGAGATTGACGTTGCCAGGAGGTGATTGTTCTTTTGATACCTGAATCCTCCTTTCAGGGATGGATGGGTCGTCCACTGGCCTTCCACCGACTGGGTTTGTCCTGCCACCTGAGAAGCATCTGGAGGGGGGCAGCCAGGCTTCGGTAAGCACCGGGGCACCTGCTCCCCACTTGTGGTCCTGTGCTCTGCACAGTCCGCTCACAGTCAGCCTCCAGAGCCGCACACGAGTCCGCTGGCCCCAGAGACAGCCCTTGACCGAAGCCAGCCGAGAGCCCATGGGAGCCTCCTATCCCCCTCGAGGGCTCTGCCATGAGGCTTTGTCCCTCTGTCATTGAATTCTGAGGGTACCTCAGCCAAGCCCTTGGAGCCTGTTTGGTCCTGAGAGCCGGCAGGGATCCCCATTGCTCTGGGAGGTGGCCCCAAAGTTTCACTCATTCGCTCCGGACGGACTGCCTCTCTGATGTGCAGGTCCCTAGGTGGCCTCCAACTAACCCTTCACGTGCTGGAAGTCGGGCTTTCATCCTGTTAGTGTAGTGGCATCAGCTACATTACCTCATCATGGTCTACCTGGCGACTGTGGCATGTAGTCAGAGGGGGACCGAGACTCCCCTCAGCTGGGTACCCGAACATCGTGGGCTCAGTGTCCCTGCCTGACGCATCGGGGCTGCACACGGTGCTTGTGAAGCACTCAGCCCTGTGTGCACCATGCTTGGCCCAGCTGTGGCCTCACTGTGGCCATTGTGCCTCCACTTGCTCGTCCCTACCCCATGTGAGGCCAGGGGACTGGGCATAATGGAGAATTTGGGAAAGAAGCTAGCGTGGTGCTGTTCTGCACCAAAGAGAGCCTCAGGGCAGCCGGAGGTGGGAGCCAGCATGGGAGCCCTGTGCACAGGAGCTCAAGGCGCTCCTGAAGTTGGGGAGCTTGCTTGAGCCAGTGTGCACCCTCCTTCCAGCTCACCCTCGGTTTGCTGCTGGCAGACTTCAGGGCCATGGTCAATAACCCACACCTGAGTGATATCCAGCTTCAGACGGACAGCGGGGAGGTGCTCTACGCACACAAGTTCGTGCTTTATGCCCGGTGCCCACTTCTCATGCAGTATGTGAGTACGGCCCATGCTCCTTCTTTCCATGCCTCCCCCACACCTCTGTGCACCCCCCACACGTGCACCCACCTCCCTCCTCTGTTACACTTGCGGCAGTGGGGAGACAGATTCCAGGTGAGGAGGTGGTCCGAGGAGATGAGTGGAGGATTGGGGAACATCAGATTTCTCGATTGAATCAAAATCCATTTTCTGTAGAACGGTTCCCTTTTCTTCCATTTCTGTAATTATGAGGTCATCGACTTCTTGAAGGCTGAGCTGCAGACACATCTTTCTGTGCTGACCTGTACTGACATGCATCTGACTTGAATGTTGTGCTGCGGCAATCTGGAAGCCAGCTGCTGGTCTCCACCAGAAAGTTCTAGTGCCTCTGATGTGTCTGTCAAGAGGGAACTAATGGGGTGTTTGAATGTCTTTCACAGTCTGATTTTGCAAACAGAAGTTTGAGGGCCTGACCAGCAGGGGGGTGGGACCTGGCCAGTGCTGGTGCTGGGACATACAGCTCTGTGTTGCCCCACATCACACCCATGTTTTATTTCATTCTCAGGTGAACAGTGAAGGCTTCTTTGCTGTGGAGGATGGCGATCTGAGGAGTCAGCGTGTGTTGCTGAGTGACGTGAGCACCGAGGCCATCCATGCGCTCCTGCACTACCTCTATACCGCGGACCCTGGCGTGCCTCCCCAGCTGGCCCCTGACCTGAGCGCTCTGGCCCACAGGTCCGAGTGTCTTTGCCATTTACCTTCACAGCATCTCACGTTAACTGCTGAGGATCAGCAGGTTGGCGGTTCACAGGAGGGTCAGGCCTGCGTCCTTCCTGCCCTGTTAACCCCAGTGACTTGGCCTGGGACATGGTGACTGGCAGTCTGGCCGGAGCGGACACTGGCAGGAGAGCCCAACACGGATTGAGGACAGCGTCTGCTGGGTCTCGTGGCTTTTAGCTCCCTGGGTGTGATGAGAGGGTGGTCCTCAGCTCAGCTGCCCCCAGACGCTGCCTCTCTTCCGTTGTTCAGCGACAGAAGCTCAGTGAGGGCTGTTCTGTCCCACGTCCCAGAAAACAGAAGTGGGTAGAGTGTCTAGTGCAACTGCCATGGGTTAGCACGTATCCCGCTCATCCGCACAGCATCAGGAGAGGTGGCAGGTGGCTCCACAGACAAGGTGTTCTGTCTCCTGACGAGGTTGAGGGCCCCTGGGATGAAGCCATATTCGCCCAAGGCCCTGGCATAACCTTGGGTGCTCTCCTAGGAAGGGATGAGCTCAGCCTCTGGGGTCCTGATGTAGCAGTCAGACCAGGGAGCCTTCAAGGAGGGTACAGGCTGGCATGCCCACTGGGCCGGGCTGACTGGGACAGGTCTGGTCTCTGTGGTTTGCGTCAGTCACAGAGCCTCAAGTGCCTTTCAAGGCAGCATGCTCTCCTTGCAGCAGCACCATTCTCTTGTCTTCAGCTCAGCCCGATGCGCCCCTTTGGGCAGTGGAGTCAGTGAGCCCTGCCTTAAAGGTCCGGGAGTCTCTTCTCAAGCTCAAGGTGCTGGGGTGTTGCTGGCTGAGAGCACGGCCTGTGTCTGCTGGAGAGCAGGGAAGGGGTCAGGACCGACGGTCCTCACCTACGCTGGGGCGCCCAACCACCGCGTCTGCAGGGTAGTGATGCGTGGCATTTCCTCTTGCAGGTTTGGTGTTAGTGAGCTTGTTCTTCTGTGCGAACAAGCATCTGACATGACAGATTCAGAGGACACACTGTGGAAGGAGAAGGAAGACAAGGATTGTGAAAGCCGCGCGGAGAACTTCCAAGAACTCTTGAGGTCCATGTGGACAGGTGAAGAGGAAGAAGCAGAGGCTTTGATGAAACCTGAGGGTTGTGAAGAAGACAGAGAAAAAGTGAATGAGGCAGAAATGGAAGAAATTTATGAATTTGCAGCCACTCAGCGAGAGCTGCTCCGGGGGGAAGGGGCTCCAGAGATCAAGGAAAAAACGGACCCATTCGGGGAGGATGGTCCAGTGTCCATGCAGATCTTAGGAAGTGACCAGGTTAGCAGACAGCCAGAAAATGCAGAACAGATGGAATCGTCTGGTCAGGGAAGAGAAGAGGCCCCAGCCAAAAGGAAGAGCACAAGACAGTCCATGCCCCTGCTGCTCAAGGGCCAGGGCGCGGGAGAGAAAGCAGGCTCCCCGGAGGGAGCGCTGGGTTGTTCCGGCTCCCCTCGCCCTTCTGGAGGCTGCGGGCCAGGGAGAAAGGAAGGTGCTTTCTGGCGCTCAGCTGATGCTCCTGAGGCCCGGCTGTTTTCATCAACTCCCAGAAGATGCTCTGGACCATCCCAGATAATGAGCCATCTCAAGGAAGACAATGACACCATCTCAGGAAAGGGGACGGAGAGCGCCTGTATCCCCGCTCACCAGCAGGTGCCCCCATGGCACCTGCCCCTGTCACAGCCCCCTCGGGGCCAGAGTCTCAGGGGTGAGTCACCCTTTTCAGTGCCCCAGTCACAAGGCAGAGCTTCCAGGGTGGCCTCCCAGGACTCACCATTGAAGCAGAGGAAGGGCAGGAGCCTCCTCACGTTATTTAAAGATCCAGGTGTCCAGAAGGGCGAAGAACATAGTTCCCTGTTGGAATGCAGAAATAAAGGGATTCTGATCTCCCCAGAAAAATCTCCTTCCATTGACCTAACCCAGTCAAAACCTAGCTGTTTGAGCTCCAGATCTCAAAATACTCCATCCAGCAAGAACAAAGAAGATGAGATTATCCTTTTATTGGATTCAGATGAAGAGCTGGAGCTAGAACAAACCAAAATAAAGTCAGTTTTTAATGGTCCCTTGGAAGAAAGGAAAGTTCTAGAAGTTAGCCCCAAGCCTTCTGAGCTGTTTTCTGTGATTGACGTTGATGCAGATCAGGAACCTTTCCAAAGTCCAGCTAGAGGAGAGACTTCACTGCAGTGCGGGGATGGGAGGCTGTCAGGGAACCGGGGCTCTGTGGGGAGCAGAGGGACCCCTCAGCTGCCGTGTGACCCTGACAGCGGCCCTGAGGGGGACAGCACCACGGATATGTCATGGTTCGTGCCTGCCACCCCACTGGCCAGCAGAAGGCGTGACTCTTCTTCACAGACCCAGATAACAGGCCTCAGGTCCCGGGCTCCAGTGGATCAGACGGCTGAGGTCAAGTGCTGGACCCCATTAGAAAATAGGGGTGTGCCCGAAGCTGCAAGCCAGTGTTCTGTCATCACACCCCCCGTGTCGTCCTCAGGCCTGGTCTCCGTCAGTGCAGGCAGCCCCGACAGCAGGAGCCCTGCCAGGCCCCACCCTGCGCACCCCCAGCGCTGCTCTCCGGCTCTCTGTCCCATCTCCCATCTGGCCGATTTCACTGGGCAGCCCCATGGGTGCTCGCCGCCAGGGCCCAGCCCACCGAGTCAGGCCATCACAAGTGAAGTCGTAGAGGTGGAGGACAGCGAAGACGAGCAGGAGGCGGCCTCCTGTCAGGCCCACAGCAGCCCCCTGCCGGACAGCGACCCTCCAATTCCGGTGGATGAGTGTCATTGGCATGTGGAGCCCCTGTCACCCATTCCCATTGACCGCTTGAACCTTGAGCGGACAGGCCCCCTGAGCACCAGCAGTCCGGGCAGTAAGGCAGGGGAGGCTCCAGACAGCAGTGGCTGCAGCTCCCCGGCCCTCCTGGGCACCCCCCCTGCCCGAGGGAGCTGCACTAGCCAGAGGAAGTCCCGAGAGAGGTCCCCTCGGGCCAGCGTGCCGGCGAGCAGCAGGCTAAGCTTTTTGAACTCAGCTCTGTGGGACGATTGGGATGGAGAGGAACAGAAGTCTTCAGAGCTCCTTCCTCCCGCCCAGATACTGAGTGATGCTGCTGCTGCTCAGAAATCAGAAGGGTTGGAGACGCCAAGTGAGTAGCGGGGAGGGTGGTTGTCTGTTAGGCCGTTTTATGCTAAGGGGCTGGAGGGGGTGGCAGGGCTGTGGTGAGCCTCCTCCCCACCCTCCCCTGCAGAGGGAGAACAGGCTTGCCATCAGACATGTTGCTTAGCCAGTTCCTAAACCTGCCTGGATCCCCTGGCTTGCCTGGGCCCTTGCTAAAAACCCCCAGCTGTGGACAGTGCTTCTGAGAGGCCAACACCTTAAAGGCAAACACCTCAAACACTTTAAGGCAAACACCTTAAAATCGGGCAAGTGTGGTTCCTCACAGGGTTACACGGAGTGCTGCCATTACGGCCCAGCAGCCCCACCCCAGGGAGCTCATCCAGAAGAGGGGAAATCAGGACTGATCCCTTACACAGACTTCGCAGCAGCAGTCCTCACAGTAGCCACAAGTCCATCAGCTGACAAACGGATAAAGAAAATGTGGTCCATCCATATGGTGGAGGATCGTCAGCTGTAAAACAGGTGTTAGCTCCTGGGTGAACCTTGAACACACGATGCTCAGAGAGGCACAAAGGACCACAGCGTGTCACTGTGTTTATAGGGAATGTCCAGGGTGAGCCAGTCTGTGGAGACAAAGTGGGTGAGAAGTTGCCAGGAGCAGGGGTCAGGGGAGAATCAGAAGGGTGCTGGGTACAGAACTGCCTTTGGGGACAGTGAAAATGCTTTGGAGCTAGAGGTGGTGCTTGCATTGTGAATGTATACTAAGTGCCTCTGAATTGTTCACTTTAAATTTTATGTGAATTTTCCTCTCAATTAAAACAGCAGCCAGTGGGGTGAGTGTGAAGCATCTGCCATGTGAGCCTCGGCCCTGCCTCATCTGCCACCCCCAAGCGCATGGAGGGTGCACTTTCCCAGCTCATGTTATTATAAGAGGCAATCAGAGCCCCTGTGTCAGCCCCTGCCAGGCAGCCCCTGGGAAAGCTGGGAAGGGGCAGGGCGCCACGAAGCTGTGACTGGTCGCAGGGAAGCGGACTGTGGGCAGAGGATCTGCCTGCATCCTGGTGTTTGATTTCCTCCCCAAATTCAAAACCAGCTGGGCATGACTGACCAGCACTCCCAGCCTTGAATGGGGATCAGAACTGCCTGGAGAGCTTTGTGCAACATACGTGGCCAGGCGCCTCTCCAGAGTAGAGACCAAGAATTTGGATTTCTAACCAGTTCCCAGGTGGTGCTGTGAGACCAGGGACCTTGGTCTGAATTTGAGGTGGGCTTCCAGGAGGTGACAAATTTTCGCAAATTATATAAAGAGTTCTGTGCTTTATTCGGGAGAAAGCCTATTCTCATTGGAGTCTCAGAGGGCTCCGTGCTCTTAAAAAGGATAAGAACCGAACTCTATATATTCCTGAGTTGTTTCATTTGTCTTTAAAGTATTGATTCCTTTTTTTTTAAATAACAGCCTTGTTGAGCTATTATTCACATACCATAAAATTCACCCTTTAAAATACACCATTCAGTGGTTTTTAGTACATGGACACTGTCCTGCAATGGGGGGCCGGGGAGTCCATCACAGGAGTGAAGGAGCAGCACGGCGACTACAGTCGTTGGTATCACAGCAGCGCATGGTGACAGATGGCAGCCACAAAACCACCAAACCATACAGTTCAGTGGTTTTTATTACCTTAGTAGTATTGGGCAACCATCACAGCTAATCCCATAATGTTTTCCCCTGCCCATTAGCAGTCACTCGGTGCCCCTCCCCCTGAGCCCCCAACAGCCATGAATCTATCTGCTTCTGCCCTGTTCCACAGCGTCAGCACTGCACAAGGCTGTGGCCCTAACCACGTGTGATGCCTTCCAATGGGAAGACAGTTTGGGAGTCTCGGTGAAGGGGCGGTGGAGGTACCGCTCTCATGGAGCAGAACGGTGGCTGGGCTTTGTTCAAATGCAGTATTTCTCTTGGTGATACTGCTGAGCTCAGAAGAGGTAAATCCAGGTCCCTCGTGCTGAAACGTGTTTCTTTTCTACCTAGAAGGTGCTCATCGGAAGAACTTGCCCCCGAAAGTGCCCATCACCCCAATGCCAAGGTACTCCATTATGGAGACCCCGGTACTGAAGAAAGAACTGGATAGGTAAGTGGTGTTCCTGAAAACTTGCCCACAGGTGGTCCACTCCCTCCCATGTGTGTCCAGGCTGAGGCCAGGAGCTGAAGGACCCGCCGTGGGGCTCTGGCAGCAGGAGCCGCTGGGGGATGGGAGCGTGTGCGACTGCTGGCTTTCCCCACACTGTTCCCCAAACCTCCAGTTCCCTGAGGAGCTAAGAGATGGGACTCCAGGTCCCCATGAGTTGATAGGTCTCCATGTGCCATGTGGATGGAGACGGGGCCTTGGCCTTAACAGCCTGAATAAGAAGATCTGATTTTTTAAAAGAACTTCAAAACTGTCACATCCCAATCAATACTGCTCATCACCTTGGGCACCAGGGCTGTTATCACTACCACCATCGCTAAACCTGGGAACGGCCTTTCTGGAATATTCTTCAGAGTAAGCTCAGTTGTATGCAGAATAGACACCCCTGAAAGCTCACAAAAGTCAGGCATTTAAGATTTCAGTTCTACAAAGTCATTATTTAATTTGCTGATAACTGTTTGCTCTGTGCTGTTTCCCCATTTCAGGTTTGGGGTCCGCCCTCTACCCAAACGCCAGATGGTCCTAAAACTGAAGGAGATATTCCAATATACTCACCAGACTCTGGAGTCAGACTCTGAGAATGAGAGCCAGTCCTCACAGGTGCTCTCAGAGGCTCCGTGCAGCCAGACCCACGCCAGCAGGACCTCCAGGGCTGCTGGCCGTGCCCAGCTGGGGGCCACTTCTGGGCCTCTTCCCCAAAGGTCCAAGGGGTCCACTAAGACCAAGGGCCCCCGACATCAAAAGCAGCAGCCTGGTGGAAGCATCCCTCCAATGAACCTGTCACAGGCAAAGGAGGAGTCTCCAGATCCTGATGGTGACACCCAGCTCCCTGCGTCCCAGGAATCAGTGGCCTCCTCCATGGACAGCAGTGACAGTTCCTTTAGCTCACAAAGGTAACAAGATGGGAGGATGGGGTTAGTGGTGTCATAGGTCCCCTGACCATGGGATCCATGAGTTGGCATAAGCCAGGCCTGATGCTGACATTGAGAAAGCCCATTGCCTTCTGAATTTAACCCAAGGAAAACCCAGTGGGGCTCAGGGCAGTCCCCTGTGAGCCTCCTGAGCAGACCGTTGGAGCACCTGGAGCACCATGTGCTCACCCCACCGGATGCTCTTGGGAGGGGGGCTGGCTGCCAGTAGTCGACTGTGGCCGAGGGTCAGATCCTGCTCAGGCTGGCAGCTGGCATACCAAGGACACAGCAGCCTGGAGCTTCCTGCAAACCTCGCCCCCCGAGGCCGTCCATGCCGGTGTCAGGCTCCCCAGGGGACACAGAAACCAAAGGGGTTCCTGGTCTCGGGGTGCTGGAGAGGAGTGTCACAGAATGTTTTTGTCTGGTTCTTTTCAGTTCTTCCTGTGAGTTTGGAGTGGCCTTTGAGTCTGCAGAGGATGAGGAAGGTGAAGAGGAGGAGAGTGCATCCCAGACAGCCGTGCACGCAGCAGCCACGGAGGAGGCCGTGAGGCACTACATCCGCTCCAGGCCGGCCCTCTACCGCAAGGTCCTGCTGTACCAGCCCTTCGAGCTGTCAGAGCTGCAGGCCGAGCTGAAGCAGCAGGGCATCAGTGTGGCCACTGGGAAGCTGCTGGACTTCCTGGATGCCCACTGCATCACCTTCACCACTGCTGCGGCCCGGAAGGAAAAGCTCGAGAGGAAGAGGCGGCAGCTTGCAGCCAAGAAGAAGGGGACAGAGCCAACAGGCCGGTCCGCCCCTCCCCACCCCTGGCCGTGAGCAGCCTGTGAGGGTCTGCAGCCCCCCAGCAGCAAGCCAGGCTGCTGTGGGCGTCTCTGGACCTGGGGACCACCTTCACCCGCGGTGAAAGGGGCCATAGCACCGAGCTAGGGCAGCTGTCCCCAACTCTATTTCCTGGAATAGTGTTCAGAGCTTAGCACCTCCGTCAGCACCCACGTTTGTCTCCCTTTAACCCTCGCCAAGCCCCTGGGTGCTTGAGAAGGGCTGTGGGCGGCCACCAGGTGGCCAGGGTGTCCTCGTCCTGAGATGGCTGTCCGGGGCCAGCGGGGCCCTGCCCCGTCCTCCTTCCCAGCACTCGGGCCATAATCTCAGCCTCCACCAGCACACTAGGTGTCCACCAGCCTCTCGCTGCCTCAGGTACTCTGCTGGCCCAGCCTTCCTGCCCAGACATCTGTCATTGTCACCAGCAATCTCCAAACTGGGCAGAGCAGGAGGGCCCAGCACAGCTCTGAAGGGCCCAGAATACGCATGTTGTTTGTTAACCGGCTTTGCTGGTGTGTGGTAAGGCTGTCTCCAGCCTCAGGGGCGGCGTGGGGCGCGGGACGTCCAGGGAAGAGAGAAAGTTTGTGTCTCTACATCCTTGTGAATGTCCCGTCTGTTTTAAATACAGTGCAGTCCATTTTATATGATGTGCAATAAAAACAGGAAGGCTTTACAAGCATCTTCTGGGTGCCAAGGAGGGCAGCTGGCCACGAGCCCCCTCCCACAGCGCCTGCGCTGCCCCCAGAGCCCTCTCTGCAGGAGGCTTTTGTGCTTGCCTTTCACTGCAAGGGTGACTCAGGCCCTTGGGAGGTGGGAGGCCACTGGGAGTCCTTACCTGGCTTCACTGGACGAGCAGCTCTGGGCGCGCTGGGCACCCTCAGCCCTCACAGGCAGCCCAGCCTGGCAGAAAGTTACCTGCCGCAGGTTGGTATGATGTTGGTGGAGGCGGTGAAACAGGTGAAAAGCCACAGGCCAGGGAAGGGTGGGGGGAAGCGAGCCCTGGTGGCCAAGGGCCTCGCTGGGCCAGGTCTGCGCCATGCCCCCAGGGGCCAGCGGGGGTCCGAAGGGGCCTGGCCAGCGCCAGCGCCCCAGCCCAGGTGAGAGGCAGGCAGGGGGCTAAAACCAGCACCGCAGTGAAGAAACCGCCCCAGCCAAGACCTGGCAGCGTCCGGGCCTCTCCCAGAAGCTGGGCCTCCCGGCTGGGCAACTACACCCTGAGGCCCAACTCACGGCCGAGAAGGAAGCGGCGTGGCGGCGCTGCCCTGTCCCAGCACCTGCTGCAGGCCGGAGGAGGGCCCGGCCGGGGGGTGGACAGACGCTCCCTTCCAGAAGCTCTGCCCAGCCTGGTGAGCTGCACCACACTCCTGTTTTGCAGCGCTGTGTCGCCACCTCCCAGGCCTGCCCCTGCCTGTGGCTGGCCCGGCCCTGGTCACTCAGGCCAAGGGGGGCCCAGCCCAGCTGGAGCTCTGGCGAGCAGGAAGCCTCGGGCTGCCTCGGCTCTGGGAGGACAGAAAGCCCCGACGGGGGGCACATCCGTGAGAGACCCCACACACACACTGGCGCGCAGAGCTCGGAGCCATGGGCAGCCCTGCCCGGCAGTGGCCCCATGAGGCAGAGGGCAGAGCTGTGGCCCAGGCGCCAAGACTCCCACGGAGGAGGGTTTCCTCCCGTGCTCAGGACGCCCCAGTTGTGCAGGGGGCAGAACGGGCCTCTCGGCCTCTTTCATGTGGGCCTCTTTCATGTGACGGATACCCACCAGGCCCCTGCGGCTTCCAACATCCTGTGGGCGGCCTGGTTTCAGACGCCCTCCCAGCACCTCAGGCCCGGTGAGCACTGCGCCAGCTCCAGAGAGGAGCCTCGGCGGGCTCCTCGAGGGCGACCCCATGCATCTCCGGTGGCGGGGGCACAGAAGGGTGTCGTTGCCTGGCGCATCTCTAACCTGCCGCTTCCGTCTCCGCCCCCCTGCCCCCCATCACATGCACACCGCTCCTGAGATTAGGCTGACAGGAGCACACAGCCCCTCCCACCTCCCTTTATCCACAAGCTGCTGCCTCATCTGAACCCACCACCCTCCTGCTCCACAACCATCCATGGCTCCCAGGTGGCTTGCTTAGGAGAATCGCACCCACCGCTCGGCTCCCACCTCATCCCCTGCTTCTCTCCAAGGCTCCCTCCCTGTCACATGTCCCTCCCATGTCCCGTACTCTTCCTGTACTGTAATGTTTCTCCTGTTGTCCACTCTGGGCATGCCTTCCCCCTCCCCCCTTTGCGCTCAGTGCCACCCCGGTGCTGAGGCCGACCTCTGGGGCCTGAGTGAACTGCCACACCCTGCTGTTTCAGGGTGCAGCTGGCCTGCCTCTGGGGAGCCCCTGTGGGGTACAGCTGGGTCGCAGGTGCCTGCTGGGTGCTGGAGGGAGGAAAGCAAGGGGGAGTAGGCAGGATGATGAGGGCCACAGCCACAATAGAGTGCCAGCCTGGAAGCAAGGGGACTCTGCTCCAGACACAGTAGGGCCAGCTTCCTACTATGTAGCCTTGGGCAAGTCACTGAACGTCCCTGCAGCTAACCCCTGAACAACAAAGGTCTGCTGGTGGTGAGACTGTTTTCCTCTATGGCCTTGGCTGGACCTCTCTCCCCAAGCATGACGTCCACAGGGGTCCTCCAATCCAGATCTTGGCGGCACCCCCTGCCTCTCTGACTTACAGAGCAGTGAAAGAGCTGATCTGAGCAGCCGCAGATCATTGATTTGTCTGAGAAGCTGTTGGCTTTTGAAATGAGACAGGAAGGAGGGTTGAGGTGGAGCCCAGCACAGGAAGAGGTGAAGAGCCCAGCTGCCGTGACAGCGGTGGGCTTGGGGGACTGCAGGAGCTGGCGGGCCGCAACCGCGCTGCCCTGCACAGCCAGCGCCTCCCCACCCTCCTGACTGGGCCTTGCTCCTGCCTTGCACAGATCCCGAGGGCTCGGGGCCCAGCTGACCGACCACTGAGACTCCCACGACGTCCCCACCACCACGCAACTGGCTCCGTCCACTGGAGCAGGGCTGAGCCTGGGAGTGCCGGGATGGAGCATCCCCAGCCCCCCAGTCTCGGCATCCCTAAGGCGACGAGGTCCAGGAGTTAAGGTGAGTCCAGGCTGCCTCAGCATAGATGGGGGAGGAAGAAGAGACTGTGTCAGTGACTTTCAAGGCCGAGCTACTCTAGGGGGCAGTGGCTGGGTGGTGCTGAGCAGGTGTCCCTGTGGTGCTGGAGCTGCTGAGCAGGACTAGTTCACCACGTGGAAGAAACATGTGCCCA
This sequence comes from Vulpes vulpes, assembly GCF_048418805.1. Lineage (NCBI taxonomy): Eukaryota > Metazoa > Chordata > Mammalia > Carnivora > Canidae > Vulpes > Vulpes vulpes. Next base: position 112,560,040 of record NC_132782.1, read on the forward strand.
CAGACAGCCCACGACAGGCCGAGGGGACAAAGCCCAGCTCCCCAGGTACCAGTGATGGGCAGGGAAGAGCAGGAAGTAAACAAAGTGCTGCAGGCAGGCAGACATGAGGCCGAACACGGCAGCCCAGGGGTGAGGCTTGAGATCGGCAGACCTGAGCTCCACTCCTGGTACCCCTTTCCACCTGTAGGATGGGGGTGACACTACCAGACCTGCCCCAGGGTCCTGAGGGCCAGGGGAGGTGGTACAATCAGGCTGGGGCCCAGCACCAGTGTCAGCTCCACGAACGCCACCCCCATGTTGGGTGAGCAGCCCCGAGAGATCTCTTCCAGCCACATCTTTGGGTGGAAATGAGGCTCATCATTCTGAGAGAGACAGTAACCAGAGGCCTTCCCAGAAGAGGTGCCACTGAGCTGGGCTGGGGGTGGCTGCTGGCCGTGGGGTCCTCCCCTATGGCCAGGCTACTGGGTTCCTAGGGCTCCTCTGGGTCTCCTCAATAGGCTCATGCTTTCCCCGAGGTGGGGGCTCACTCTTGGCCATCATAGATGGGGGTGCAGGCTGGGTGCCCCTCCTCTGTCCCAGGGCAATGGCAGGAGGGCCGTGTCCTGCAGCAAAGGTACCTGCCTCCCACCTCTGGAAAAGGCGACTGGGTTTCAAGTGGTCCATACCCATGGTGCTGGGAGGTGGGATGAGGGCAGGGAGTCGGGAGAGAGGAGCATCCCAGAGGCCAGGCGGGAGGTCAGCACTGCGGGGCCCCCACAGCCAAGAAGTGCAGCAGGGGAGAGAGGCTGGCCGCCTGCACAGACCAAGCGATGGCTGGGAGGAGGGCCTGGGAGGGCAGCGGAGGACAGGACAGGGCTTGTTGGCAGAGACCATGAGTAAATTGGACCTGTGTCTTCTCAGGGACGAGACAGGGTCTGATGACACCAGCACCAGGGAGCACAGGGCCTTAGCTGCGTCCGCCCCTACAGATGCCACTCTGGAGGATGCTGGGCACGGGGAAGCCCGCTCCAGGGATGGGCAGCGGGTCCCCCTGTCTGCCTGGCCTCGCCCCGCCCACAACAGCTCCACTTTATACCCACTGACCAACTTCTGGCCTCTAGGTCCGCCGAGGCAGCCCGAGGCCCACTCACCCTCAGTCTCCTGCGCCCTAGGCTGGCAGGGCCTCCTGCCGCTCTCTGGAGGCTGCCTGCACTGGGCAGGACCTACCTGATGTCCCTGGCAGCCTGCGGGCCCCAGGTCACACTCCACTCAGAGGCCTGTGCAAGTTCCACCCTGCAGGGCCTGTCCACACAGGCGGCCAGCTAGCCGTCCCTTGGGGGGAGCTCTGTCATCAGCCTCTCATGCTGGCCCTTGTTTTAAAGTGTAAGTATATCTCACGTAACACTTGGGATACACTTACACTGAAAGAATCATCGTTCATCGGAAATTCAAATTTTACTGGGTATTCTGTATCTTAATTTGCTAAATCTGGCAACTCTAGCCCTGAGGTCAGAAGGGCAGAAAAATGGGTGTCTCATTCAGAGGAAGCAGTGGTTCCCAACACAGTCAGGCTGATGGGACTTCAGGGTGCAAGCAGGAGAGTCTCACCACCCCCCAGCTTCCCAGACACACTGGGGCCTCACTCCCCTCATTCTTGCTGCTGCTGCTGTCCCTCCTCTGTCACTTGTCCGGCTCACTAGTCTGGTGCTTCTCAGTTCTGACTGCTCATGACGATCGCCTGGGTAGCTTTCAACTACACACATGGTGAGGCCCTACCTCACACCAAACACATCTCTAGGTGGTTGGGCTGAGCCGTGGCTTTCTAAAATTAGTGCTCCACAGAAGCACAATTCCACTTCTGAGTATATATACCCCAAAAACCAAAAGCAGGGGCTGGAACCAGTGATTTGTACACACCCATGTTCACAGCAGCATTTATCCACAAAAGAAAAAAGGTGGAAACAACCCAAATGTCCATGGATGGATGAATGAATAAACTAAATATGGTATGCCCACAAAATGGAACATTATTTAGTTTTTAAAAAGAAGGGAATTTTTATACATGTTAAAACAAAGATGAACTTGGAAAACATTACGCTCAGTGAAAGCAAGTCGGACACAAAAATATCACAGATACTCTATGATTTCCCTTATATAAGGCCCCCAGAGTAGTCCAGTTCATAGCGATAGAAAGTAGATGGTGGGTGCCAGGGCCTGGGAGGAGGGAAATGGGAAGGTGGTGCTTAATAGGAGCAGACTTCCCATTGGGGGGATGAAGAATCCTAGAGGTGGTGATGGTTTCACAGCTCTGTAAATGTACTTAGCACCACTGAATTATACACACAAAAAATGGTTACAATGGTAATTTTTACGCTGTGCATATTTTAATCAAAAATCAAATTTTAAAATAGTGCTCTAGACCCTGTCTGGCCAGAGCTGAGAAGCGCTGAACCTGAACCTTTCTTCAACATGGTCCCCTCATGTTCCCAGCCACTAGCCCACCACCAGCATCAGCGCAGTGTCACCGTGGGCGTACCTGGACACCCAAGGACAGGAGGCCATGTCCATCCTGGATGTGCCCTGACATCCAACAGCAGGACAGAGGCCCTGGCATCCTGGCCTCATACACTAAAAAGCCGTAATAACATTGCTTCATTTGGGTTTAGACACATTTGGATCTGTAGACAGCTGCTAGCGCAACTTTTTTTTTCAATTGAGGTATAACTTCCAGATAGGAAGGTGAACTCAATGGGTTCTTACATACGTATACTTGTGCATCTGTACCAATCAATGATCATACTGATCACTCAGATCAATGTGTAGAAGTTTCCAGTGCCCGCCCAGTCAAAACTGCCCCCAAGGGCAGCCACTATTTTGACTTTGATCATTTCAGATTGGTTTGGTTTGACATAAATCTCCCCATAAGTGGAATCACAGAGTATCTTCTCTTTGGTGTCACATTTCTTTCACTCTGCGTGTCTGTGAGGGTCAGTCACACTGCAGAGTGTGGCAGTGGCTTATTTTTTGTCTTTACTATGCAGGACTTGATTGTATGAATGTATCAAAAAAAAAAAAAAAAAAAGAAAAGAAAAGAAAAAGGAATCCCATTCTATTGTTGATGGCTATTGGTTGTTTCTACTTTTTTGGACACTATGACCAAAGCTGCTAGAACATTCTGATATAGTGCTTTGATTGATATAAACAGTTGTTTCTGTTGGGTATATACCCAGGCAGGGAATTGGTGGATCACACAAATATGTCTTATCAAAATATTTAGTCTTATCACTACCAAACATTTTTCCAAAGTGATTTTAATTTGCATTCCTCTGATGACTAAGGATATATATTTTTTAAACTATTTTTTAATTTCCTTTTTAAGGGGTAGGGGCAGAGGAAGAGGGATAGATCTCTTTATCTTAGGCAGGTCCACATGTAGCACACAGCCTGACACAGGGCTCCATCTCACAACCCTGAGATCATGACCTGAACCGAAATCAAGAGTCTGATGCTTAACCAACTGAGTCATCCAGGCACCCCTCTGAGGGCTAAGGAAATTATCTTTTGTGACATATCTTCAATTTTTTGGCTCACTTTAAGCTGGGCTGTCTCTTACTGATTTTTAAATGTACTGGAGACATCTCCTAGTCAACATTTTGCTTTCTCACCCTCTTCTCTTGAACAGATATCCCTAATTTTGATGAATTCCAATATATCACTCTTGTCTTTCACGGTTACTGCTTTTTTTGTGCTCCCTCTAGTCTTTACCTAGCTCAAGTTTCTGAAAGTATTCTGTATTTTTTCTAAAGGCCTGGCTGTGTTAGCATTCACATTTAGAGCTATGATCCATCTTGGAACAACTTTTGTGTATGGTGGGAGGGAGGGGGTCAAGGTCCATTTTCCTGTAAGAATATCGCAATTGGAGTAGCACAATTTAATACAAAGACCGTCTTTTCTCCATTGAACCGCAGTGGAGCCTTGGATGTAAATCTGGTGACCATATATGTGTGGGGCAGTGTCTGGACACTCTATTGTACTGCATTGGTCTATTTGTCTGCTCTTGTGGCAATACCTACAGCTCTCTATTAAGCCTTGAAATTCTGTAGTGTAAGTCTAGCTTTGCTCTTTTTTTTTTTCTTTTTTTCAAAATAATTTTGGCTAGTTCAGAGTCTTTTGCTTTATGGATATATTTTTAGAATTAGCTTGCCAATTTCCATCATCCCTTCCTCACCAAAAAAAAGCTTGCTGGAATTTTGATTAGGAAGTCATTCAATTTATAGATCAATTTGAGAAGAACTGACATTTTAACAATATTGTTTTCCAGTCCATGAATATGGTAAATTGCTCCTTTAGGTCTTTAATTTCTCTTAGTATTGTTTTGTAATTTTCAGTGTAGAGGTCTTGCAAATTTTTTGCTAAATTTATTCTTAAATACTTGCTTTTTAAACATTCTAAAATTTTACTTTCAATTTCTTTGTTGCTAGTAAGTAGAAATATATATGGTTTTTTTTTTGGTATTTATTTTGTGTCCAGAAATCTTGCTAAGTTCATGCTAAGTTCTAATCAACTGTAGATTGAATGAAACAAAACATCAACCAGAAAAGATTACTCCTAGACAATGAAAGTGAAGTATATACTTTACTTGCCTTTATATTATTTGTTTTAATTTTTTTTATTTAAGTGTTTTTAATAAGCATGTATTACTTGTATATTTCAATGAGGTAGGGAAGCAATACATGTTTGTTAGCAAAACCTAAGCAACTGAAATTTGCAAAATAGGGGCTGGCTGTCTCAGTAGAACATGCAACTCTTGATCTCAAGGTCATGAGCTCAAACCTCACATTGGGCATGGAGCCTACTTAAAAAAAAAAAGATAAGACAAAACAAATTTACAAAATAAAAAACAATTTCTTAATCACATTGTCCTATATTTCCAGCTTTTCTATATATGGCCAGATAAAAATGGTATGTGATTATCCATCACTACGGGAAAAAAAGTATCCTAATTCTCCACACCTTGATTTTTTTCCACATAAAAATACACTATAAAATATCCAAGAATCTCAACAAACTCCAGGTAAGATTAACTCAGAGACCCATATTAAGACACATTTATAACCAAACTTTCAAAAAGACAAAGACAAAAAGAAAATGTTGAAACCAGCAAGACAGAATCTACTATCATGTAAAGGGATCATCAGTAAAGATTAGCAGACTTTACAGAAAAAAAAAATTAGTGCACAAGCTAGTACTACTGTAACTTTGGTTTACAACTCCAAATTTTGTTTCTACATAATTTGAGAATAAAGAAGGGGTGCCAATTTGGCTCAGTTGGTAGAGCATGTGGCTCTTGATCTTGGGGTTGTGTGAGCCCCACATTGAGTGTACAGATTACTTAAAAATTAAAAAAAATTAAAGAAATTAAACAATTTTTAAAAATCACTAGTTTATGTTTGGGGGCACGCCACATATAAAAATGTAACATTCTTATATCAACAACCAAAAGGAGTCAGATGCAGTTGTAAAGGATCAAGCAAAGTTTTTGTATGTTGTGCATTAGGCTGGTATAAATTCAAATTAGTGTTGGAATTTCAGGATGTTAAATGTAATCCCATGGTAACTACAAAGAAAATAGCTATAATATATACACAAAAGGCAATGAGAAAGGAATTTAAAGATTTCACTACAAAAAAATCAATGATAGGACCCACAACTCTATGGTCAGCTAATCTTCAACAAAGCAAGAAAGACTATCCAATGGAAAAAAGACAGTCTCTTTAACAAATGGTGCTGGGAAAACTAGACAGCAACATGCAGAGAAGAATGAAACTCGACCACTTTTGTACACCATACACAGAAATAAATTCAAAATGGATGAAACACCTAAATGTGAGATGGGAAACTATCAAAATTTAGAGAAGAACACAGGCAGAAACCTCACTGACTTTGGTCATAGCAACCTCTTACTAGACACGTTGCAAGGGAAACAAAACCAAAAGTGAACTATTGGGACTCATCAAGATAAAAATCTTCTTTAAAAAAATGATAAAAAAGCTTCTGCACAGCAGAGGAAATCAACAAAACTAAAAGGCAACCTATGGAATGGAAGAAGATATTTGCAAATGACATAACTGATAAAGGATAGTATCCAAAATCTATAAAGAACTTATTAGGGCAGCCCCGGTGGCGCAGCAGTTTAGCGCCGCCTGCAGCCCAGGGCGTGATCCAGGAGATCTGGGATCGAGTCCCACGTCGGGCTCTCTGTATGGTGCCTGCTTCTCCCTCTGCCTGTGTCTCTGCTTCTCTCTCTCTCTCTCTCTCTCTCTGTCTCTATGAATAAATAAAATCTTAAAAAAAAAAGAACTTATTAAACTCAACGCCCAAAAAACAAATAATTCAGTCAAGAAATAGGCAGAAGACACGAATAGACAGTTTCAGATGTCTAAAGAAAGACATCCAGATGGCTCACAGAGACATGAGAAGATGCTCAACATCACTCATCATGGGCACCTGGGTGGCTCAGTAAGTTAAGCATCTGCCTTCAGCTCAGATCATGATCCCAGGGTCCTGGGGTCAAGCCCCATATAGGGTTCCCTGATCAGTGGGGAGCCTGCTTCTCCCTCTCCCTCTGCTTTCCACTCCTCCTACTTGTTCTCTTTCTCTCTTTCTCTGTCAAATAAATAAATAAAATCTAAAAAAAAAAAGAAAGAAAGCGAAAATAAAATGTTTAGAAAAAAACCACATCACTCATCATCAGGGAAGTACAAATCAAAACCACAGTGAGATATCATTTCACACCTGTCAGAATGACTAAAATTAACAACAAGGAAATAAAATATGTTGGCAAGGATGTGAGAATGAGGAACCCTCTTACATTGCATTGATAGGAAACTGGGTGCAGCCACTCTGGAACACAATATGGAGGTTCCTCAAAAAGTTAAAAATAGGACTATCTTATATTCAGCAATTACACAACTAGGTATATACCCAAACGATAAAAAAATACAGATTCAAAGGAGTACATGCACCCCAATGTTTATAGCAGCATTCTCAACAACAGCCAAACTATGGGAAAAGCCCAAATGTCCATTGACTGATGAATAGATAAAGAAGATGTGGTATATACATACACTGAACTGTTACTCAGCCATCAAAAAGAATGAAATCTTGCCATTTGCAAGATGGATGGAGCTAGAGTGTATTACGCTAAGTAAAATACGTCAGTTAGAAAAAGACAACATATGATTTCACTTATTTGTGGAATTTAAGAAACAAAACAGATGAACATAGAGGAAGGAGGGAAAAGAGAGAGAGGGAAACAAACTATAAGAGACTCTTAATGATAGAGAACAGAGTTGATGAAGGAAGGGAGAGACATGGGGCATGGGCTAGACGGGCAATGCGGAAAAAGTGCTCTCCTTAATTGTTTTTTTTTTCAAAGATATTATTTATTGGGGAGTGTCAGGCAGAGGGAGAGGGAGAAGCAGGCTCCCCATGGAGCAGTGAGCCCAATGCAGGGCTTTATCCCAGGACTCTGGGATCATGATCTGAGCCAAAGGCAGATGCTTGACTTACTTAGCCACCAAGGTGCCCCAGAAGGGCACTTGTTATGATGAGCACTGGGTGCTACATGTAAGTGATGAACCACTGAATTCTACTTCTGAAACCAATATTGCAATGTATGTTAACTAACCAGAATTTAAATGAAAATTTGAAGGAAAAAACACAGAAAACAAATCCAAAAAAATAAACTATACACAAAGACAGTAATGCAATAAATGAAGGGGAGAAGCTATAACGCATAAAGAAAACAAACAGCAAAAGACATGAGACATGAGAAGATGCTCAACATCACCCATCATGGGCACCTGGGTGGCTCAGTAAGTTAAGCATCTGCCTTCAGCTCAGATCATGATCCCAGGGTCCTGGGGTCAAGCCCCATATAGGGTTCCCTGATCTTAAAATAAAAGTTATTTTAAAATAACTTTACCAGTAATTTTAAAATACACTTTATTTAAATTCAATTTGCCAACATAGTATAACACCCAGTGCTCATCTCATTATGTGCCCTCCTTAATGCCCATCACCCAGTTACTCAAACCCTACCAGTAATTATTTTAAATGTAAATGGATTATACTATCCAATAAAAGGATAGAGATTTTCAGTAAGATAAAACCCATGATCCAATTATATCCTGTCTACAAGAGATTCACCTGAGATGCAAAGACACAAATGGGTTGAAAGAAAAAGGTTGGAAAAAATATTCCATGAAAAGAGTAATCACAAGAGAGCAGGACAGTCATTACAGATATAAGACAAAATAGATTTTAAGTCAAGAAAGGTTACAGGGCACCTGGGTGGCTCAATGGTTAACCAGCTGACTCTTGATTTTAGCTCAGGTCATGATCTCAGGTTCTTGGGACCGAGCCCGGCATTGAGCTCCACACTCAGCATGAATCTGAGATTCTCTCCCTCTGCCTCTTCCTTCACTCACACATTCTCTTTCTCTCTCTAATAAATACATCTTTTAATAAAAAAGAAAGGTCAAAGAAGAACATTGTATATATTTTAAAAATATTTTATTTATTTGAGAGACAGAGCAGGAGGAGGAAAAAAGGATAGAGCAGAGGGAGGAGGGAGAGGAAGGAGGAAATAATCTCAAGCCAACTCTGCACTAAGCGTAGAGCCTGACACAGGGCTGGATCCCACAATCCTGAGATCATGACCTGAGCTGAAACCAAGAGTCAATTGCTTAACTGAGTGAGCCACTCAGGCACTCCTAAACAACACATTTTTTAAAAAAAAGATTTTATTTATTCATTCATGAGAGACACAGAGAGAGAGAGAGGCAGAGACATAGGCAGAGGGAAAGGACTCAATCTCCGGACCCCCGGATCATGACCTGAGCCAAAGGCAGACACTCAACCACCCAGGCATCCCTAAACAACACGTTTTTAAGTAACTAATGTATTAAAGAATAAATCACATGGGAAATTAGAAAAAAAAGAGATAAATGAAAATGAAAACATACCAAACTAATTGGCATAGTGAAGGGGTGAAATTTTTTTGTGAAGGGGTGAAATTAATAGCTACAAACACTTAACATTAAAAAGCAAGAAAGATCTCAAATCAACAACCTAACTTTACAACTTAAGGAACTAGAAAAGAACAAAGTAAACCCAAAGCTGGCAGAGGAGGGAAATAATAAAGAGTGGAGATAAACAAGAAAAGGAATTAAACAAGAAAGAAAGATTAATGACAGCAAAAGCTGGTTCTTCAAAAAGATCGACAAGATTGACAAACCTTGGACTCAGAAAAAAAGAAGACTCAAATGACTAAAATCAGAAATAAAATTGGGGATACTACTACCAATTTTATTTTTTTAAAAAAAGGATTTTAAGAGTCTAGGAACAACTATACACCAAAAAATTGGATAACAATTTTAGACAATTGCATAGACAAATAGACAAATGCATAGAACCACAAAACCTACCAAAACTAAATCACAAAGAAATAGAAAATTTGAATAGATCTATAAAGTAAGGAAACCCATAAGCAGTAGTCAGTATTTAAAGAAAAAAAAAATCTCCTTACAGAGTAAAGCCCTGGGCCTGATGGTGTCACTGGTGGATTCTACCAAACATTTAAAAAAGAAGTAATACAAATCCTTCTCAAATTTTTCCAAAAAAATGAAGAAGAGGGAACATTTCCTAACTCATTTTATGAAGTCAGGTCGGTCTAACAAAGCCAAAGACATTACAAGAAAAGAAAACTATGGACCAATGTTCCCTATGAACATTAATGCAAAAATCCTCAACAAAAAATAACTTTGATAAATTTAGTAAATTTAATCATTTAATAAATTCAGGAATTTATTCCTAGATTACAATGATTCAACAGAGAAAAACTGATCAATGCAATGTACATCAACAGAATAAAGGAAAGAAACCACATGGTTATCTCAACTGATGCAGAAAAAGCACTTGACAAAATTGAATATCCTTTTTATTTCTTTTCCTTAAAGATTTTATTTATATATTTGAGAGAGATAGAAAGCACAGCAGGAGAGAGGGAAGAGCAGACTTCTCACTGAGCAGGAAGCCTGATGTCAGACTCGATCCCAGGACGCAGGGATCATGACCTGAGCCGAAGGTAGACACTCAGCCAACTGAGCCACCCAGATGACCCTGAATATCCTTTGATGATAAAAACATTCAACAAGGGGTGCCTGGCTGACTCAGTCAGAGAAGCATGCAACTCGATCTCAGGGTCATGAGTTTGAGCCCCACATCAGGTATAGAGATTATCTAAATAAATAAATAAACAAACAAACAAAAAACCCCAAAACATTCTAGGGTGCCTGAGTGGCTCAGTTGGTTAAGTGTCTGGCTCTTGAATTCAACTCAGGTCATGATCTTGGGTCCTGCATCAGGCTCCCTGCTTAGCAGGAGGTCGGCTTGTCTCCCTCTCCTTCTGTCCCTCCGCCCACTGGTGCGCGTACTCGCTCTCTCTCTCTCTCTCTCTCTCAAATAAATAAATAAATAAATAAATCTTAAAAAAAAACAAAACAGTCAACAAACTAGTAATAGGAGGAATCTACTTTCACCTAATAAAAGCTGTACGTGAAAAAAAACACAGCAAACATCATTCAATAGTGAAAGTCTAAAAGCACTTCTAAGACCAGGAATAAGCTATAGGTACCCATTTTTGTCACTTCTCTCCAACATAGTGGTGGAAAATCTAGCTAGAGCAATGAGGCAAGAAAAGAAATAAAAGGTATCCAAATTGGAAAGGAAGAATTAAAATGATCTCTGCTTGCAGATGATATGATCTTTTACAAAACAATTATTAGAACTAATAAATTAATTCAGTGAAGTAGCAGAATACAAAGTCAACATACAAATAGAAATTGTATTTTACACATAAACAATGAACAATCTGAAAAGGAAATTACAAAAACAATTCCATTCACAATAGAATCAAAAATAATAAAATACTTAGGAATTAACTTAAACAAAAAGGTGAAAGCCTTGCACAAAGAAAACGATAAAAATTGTTGAAATAAATAAATAAATAGACACATCCCATGTTCGGTTGGAAGACTTAATATTATTGAAATGTCCATGTTACCTAAAGCTACCTACAGATCCAATGCAATTCTATTAAAATCTCAACGACATTTTTTGCATAAATAGAAAAATCCATCCTAAAAAAAAAAAAAAAAAAGAAAGAAAAATCCATCCTAAAATTCATATAGAATCTTAAGGGATTCCAAACAGCCAAAACAGTCTTGAAGAAGAACAAAATTAGAGGACTCACCCTTCTTAATTTCAAAATCACTACAAAGCTACTGTCATCAAGACATTGTGGTATTGGCATAGAGACAGACATACAGACCAACAGAACTGAACAGAGAGCCCAGAAACAAGCCTTCACTTATACGGTAAAAAAGAGTTTTGACAAGGGCGCCATGCCTGTTCAATGAGCAAAGGACGGTCTTTTCAACAGATGGTGCCGTCAAAATTGGAGATGCACATGCAAAAGCATGAAGCTGGATCCCTACCTAATACCATATACAAAAATAAACTCCAAAAGGATCAAGGATCTAAATATAAGACCTAAGACAATACAGTTCTTAGAAGAAAACAGCACAAGTCCCATGGGATCTGGCAGTGATTTCTTGGATGTGACACCAAAGGTATAGGTAACAGAAGAGAAAAATACAGAATTGGGCTTCATGAGAATTGAACATTTTGTTGCACCAAAGACACCAGCTACAGAGAAAAAGGGAGCCTATAGGATGGGAGAAAATATTTGCAAATTATATATCTGATAAGGGATTAATAACCAGAATATATACAGAACTCTTACAATTCAACAACAACAACAAGAAAAAAAAAACAACCAGCCATAAAAATGGGGAAAGGATTTCAATAGATATTTCCCTAAGAAGATATGCAACTGAACACATGAAAAGATGTTCAACATCATTCATCATTAGTGAAACACAAATTGACACTACAACGAGATCCCACCTCACATCTGTTAGGGTAGCTACTACCAAAACCACAGGAAACAACAAGCATTAGTGAGAAAGCTGAAAAATTGGAACCCTTATGCACTTTTGCTGGGAATGTAAAATGGTAAAGCTACTGTGGAAAGTAATGTGGCAGTTCCTCAAAAAATTAAAAACAGAATTACCACTTGTGGGCCTATGCTCAAGAACTGAAAGCAAGGAGGCGCCTCCGGTGGTTCAGCTGGTCGACCCGGGGGATTCTTGGTTTTGGCTCAGGTCATGATCTCAGGGTCAGGAGACAGAGCCCCACATGGGGCTCTGTGCTCAGTGGGGAGGCTGCTTGAAGATTCTCTCCCTCATTGTGTGTGCACGGGGGAGGGAGCACGGAGCCAGAGGTAGGGCTCCTGAGATCATGACCTGAGCCTAAATCAAGAGATGGACTCTTAACCGACTAAGCCATTCAGGCATCCCTATTTTACCACAATTTTTAAATGAAGAAAGAAAAACCATGGAGATCTGTATGATTCTATTTATGTGAAACCCTAGAAAAGGCAAAACTAATCTTAGACAAAAAGAGCAGATCAATGGCTCAGGGCCAGAGGGCCATAGGTGGGACAGCCCACAAAGGTGCATGAGGGGATTTTTTTGGAGGAAGAAATGTTCAAGGTCTTGACTGTGATAGTTGTTACAGTGGTGTATACATTTGTCAGAACTAATCTCAAAACCGTTTCTATGCTCAAAACAGGTGCATTTTTTGTATATAAATTATACCTCAAAAAGGTGATTAAAACCTTTACAACAGGGATCCCTGGGTGGCGCAGTGGTTTAGCGCCTGCCTTTGGCCCAGGGAGCGATCCTGGAGACCCGGGATCGAATCCCACGTCTGGCTCCCGGTGCATGGAGCCTGCTTCTCCCTCTGCCTATGTCTCTGCCTCTCTCTCTCTCTCTCTCTGTGTATGACTATCATAAATAAAATTAAAAAAAAAACCTTTATGACATTAACAGCTAAAAAATACACTATGGACATTTTTCCAGTTTGACCTTATTTCTTATGGCCATAGAGTTTTCCACTGTATACCAGGGCCTTAATAATTTAACAACCCTCTTTGAACAGAAATTTAGGTTTTTTTCTCCTTCAACTTGTTACAAAGAATGCTTTGGGATCACAGTTGTAGCGCCATCTTTGTGCACTTGTCCAGTTATTTCTTTGGGATAAAATCTCAGAAGTGGAACTTCTGGGGCAAAAGATATTTAATAGCAACAGATAATGGCAAAATATGATCCAGAATCACACTAATTTACCCTCCCACTAGCTGTGTGTTAAATTCCTACCACTCCCACATTCTTACCAATGCAACCTGTTATGTCATTATAATCTTTGTCAGATGAAAGACAGTAGTTCGTTGTTTTGTTTTTTTCTTGATCATTAGTGAGAATGAGCATCTTTTTAATGCCTGGGTCATTTATACTTCCATGAGTTATCTGTATCCTTTTTTCTATTTCTATCTGCATCCATAATTATCTGTGTCTAGAATCCTATTTGGTTTCTCATTAATTTCTTATAAGAATTAATTAATTAATTAATTAATTAATTAGGTTTCTCATTAATTTCTTATAAGAATTAATTAAGAAATTAATTGACTTATAAGAGCTCTCTCTATATATTAAGGATATTAGTACTCTTTCATGTGTATTGCAAAGGTTGACTCCTGGCTTGAGGTTTTCTTTCAGTTTTGCTTATGGCTTTTACTGTTATTTGGAAATTTTATTTATTTATTTATTTATTTATTTATTTATTTATTTTTGTTATTTGGAAATTTTAAATAAGTCTGTTAGTCTTTCCCTTGTGAGTCCAAGATTTTACATCTTGCTTTAAAAAATAAAATAAAATAAAATAAAATAAAATAAAATGGCCTTCCTCACACAAAGAATATTTTTAAATATACTCTCATATTTTCTTACTGTGTTTTCATGGTTTTGTGTTTTTAATATTAACACTTTCATTCAAACCGAAATCAAATTTTGTGCTCATTATGAATTAAAACTCAAAGAATATTTTTCATAAGCCGGCCAGTTTGCCCCAACAACATTCCCACTAATTTGGAATGCTATTGTCTTTCCACATTACCAAACTCCTTCATATGTAAATACTTTATGTATTTGTCCCTGGGCTCTATATTATGTTCTAATACACCATCCTGAAGATGGTATTCAAGAATCTAAGGTTGGTTCAATATTAGAAAATCTGTTAGTGTAGCTCGCAGCCTGAAGGAGGCTGGATATGAATCAATCATGTCAGTCTCTCCGGTGGCTTCCCACCACACCTAGAACAGACCCAAACTCTTTTAACAGTGAACAGGTCTCAGCAGTCCCCTGACCTTGTCTCCTGACCCTCCTTGTGAGCCCTCTCGCCCATTCACCATGCTCCAGCAATTATGTTTTTTTCTGTCCTGCCATGATTAACTTTCTCCCCCTTCAGATCACTGCTCCTACGTAGCCTTCTCACAGAGGCCTTCCCTGGCCACTGTGACCATCAACGGGCTCCGCCACGCGTAATGTGTGTTTCCTTCACAGCACTTATCACCTGCAGAGGCACCTCGCTCATTTCCCTCTTTTCTTCCCTACTGTCACAATGCTTCCACCCCGACCACACTCACAGGGTCAGGACTTGGTCTAGCTTGTTTTCCTTGACCTCCCCTGGTGTCCGGGACACATGACAGGCCCTCAATACGTACCTGATGATTGGATGAGTGAATGAAAATAAATCATGCAGCTATATCAATATTGCTCAAAAGGCCTTTCCCCATTTAACAGGCCCCCCCCTCATTTATTAAAAATGTGGGAATGTACTCTAAGAGGCAGTAGATTATCCAGCACAAAGGCTTCTGTTGGCGAAGCCTTGGTTTCTCCAACTCAACTGCTCCCCAGCTGTATGTTGTCCTTGGGCAAATCACTTAACCTCTCTGAGCCTTGATGTCCTCATCCATAAAATGGGAAAGATAATGCAATCGAGAGTTGCTCCAAGAAGTAGAATAAAGAGTGCTTAACAGAACGTCTGGAACACAGTAAGCCTTCAGGGAGTATCACATAATGTTATTTGAATGGTAAGAGAATCAAAGAATCTTTTTCAAGATGAGAACTAGTTAGACATTGTCGCAAACGTCAGGCCTGCCAGCTTGGGCTGGAATCATGCCTGGTGGTTGGGAGTAAAATGCAGATGCCCTTGCACGACTGCCATCCTTCACCACCGCGTGGGGGAAGCAGGGGGTCTGACTGATGTGGGGAAATTGTTCAAGATAAGTCTGGCAGTTTTAGAAAATAGAACTTATTCATACTGGGATAAGAATTCACCATGAAATGACGAGAACTAAGGTGAATACCTAACATGTTGATCGGATAGGAGATAAAATACACAAAAATTGTCTCCTTTATAATGACAGAATTCACAAGAACAACAAAAACCATTTAAAAGTATCTAGACGCAGGCAACCCTGGTGGCTCAGCAGTTTAGCACCGCCTGCAGCCCAGGGTGTGATCCTGGAGACCCGGGATCGAGTCCCACGTCAGGCTCTGTGCATGGAGCCATGGAGCCTGCTTCTCCCTCTCCCTCTGCCTGTGTCTCTGCCTCTCTCTCTCTCCTCTCTGTGTATTCTCATGAATAAATAAAAATCTAAAAAAAAAAGTATCTAGATGCAAATAGGGAATTGGCAAGATCCACGTGAGGGAAAACACAGCGTCACTACAGGATATAAAGGAAGACCAATGACCCCTACTCCAGTCTATACACATTAACGAGATTTCAGTCCAAATCTCCTCTGGTTTCTTTTTTTTTTTTTTTTTTTTAATTTTTTATTTATTTATGATAGTCAAAGAGAGAGAGAGAGAGAGGCAGAGACACAGGCGGAGGGAGAAGCAGGCTCCATGCACCGGGAGCCTGATGTGGGATTCGATCCCGGGTCTCCAGGATCGCGCCTTGGGCCAAAGGCAGGCGCCAAACCGCTGCGCCACCCAGGGATCCCTCCTCTGGTTTCTTCTCACCTTGGTTTTCACACTTACAAGAACCGAGGATTGAGCACAGTGAGAGGATCTGAAGAATATGCTCCTGGCCTTTTACGAATGCTCCCAGATTCCTCGGATGGGCTGGACGCCAGCCAGCTACCCTGAATTCATTGCACTACTTAGTGCTTCAATAGCGCTAGGAACAGAACGGCTGGAAAACGCTATATTACTTGTCGCTAAGCTTCTTTTTAGCATTTTCCAGGTAAATGGTTCGTCCTGAGTTAAAATGCCAGGAAGGCCCAATGCAAATACAAGGTTAGGGAGTATGTGGCCCCCTTGGGGCTGGAGCCAGTGACTCCTCTTAAGTGATTATCCCTAAGACCCAGAGAGCTGCAGGGCTGGGAGGCATGGGTCAGACCCGTTTCAGTGAGCTCCTGCCACCCAGGGCAGTAGGTGTGACCTCTGCCCAGCGCTGTGTCCTGTTTTCTGTCCTAGACCTGTGGATGAGGGCTGCCGACCCATACCCCCTAAGTACCTGAGGCCCTGCCAGAGGGGCTGCCGTGGGCTGGACATCCCGCCCGCTACAGGTG
The DNA here is from genome assembly GCF_048418805.1 of Vulpes vulpes. Classification (NCBI taxonomy): domain Eukaryota; kingdom Metazoa; phylum Chordata; class Mammalia; order Carnivora; family Canidae; genus Vulpes; species Vulpes vulpes. The sequence goes on from NC_132782.1 coordinate 112,576,622, forward strand.
AGGACAGGAAGGGGGTGCGGGTGGGCTTGGGATCCCCCAGTGTCCACCTTAGCTGAGGGAGGGACATGTGGTTGGCCGGCTTTGGCTACGGGATCCACTCAAATTCTCAGAGAGGAAAAAGGAGGTGGGCAGGTGGTGCCTGGGCACAGCTCTGCCTCATAGCGGCTCCCTGTCAAAGTGCTCAGTAGAAAACACTGCCCCTGCGCATCAGGAGACCCCAGGAAAACAGTGAGGAAGACCGCAACACCGTACGTGTAGGAGCTTGGGCAAAGCACCATGACACGGACCCACGGTAGGACCTCACTGTGGCTTCACCGCCCTGGGGGCCGCCTGGCTCCCCCGACCCCCATCCGCCCCTCGCAACCAGCAACAATCTCCAGAGTTCTGCCTTTTCCAGAAGGTCGCAGAGCTGCAATCACAGAACACTTCCCAGACTGGCTTCCTTCCTTCACCCCTTCTTGCGAGCAGATCTACCCTGAACCTCATCTCTATCTCCAGGTCACAAATGAGGACACCACAGCGCAAGCAGCTCAGGCGGCCTGCCCAGCGTCCCACAGCCGGTAAGCGGCAGAGCTCGGGTTGGAGCCCAGGCCGGGCTCTGATCCACCGGCCCCCTCATCAGAGGCAGGCCCCGCTCACCCGTCTGGGCCCTCCCGGGCCGGGCTGAGGACCACCAGCAGGCCGGGGAGGGCACAGCGAGGGTCCCTTCCTGGCCCCGTAGGCTCACTCCCTGCCCAGGCCCGGTGGGTGACACGGCTCTCTCCCCAGCTCCCGGCGGCAATCCCGGACCCCATGAGGAAGCAGGAGGTGCAGCCAGGCACAGAGGCAGGCCAGGGGCACGGCTCGGGCTCCCCAGCCGGGCAAGTGAAAGCCCTCGTGGACCTGCTGGCCGGGAGGAGCGGCCAGGGCTCCCAGACCCCGCAGGCCCCGGACAGGCCGCCACTCGGCGATGGTAGGCAGAGGGAGCGCGCCCCCCCCCCCCCCCCCCCCCCGTGTCCCCGTCCCTCCCAGCCCTCCCCTTCGGTCTCTGTCCCACAGACTCGAGGACACAGAAGTGCCAGGAGGCTCTGCTGAACTGGGTGAAAGGCAGCCTGGAGCTGGGCGGCCCCCCGTCCAGGCTGACCAGCCTCCTGCTGGTGGAGGGGCTGACGGACCTGCAGCTGAAGGAACACGACTTCACACAGGTGGAGACCACGCGTGGAGGCTGGCACCCGGTCAGGACCATTGCCCTCGACAGACTCTTCCTGCCACTGTCGCGGGTGTCTATCCCTCCCCGAATCTCCATCACCATCGGGGTCGCTGGCGTGGGCAAGACCACCCTGGTGAGGAACTTTGTCTACCTCTGGGCCCGGGGACAGGTTGGCAAGGACTTCTCCCTGGTGCTACCTTTGACTTTCCGAGATCTCAACACCCACGAGAAGCTGTCTGCAGAGAGACTCGTCCACTCCGTCTTCCCACACACCGGGGAGTCTGGCCTGGCGGCAGCAGCCCCATCCAAAATCCTCCTTATCCTGGACGGCCTGGATGAGTGTAAGATGCCTCTGGACTTCTCCAACACCGTGGCCTGCACAGATCCCAAGAAGGAGATCCAGGTGGACCATCTGATCACCAACATCATCCGGGGCAACCTCTTCCCAGAAGTGTCTGTCTGGGTCACTTCTCGCCCCAATGTGGCTGGCCAGATCCCGGGTGGCCTGGTGGACCGGATGACAGAGATCCGGGGCTTTAACGAGGACGAGATCAAGGCGTGTCTGGAGGAGATGTTCCCCGAAGACCACACCCTCTCAGGCTGGGTCCTGAGGCAGGTGCAGGCTGACAGGGCTCTGTACCTAATGTGCACGGTCCCCGCCTTCTGCCGGCTGGCCGCGTCGGCACTGGCTCACTTGAGCCGCAGCAAGCTGGGGCCCCAGGATGCAGAGCCGTGGGCCCCAAGGACCCTGTGCGAGCTCTACTCCTGCTACTTCAGGATGGCCCTCAGTGGGGACAGGCAGGAGAAGGGCAAGGCGAGCCCTCGCATCGAGCAGGTGGCCCACAGCAGCCGCAAGATGGTGGGGACCCTGGGGCGGCTGGCCTTCCATGGGCTGGTCAGGAAGAAGTACGTGTTCTATGAGCAGGACCTGAAGGCGTTCGGCGTGGATCTCACTCTGGTGCAGAGCACCCTGTGCAGCTGCTTCCTGCAGCGGGAGGAGACCCTGGCCTCGTCCACAGCCTACTGCTTCAGCCACCTGTCCCTGCAGGAGTACGTGGCAGCTGCGTACTACTACAGTGCATCCAAGAGGGCCATCTTCGACCTCTTCACCGAGGGTGGCATGTCCTGGCCCCGCCTGGGCTTCCTCACACACTTCAGGAGTGCGGCCCAGCGGGCCATGCAGGCTGAGGACGGGCGGCTGGACGTGTTCCTGAGGTTCCTCTCGGGACTCCTGTCCCCAAGGGTCAATGCCCTGCTGGCCGGCTCCCTGCTGGCCCAGGGTGAGCACCAGGGCTACCGGGCCGAGGTGGCGGAGCTCCTGCAGGGCTGCCTACGCCCCAACGTGGCCATCTGTGCCCGGGCAGTCAACATCCTACACTGCCTGCACGAGCTGCAGTGCACAGAGTTGGCCCGCAGCGTGGAGGAGGCCATGGAGAGCGGGGGCCTGGCAGGGCTGACCAGCCCCCAGCACCGCGCAGCCCTGGCCTATCTCCTGCAGGTGTCTGATGCCTGTGCCCAGGAGGCCAACCTGTCCCTGTGCCTCAGCAGGGGCGTTCTACAGAGCCTGCTGCCCCAGCTACTCTACTGCCGGAGCCTCAGGTGGGCACTGAGGTCGGGATGTACAAGGTGTGGGGGTGGAGGAGCGGGCAGGCCCAGGAAGCTTCCTCACCACCACCACACCCCCCTGTATCAGAATCCTAGGGCCAGCTGCCTGGAGATGGACCACAGCACAGATGGCTTAAGGCAACATACACTCACAGCTGTTGGCCAGAGTCCCAAACCAAGGTGTTAGCAGGGTCAAGCTCCCTCGGAAACCTGTAGGGGAGCATCCTCCCTGCCTCTCTAGTTTGTGCTGTTTGCTGGCATCCTCAGCTTGTCCACACCTCACTCTAATCTTTGTGGTCACATGGATTCCTTCTCCATGTCCCTGTCTTCAGGCAGTGTTTGTTCCCTCTGATAAGAACACCAGGCCTATGGGATTATAGGCCCGCCCTGCTCAGAAAGACCTCATTGTAACTAATGACATCTGCAATGACTCTATTTCCAAATAAGGTCGCATTCTTGAGTCACTGACCAGGTGGGGGGGTGGGGGTGGGGGTCAGAACACCAACATATCTTTTTTGAGGAATACAGTTCAACCTCTGACACCCTGTGAACCATTCCAGTCCTGACAGAGGCCACACTGACTCCCTCCACCCCCAGCCCAGCATCCACCCAGGGCTCTGGACCTTAGGAAGGCTGTAAGACCAGGGCCATTTCAGACCTGGGAGCAGGTGCCATGTCCTCAAGAGGAGGAGAACTAGCAACCCATGTTCCCCAGACTTACATGGCGTGCGGGGCTGCTGGGAAGACACCCCCTGAATAGGAATCCTGGAACTTACAACACTGAGCCTCCCAGTCCACCCTCACAGGAAAACTCTGAGCATGGTGGGGGTGCTGGCACGGACCCCTGAGCTGCATGACGGAGGCTGCAGCATGATGGAAATGTTGGCCTGGGTGCCTCTGTGGTCCTGACGCCAGCCCTGCACCAGCACCTCACCCCACTTGCCCACGGGCCCTATTACCTGCTCATCATCGCTCTTCCTCCTGCAGGCTGGACAACAACCAGTTTCAGGACCCTGTGATGGAGCTGCTGGGCAGTGTGCTGAGTGGGAAGGACTGTCGCATTCAGAGGATCAGGTAACGCTGACTCAGGAGACCCCATCCAGGGTGCCCGCTCTCTCACAGGGTCTGGGGCTGCTTTCCCATCCTCCTCTCTGCTCAACTGGCCAGGAGTGCTTTCAAGGAGAGGTGCCTTTGAAGGCTGTGGCTCAGGATGCATGCTGCCTATTTCTGCCCATTCCAGAAAGTTCAGAGGCTCAGGTACCTCAACTGTGAGAGGAGGGAAAGGATAGGGTGAGGGTCAGATGCTATCACGGACATGGAGGCATTTCTCTGAATACTGTGTGCTCCAATGTGGTGCCAGGCCCAGTCTTCTCTGCGCACCTCTCAAAGTTTGCCCTCAAAACAGTATCATAGGCATAGGATTGCTTCTTTTTTTTAAAATTTATTTATTTATTTATTTATTTATTTATTTATTTATTTATGATAGGCACACAGTGAGAGAGAGAGAGAGGCAGAGTCACAGGCAGAGGGAGAAGCAGGCTCCATGCACCGGGAGCCCGACGTGGGATTCGATCCCGGGTCTCCAGATCGTGCCCTGGGCCAAAGGCAGGCGCTAAACCGCTGCACCACCCAGGGATCCCAGGATTGCTTCTTTAATGTTAACATTTTTAATTTAAAAAATGAATTTAAACTTTTAAATGAGTACAAAAATACAATTTAAACATTGCATCTTTAATGTTATAATTAGATGAAAGTCTATATGCTGATGGCAGAAGAGATTTTTGTGCTTAGGAAACACAACGTGATAACGTTTCTGAGTCTAATACCCGGTTTGGAGCCGAACTGATGTGACCTGGAGGTGGCTAGAACTAGGGAGATGAGTTGGAGCATAGGATCTAGGGAGGAATTCTTCATCCTCACGTAAGCCTCCCTCCGGGTTCTGAAATAATCTTTGCCTGAGAAAACAAAAACAAACATGGAATGAGTCAGGCACAACTAGTAGTCATCGAGGACAGCGGTGAGAGCCGTGGGCCCTGTGTGGCCCTGGACAGTTACCTGTGTGCCGAAAGAGGGTTAAAATGGGGTTAAAACAGGGTCTGTGGGTCCAGGGGTTTCCGACGACCCTTCCTCAGGTTCAATGATTCTCTAGAAGGACTCACAAAACTCAGAAAAGCCATTGTACTGCAGCTGTGGTTCATTATATCAAAAGGATCAGATGGAAATACGCAAAGAAAGAAGATGCGTGGGGTGGTCCCCGGGAGAGCAGGCAAGCTCCCAGTTGTCTTCCCAGGGCAGTCTTATAGACGGTGCCTCCCTCTCCCAGTGACCCTGTGTGACAGCACACACGAAGCTCTCCCACCAGGGAGGCTCCCCAGGCTTGTGTGCAGTTGTGATCGGAGGTTGGGCATGGAGATATACCTGACTGCCCCTAGGGAAGCCCTTCCAGAGGTCAAGCTGCTACTGGGGGGGCGCCTAAGGCTCCCAGGTAAGCAGAGATCAACTTTCAGGAACTGGGGCAAGATTAATAACCCTCTCCTGCACACTAACTACCTCTTTGGGTTGTCAAGCAGCTTCAGCAGGTCAGTGCAAGGGAAGTGTGAGGACAGGCCAGACACAGAGGAAGGACTGTACAAGGAAGGGCCAGCCATTATGAGCAGCATTATCTCTGTCTCGTTAGCTGGAGATATGAATGCAACCCCTTTGGAGAAAACACAGTAACGACAACTTCTCATTATTTTTTCCTTCATGGGAAGTCTTCAGCAAAATAGTCAACTTCCAGTGTTTTGCATGAAGGAGTCTGGAGAGTGCTCAGGAAATTTTTGGAATAGAAGTCAAAAATTTCTTCTATGGCCACATGCTCTTCTTCACCTCCCTATAGTTGGTCTTTGGGGCCACATCCCCATTTGAAATGTCCAAGGCACCCTTCAGGATACACATATGGCTCGTGAAGTATTACTCATAAAACATTATAAAAGTCTTGGGTAGGGCAGCCTGGTTGGCTCAGTGGTTCAGTGCTGCCTTCGGCCCAGGGCATGATCCTGGAGACCCAGGTTCAAGTCCCACATTGGGGTCCCTGCATGGAGCTTGCTTCTTCTTCTACCTGTGTCTCTGCCTCCCTCTCTCTCTGTGTTTCTCATGAATAAATAAATAAATAGAATCTTAAAAAAAAAAAATGTCCTGGGTAGGGGCGCCTGGGTGGCTCAGTGGTTGAGCATCTGCCTTCAGCTCAGGTTGTGATCCTGGGGTCGAGTCCCACATCGGGCTCCCCACAGGGCGCCTTCTTCTCCCTCCGCATGTGTCTCTGCCTTTGTGTGTGTGTCTCATGAATAAATAAAATGTTTTAAAAAATTGGCTGAGGTGGGAGTATTTACACCATGGAAATTGGCCTATGCTACACATCAGTGTTTTTGTATTTTGTTTTTTGCAGCACACTGCTGCGTGGGATCTATGTGGGCAACTTCTGTAACTGCCTATGCTCCCTGCTGCACTGTGTAGAAGCTGCTGTGCCAGATTCTTGCCCAACTCTGCCCTGGGACTCTTTGCCAGTGTGAGGGTCTGTCCCCTTTCTTTGGCCTTACCTTACCTGGCTCAGAGGCTTTCCTGCGCTGGTCACTCTCACTCCAGGGACCACCTCATCTCCACCTGCATCCAGGCTTTCATGATGCTAGTGAAACTGAGAGGTTTGGATCACAAGCCTGGTGTTGAGGAAGAGGCCATGAGACTTACGGACCTAAAATAACCACTCCTCTCTCCTTGTGCAGCTTGGCTGAGAACCAGATCAGTAATAAAGGTGCCAAAGCTCTGGCCAGAGCCCTCCTGGTCAACAGAAGTCTGACTGCTCTGGAGTAAGTAGGGCACCAAAGGCCAACCTTCCACCCTTGGGTCAGGGACAGTTTGCGAGCCATCTCGTGAAGTCCCATAGACCACACTCTCTCCTGGGTGGGTTGGAAAGACAGTCAAGTGAGCAAAATCCTGGCTCCTCAGCTGTTAGGACCAGCTCAGGGAGGCATCAGAATTTCATCCCTGAAGATAGTATTCTTCTCTCACCCCTCCACACCTGGTCCAAGCCAAGTCCATCAGATCCTGCTTTCTCCTCTCCACCAAATGGGCCATACTGGGAAAGTCCTTACTTGTTCACCTAAATTAGGATTTCTCTGCAAAACATGAAATCCTAAAGCCCAATATGTTATTTTCAAGGAACATAGATTTAAAGGTCAAGTAACTTCTGTTTTTGTTTTTCTGTCCCTGGGAATTGGATTAAAAACAAAACAAAAACCAGTTATTTCTCTTCCTTCCACCAGCCTCCGCAGCAACTCCATTGGACCTCAAGGGGCCAAGGCTCTGGCAGATGCTCTGAAGATTAACCGCACTCTGGCCTTTCTGAGGTATGTACCATCTGCTCCCTGTCCCGACGTAACCAGTAGAGGACCCAGAAAACCCCCTCCTAGGTGCCAACCATGGAATGGGAGATGATTCAAAATGGCAGGCATGCTACACTGGCTCCCACCTGGGTGGATACCACATGATCTTGTAACCTACACAAGTTTCAGGTTTCAGCTCTTCCACAGTCATTGTTCTTGTGTTTACAGCCTAATCAGGGGGTGGAAAAGAAGGAAGGTGGGGTGGTACAGAAGTGGAAAAGTAAAATAATCCATAAGGAAAACCTCTTGTCCTCCATTGAGTGGGAAATCCCCAAGACCATGGTGTCAGAATATCCCCCTGAGGTGTTTCCCAGGACATTGAAGGGCCCATCTTCCAGAATATTCCTATGGTTTGCTGTGGTTTGCTATCTTCCTCTTAGGGGCCTGTGGTTGTATCCGTCCTTAGTTGAGTGTGTACTGTCATTTGTTTTTTTCATTTATTTATTTTTATTGGGGTAAAATTCACCATTTTAAAGTATACATTGCAATGGCACTTAGCACATTCACAGTTGTTCATTCATCACCTCTATCAGGTTCCAAAATATTTCCATCACCCTGACAGCAGATCCTGTATCCATTAGCAATCACTCCCCATTCTCCTGTTCCTCCCAGCCCCTGGCAGCCAGCAGGGTCGGTGCTCTCTGTCTCTAGGTTTACCTACTCTGCAGATTTCACACACGCACACGTGCGCATGCGCGCACACACACAAACACAAACACAGAATCCTACAACACAACCCTCTGTATCTGGCTTCTCTCACTGAGCATTGTGTTTTCAAGGTTCATCCACATGGTAGCTGGTGCTTCATCCCGATCTATGACTGAGTCATACTCCACTGGACAGACCACAGTTCATCCGCTCATCAGTTGAGGGACATTTGGGTTATTTCCACCTTTTGGCTCTTGTGAATAATGCTTCTGCACACATTCACATACAAGCATTTGAATACTTAATTCTTTTGAGTAGACGCCTACCAGTAGAATTTACTGTGTCATACGGTAACTCTGACCTTTTGAGAACTGCCAGACTGCTTTCCACAGTCTGCCCCACTTTACATTCCCACCAGCAGTGGGTGAGGGTTCCAATTTTTCTACATCCTTGTCAACACATGGATGCTGTGGCTTTTGGCTGTAATTCCGACCACTGATAAATTAGTTGTTATCCCGATATCATGGGCACCTTGTTTCTAGTCAAGAGACAAATGCTTAGAGACCCAGAGGGAATCCTAAGGCCAGATCAGCAAGACCGGGCTGCTCTGGGAAGACCGGGCTGTCCCCAGATCCTGTGTGGTGGGCAGTAAGGACAGATAGCAGTCAGCTGCTCCGCCACCCCCTGCCTCTTCCCTTGGGCCTCGCTAACACTGCAGCAAGGGTGAAGGCCACCACCAGAGGGCACCCTCATGTGCACCATCTGTGACACACATCTTCGCGCCTCCTCCACAGCCTCCAGAGCAACGAGATCAGGGATAATGGTGCCAGGTCCATGGCTGAGGCGTTGGCTACCAACCGGACCCTCTCTGTGCTGCAGTAAGTGGACATGCTGACCAGAAGAGAGACCCTCTCTTCTCCTCTCCTCTCCTCCTCCAAGAGCCTCTCTGTCTGATTTCTGCAAGGAAGGATGACTGGGGAGATATCCTGAGGCTTTCTGACCCCTCTGGTTGGCCCCTGGAAATCTTGATGTCCACCACTTTTCCACAGAACAGGTGCTGGAAAAAAAAAAAAAAAAAGAACAGGTGTTGGGAAATGACCAAAACTAAAGCCTCTTGCCAATGCAGAAAATCCTCTCCACAAATGTAGTAAAGAATGAAACAGTTTAATTATTTGAATAATCAACTAGAGAGCAGTGCACGTCATTGGCAATCCACCAACGAGTTGGCAAAGACAAGGAAATCTCACCCTTTTCTACAGCCAAGCAGACACAACCTGTGATATGTGTATTCTTGAGATAATCTGTGCTCCAGAGGACTGGACAGCACCATTTGTTGCACATAGCTTTTCCTAAATTTGCCTGGTAGCTGGGGTAGCCATCTGTTTACTGCCTTTATCCAAAGGAAAAACCAAACTTCTCCTATCTTTATGACAAGCAGGCATTTACAAAGTGGAGTCGTGCTGTCTTTCTTGATGTGTACATTTGAGAGAGATGGCTCCAAGACTCCTACAGGCTGTCAATCTGGCAAGAGGTTTATTTAGCTTTTAAAAAGACTTACTCCTCAAAGGGACAGCTTTACCATAGCAAATTTTCTCAAAGAAACGCTCTAAGGGAAACGCTGTCAGGGAAAGTTCCCCTTTGGAACCTAACGAAATTCCCTTCTGTTTACATCCTATTTCACCTCACACAACACAGGTCGGGCCTTGTCTGTCCTCCTAGGATGAGCCTGGGGCTTGTGGGAACATTTCCGTCCTCCAGATTTGGTATAAAGGGAAGTAGCTGTTGCAAGAGGGCCTAAACGGAGCGTTGGCCTTCGGAGGACTGCAGGGCTGGGAGGCAGGCCACTGGCTGGTCAAGAGGTAGATGGTTGGGTGTTGAGAGGGTTGCCTGAGTGAGGAGTCGGCGGGACTCACATGCAGGAGTAGCCACTCGAGAGCTTGCTAGATATTGTGCGTTCTCTGGTCACTGCTTTCCAGCTTCTGACAAGGGAGGGCCCAGCTGTCCTTGCTTCTGACACCCCCCATGGAATGGTGTCAGTCTGCTGGCATCACTTCAGCATCAAGCCACAGACCTTTCCTAGAGACCTCTCTGCTGATGCTGTGATAGATGGAGGGGGCATTCGAGCACTCTGAGCACTCCCCTCGAACCGGACCACCCCTGCAGTGGGAATGGCTATGGCTGGCTTTGCTGAAAGACCCTTCTCTCCCACAGCCTACAGAAGAATACCATCGGGCCTGTGGGAGCCCAGCTGATAGCGGAGACCCTGAAACAGAACAGGAGTCTGAAGGAGCTCATGTGAGAAATGCAGAAGGGCCGAATATGTATCCTCACTGACTGCACAATGCCCAGCCCATCACAAATATTTGTGAGCATGAGGATGAATGGATGGATGGATGGATGGATGGACAGATGGACAGATGTGTGGGTGCAAGATAGCTGACTTTGGACTCCAGCTTCCCAGGATTGGGCCTGTCTCAGACTTAAACTTACTGCCTTCCCAGCACTGCCTGGCCATCTTCACATAAAGTATCACAAAACCTCCCACTAGAGAGTTGGCCCTGCCCCTGCTAGGGAGTCAAGTACTTTGCTACCTTGACGTATACAGGCCATAAGGAGTCACTTGCAGAGGCTACGTGTGAGCCACAGACCCAAGCTGAAACAAGCTGTGCACTGGGCACCCTTACCACCACAGAGCAAGCACAGCCCTGCACCCTGGTCCCTGGGCCCCACCCTGCCAGGCTGCTCCCGAAAACCGACTCACCCTGGTCCCATCTCTTGCAGATTTTCCAGTAACAGCATCGGTGACGGAGGTGCTGAGGCCCTGGCTAAGGCCCTGAGAGTGAACCAGGGCCTGGAGAGTCTGGAGTGAGTCTGCCTGACTGCCCTCCAGGAGTGGCCGTGGGCAGAGGGTGACTCCCCTGGTTTCCCCACCTAGAAGCAGGCGGGTCCCGGAGGAGGGTTGTCAGGACCACTACTTCGCCAGAACCCAACCTCAGCAGCCCGGGTCATACTGTGACCTGTCCCACGCCCACCCCACCGTCCCATCCCGCCCCACCGGCTCCATTTCCCTAGACAGTGGCGGTTGGTGTTGACTGTGGAGTTTTCAGAGTGACAAACACCGAGTGCCCTTGAAAAGCTGGTACAGGTGACTAAAAAGGATGTCAGCCGTGGCGGCCTTGGTGGGGGCTGGGGGAGTGCAATGCTGCCCCCACACCGGGAAGACGCAGCGGCGCTGCTCTCTGGGGCTGCAGACACAACACACACTCCTACCCTGGGTATTTGGAGCCACTCACATAAGGCAGAGGCTAAGCTGTGGGGCTGATGTACTAGACCCACCTGCGCGGACCTAGGGCGTCTGGAACACGGGGGCAGGGACAGGAAAGAGGGATGAGGAGAAGGGCAGCGTGGGGTGACACCTACGGCTAGAGTCCCCCAGCTCTGCTGCACCTGACACCGGAGCAGCAGCTCCCTGCGGGTCGGGATGGCCATGCCAAGCACGTCCCGTCATCTTGTTCTGTTTGCAGCCTGCAGAGCAATTCCATCAGCGACGCGGGAGTGGCAGCCCTGACGGGGGCCCTCTGTGCCAACCAGGCCCTCACCAGCCTCAAGTAAGTCCTGGCTTCCCTCTCCAGTCAGTGTCCCTTTGGCCAAGGGGACTTTGGGACTTGGAAGGAAAGCCCACACCTCCCACTGCGGGCCTGTTCTGTATGATCTGTGGTTGGGCTTTTCTGGAACCTGGCATCCTGCACACTTCCTGCTCTCTCAGGGAGGGCGGGGCGGGGGCACAGGGGCACCTGGGGCCTCAGCTGGCCAGTTCTGCTGCTCCCTTCCAGCAAACCAGCCCCTGAGGCAGCTGAGCCTGGCCCCAGGCCCCTCACCTCTGACGGCCTGTCACCTGAGCCCCTTCCTCCTGCTGGGTCCCCTGTGGGTGGACCTACAGGTGAGACACCTGGAGAGCTAGCAGTGGGAGCCTGGCTTGCTGGAGGCTCTTCTACCTCAGCCCTGATGGCTCAGGAGGCCCAGGTCCTGCCTGAGGTTCCTTTGTCTCCAAAGGCCGGAGTGCCGGGGCCTGTCTCCCCCCTCTCCCCCCGCCCCCAGCCCTCACACATCCAGTCAGGGGCTTCTCTCTCCCCAGTCTTCGAGAAAACTCTATCAGCCCGGAGGGAGCCCAGGAGCTGGCACAAGCTCTCCGCAGCAACAGCACCCTAAAGAACTTGGAGTACGTGAGTTGGGTGCAGGCTGCGCCTCCCTCGCCTACCTGGTGCCCTGGGGAGTGGAGGGCAGAGGGCGGCTCTACAGGCTGGGAAGGACCTGCTTGGGGAGGGCTGCCCGGAGGCCTGGCCGCTGGTGGTGACCCCACCACCCCCACGTGCTCAGTTACCTGCTGCCCCCTCCCCCAGCCACCTCCCCAGGGCGACGTGGGAGGGCCCAGGTCAGGGGCAGCGCAGTACGGGGACCAGGAGTGGGCTCCCAGGGGGTGATCTGTCCTGGGACCTCACTAAGCTGAATCCAGGTCCCCTCTCTGTGCGGCTGTCGGGGTTCAGTACAACAGCCTCAGGCACGAGCTTGGCACACGCAGGCTCCCCCAACGTGAGCTGGGAGGTCCTTGGGGAGGAGGGGACCTGGATTCCTGGCTGAGCAAGCATGGGGCCTCTGTGGCCAGCTAGCTCCTGCTTACTCGCCGTGTTCCCCACCTCCCAGCCTGACAGCCAACCTCCTCCACGACCAGGGCGCCCAGGCCATCGCGGTGGCAATGAGAGAAAACCAGGCCCTCACGTCACTTCAGTGAGTCTGCGGCAGCCCCAGCCCATCCCGTCCCGTCCCCTCTGTGGGGCTGTAGGACCATCGTACCAGCTCCCCAGGAGAACGAGGCCAGCTTTGGGACCCCCCAGTAGGCTGCGCACTACGTCCTGCTCTGCCTCCTGGGGCGATTGCACAGAGGCCTATAGGGAGGTGGGCACCTATGCCATACCTCCGAGTGTCACAAGCTTCACGCAGGGGCCCTCTGGGGTTTCTATTGGAGCCTGTTCCTGTGTTCACCCTTAAGCAGAGTGCTCATTCACCCTCTTCAACCAAACCTGAGGTGGGCTCCAGGAGTTCAGCCTATCAGTGGCGAGGACCTCATCCCACAAGGACCCCTGCCCTGCCTATAGATTCTCCTGGGAGAGTCCCCTCTTTCCGGAACCTCCAGAATATGCAGGGCTCCGCCCTGGGCTCACGTGTGTTTGTTTCTGTCCAGTCTGCAGTGGAACTTCATCCAGGCTGGTGCTGCCAAGGCCCTGGGACAAGCACTACAGCTCAACAGAAGCCTGACCAGCCTCGAGTAAGTGGGGCCTCGGCAGGGGCTGTAGGAGGGTCAGGGGAGCAAGGACTCCTGAAACCTTGGTGTCCACCAGGCACATGGCCTCCTCTGCCCTAAGGCCAGCAGGCATTTTTCTGCTTTAATAGCTTTCCTGAAGCATAATCCAGGCACCACAATCTACCCGTATAAAGTACAAAACTGACTGGTTTCTAGTACATCCACCGAGCTGTGCAACCATCACCACGATCAATTTGACAGCATTTCCATCACCCCAGGAAGATACCCCAGACTCATTAGCAGTCACTCCCCACTGCCCCCAACCCCAGCTGTGGCCAGCACACATGTGCTCTGTCTCTATGGAGTCACCCACGCTGGACGTCTTACATACATGGACTCATACTGTCTGCAGCCTTTGCAACCAACATCTTTCATTTAGTGTCATGTCTTTAAGGGTCACCCAGGTGGTGGCATGAATCAGAGCTTCATTCCTTTCTATGGATGAATCCTAGTCCAGTGTGTGCATAGACCACACTGTCCACTGATGGACACTGGGTTGTTCCCACTGTCTGGCTCTCATGACACTGCTGTGAGCCTTCGCGAGCCTTCATTTCTCGTGGCTACACACCATGAGTGGAACCGCTGGGTCGAGGGCTAACTCTGTGTTTAACCCTTTGAGCCTCACTGGCTTCTGACCAGGGTGTCTCACCTCTGGCTGGTTCTTGTGTTTGACATCCTGGTGCTCCCTACGGTTCTGTCCTAGGCCATCTTCTCTTGAATGACCTCTTTTCCAGAAGCTCTCCGCTCCCAGGCTCCTTGCCTTCAAAAAGCTCTGGTGCCCCCACGTCTATCCCCCAGAGGTCTCTCCTGAGCTCCAGACCTGTGTCACCACTGCCCACTCAGCATCTCCCCTAGGGCGCCTCACAGGAACTTCAAACTGCCCAAACCACCTGCCCATGAGCCTGCTTCTCTGGCCCCACCTCGTGAACAGGACCAGCCAGTCGTGTGAGCTAGAAACACCACCTCTGCTTTCTTCCCACCTGTGGCTGTCCTCCCTACGTTCCACAATTTCCCTTTGCCCCCACAGCCACCAGCAGGCCAGCAGCATCACTCACCTGCGTCACTGCAGGGGCACCTCTACATCCAGTCCATCCTCTCACACAGCTGGCCAAAGAGCTTTCCCAAACATAAATCTGTCCCCGTCCTAGGTGAAATGCTTAAATGCTGCCCAGTGCCTGCAGAGTGAAGGCCAACCCTTAACATGGCTTCCAAAGAACGCCCCAATCTGCTTCCTGTGTACCTCCTCAGCCTCATTCCACGAGGTGGCGACTCGACTCAGTTTCTTTGGGTTTCGTGCGGATGTGCCAAGCCCCCTCCCCCATCTCTCATCCTTCAGGTTTCAATTTAGACCTAGTTCTTCTGGCAGCTTCTGTGAGCAGTTGGCACATGGCCTCTGGGGCCTGCTCATTCAATCACAACTCCTCACCTGAGACAGACCTCGGCCTGTACGGCTCTGTGGACACAACACACACTCAAATGTCTGTCAGAATTCTTAACGCAAACTGTTCCCCTGAACACACGGGTGCCTACCCTAACTAAACTCTTAACCACTGACTGCTCTCGGACCTAGCACTTTACTCATGTGGAAGGGAAGGGAGGGGAAAAAAAAAAAAGATGTAAAACACTGACCGGCAAGAACGGCCCGGTGGAGGGCTGTGACTTACTTCTCTGGCCAGCACATCCTTAGTCCCTTTTCCATTGTCCCTCTGTTTGCGTTTGAATTAAATCTAGAAGGGCCCAGCTCAGCAAGTCCTACTGGACTGCCAACCCCATGCCCCGTGAGCCCAGGGCCATGCTCTGTGTTCAGTTTACAGGAGAACGCCATCGGGGACGAGGGTGCGTCTGCAGTGGCCAGTGCGCTCAAGACCAACGCGACCCTCACCGCTCTCTAGTAAGTGCTAACGTGCACGCTGCCAGGGAGCCAGCCCTGCACCCGGCTCTCACACCCCCTGTCAGTTTTGCTTTCCAGCCAAGGAAGGTGTGTTTCGTTTTCCGAGTGTTAGCAAGTGGGACCTCGAGCATCTGGAAAGCAGGAAGTAGGGGCTCAGAGAGTGTTCTCCCTCAAACTCTCCAGGAGCCCCCATGTCCCTCCTGGACTCGCAGTGGCAGCTCCCGTCCTAGGCGGCGCAGGGCGGGTGCAGGCTGCAGGGGCCCTGCCTGCCCGCGCTGACTGCACCTCTCCCACAGCTTGCAGGCGGCCTCCATCGGGGCCCGGGGCGCCCAGGCACTAGGGGACGCCCTGGCCATGAACGGAACCTTGGAGATTCTTGAGTAAGTGTCCCCGTCTCTGGCTCTGGTCTGTTCCCAAAGAAACCACACTGTTGTCAGAATGAAGATATGGAAGAAAAGAACTGTCAATTTACGTGGAAACTCACAGATCATTCAAACACCGTCCTTCAGGTCAAGCAGGCCGCAGCTTCCCCATTCCCACACCATACTTCCTCCCTGCGAGCCCCTACTGTCGGGCCTCCTCACCCTAGGTACCCGCTCTCGCCTTGCCAGGCGGCGCACATCCTGAGGTTCCCGTGTAGGGGTCCCTGGCTGTGGAGCTCGCTCTATGAGAGGATCCAAGGTCCTGGGGGTAGGGGTTACCCTGGATGCGGCTCTCAGGCACGTGCCAGTCATTTCTGCTCCTGATGCTGAGCACGCGGGGACCACTGGCTGCAATGCTGCCTCTTGTCTCAGCCCCGCTCTCCGTCCTTGGGGATGGAGGAGGGTGAGGGCTCCCACAAACCACCCAGGTTGGCCAGCTTCACCCCTCCACCCGTGTCCTGCTCCCCAGAGCCAATCTCCGTTCCGTGCTTGGAGCGAGGAAGGAACCACCTCACCTCCATGGTGGCTGAGTCCATGCTTCCTCTACCCAGTAGCCCCGGCTCGTCTGAAGAGGTATGGTTTTCATCCCACAGGGGTCACTGTGCCTTAGGGTTCCTATCTCTCCTGACAGCTTACGAGGAAACGCCATTGGGGTGGCTGGAGCCAAAGCCTTGGCAAATGCCCTGAAGGTGAACTCAAGTCTCCAAAGACTCAAGTGAGTGGCTGTAGAGACCCACCTGTGCCCAGAGCTGCAGACTTCACTGCTGGAACCTCCCCCTTGAGATGAGAGGCTCTTGGGGTCCTCTGTAGCTGCTTCCTTCCAAATAGCGAAAGCTCTGACTACTAGAGTCCCTCTTGCAGATGGATGCATTCATTCTGTCTAGCTTACGTCAGAGCTAAGTCACTTAATGCCTGCATTTTTGGTCTTACGTCTTCCATGGCACTTAGACGAGACCACCTGGCTACTTGTAGACACTGGCCTCAGGGGTAAATGCCCCCTTGCTGTTGCTAGGACACTGATGGACAAATCAGCCCCAGAACTGTCTTTCTTCCGCTGCCCCCCAAGATAATGTGGCGTAGCTTTCTGGGGCGTGTTCTTCTGTCCTGAGTGGCTCACGGTGGTGTCTCCATCTTTTCTCTGCCTAGTCTTCAAGAAAATTCCTTGGGGATGGATGGGGCGATATGTGTCGCCACTGCACTGTCTGGAAACCATGGCCTCCAGCACATCAAGTGAGTGGGGCTCGGCGGCACCTGCCCTTTCCTGCCATTCTTGCTCCCTTGGAGCGGCGCCCAGGTCAGGCTCTGCCTTCTGCCCGATTCTCAGTGGGCTCCTGGGTCTTCCAGCAGTTCTGCAGTGAAACTCAGTATAAAGGGGAGTCATTCTGGCCCTGTCCATGGGGGGGACCCTGGAAGCATGAAGGTGTTGGCTGGAGCTCTGCATTTCGTGCTCTTTACTAACGAGAACCTGCAGGTCCCTGGGCCTCGAGCCCATCTCTCAAGCCCTGTCCTAATGTTTCTCTTCTAGTCTCCAGGGAAATCACATTGGGGAATCTGGTGCCAGGATGATCTCAGAGGCTATCAAGACAAATGCTCCTTCGTGCACTGTTGAGATGTGAGCAAAACAAGTTCCTGGTGGACCTGGCAGGACAACAGGCAGACCAACAGCTGGAAGCTTTTGAATGGAAAGACAATTTTCCAGGGTTCCTTCCTGTGGTCTGGGAATGATGTTGACCCACACAATAGCTGGTCTCCTGCAAGGAGGCAGGAAAGGTGCTGCCAAAGAGGTCACGAGCAACTCTCTCAGTCCCAGGTCAGTCCAAGTAGGGGTGAGATGGATTCTCTGCTCTGGTGCAGAGAAGGGATGTCCCCACCAAGGACACAAGCTTTAAAGCTCAGCAGGTAAGAAGCTGGTACAAGTTTATTTATACACTGAGGTCTTCATGTGCCTCTTTTATTATTATTTCCCTTCTCCACTTGTTAAAATCACTCCTCCCCACTCTGAAAGGAGCTTCCATCTTCAAGCCTATATAGGGTATCAACTTGGCATCGGTGACAGAGGGACCGCTCTTTTCTCAAGAAGACTAAAACATTTTAGGTCTATGATCATTAGAAACACATGGAAAAATTGATAATTTTTGAAGAGAAATAAAGGATTACAGGATTAATTACAGGATTCTGGAGACAAAGACAAAAAGAGGTTCTCCAAGGTTCTTGCCACCTTTATCCATTATGAAATCTCTCAATGGCATGGATTATGTCTGGCATACATTATGGGGGATCTGGCATGCTGGTTATCAACGGCACATTAAATGCTGATGCCTTAATGTTATCCTATACTGGGCTTCCAAAACCATGACTGTGCCTGCAGCTTCTCCGTGAAGGCCAGCAAGCTGAGCTTCCATGTGGTCCAAGTTGCCTCACGTGTGTGTCTGGGATGAAGGGAAAAAGACCCCAATGGACACCACAGTTCTCATCAACTAAATAACCAAGGAAAATACTTATAAAGATTATAAAGTCACTACCATTTTAAAGTTTGAACAGGAAGCACACTTATTCCAAATGTGCCTTCAAAAATGAGGATTCAGGCAAAAATCCTCAATGGATGCTAAAGCCATGGATAAAAGCCTATTGAGGAAGAAGATAACCACCAAGTCTCAAAATATCACCCCACGAGTGACAGTTACAAAAGATGGACAATTTTACAAATATTTTCTTAACAAAGTTATTAAACCTAACATCACCGATAATGGGACAACTGGGCATGCTGTGCCCCTGATGTGATGCACTGAAGACACATCATGCCAAAAATACTGATTTGAATCTTATCAGGAAGGAACAATCAGACAAAATCCAAACAGAGAGGCATTCTGGAAAATAACAGCAACAACAAAAACCAGCCTAACCTCTTCAAAAATGTCAATGTTATGAAAAATAAAAAAGGCTGGGGACTATTTTAAATTGTAGGAGATTAAAGAAACATAACCACCTACTGCAGGCTCTCTGATTAGATCCTCTACTGAAAAAAATAATCAGCTATAAAGAAAAGTACTTGGAAATGGGGGACATCCAAACGCAGGTCTTGTGTCATATTTATTTGGATTGCTGTGTTTTGGAAGATTTTTTTTTTGCGGGGTATAGAACCTAAAGGCTGGTATTTGGCCCTTAGTACTTTCAGGATGTTGCCATACTGCCGTCTGATTTGCACAGTGTCTGATTCAGTTGAGAACAAGACAGAACAAGAGTCACGGTTGCCAAATACTAGAGAAAGCCGTGTCTTGCTGGAATCCAGCATCAGCGAAACCTCAAGGGCCAAGGCAGTGGAGAAAAATCATGCTCCCCAGGGCCCTGTAGAGCAAGCCTCGTCCCTTCCTTCTCCTAAGTCTCCCTGGCAGCCCACTGACCAGCCCATGCTCTTGCCCACTGGCAAAGCAGAGAGGTTTACAAGGAATAGCTCTACCATCGCAGGGAGGGCCGAAAGGTGATCTGGAGCTGAGGCGACACACCAGTAGCCAGCCCGGTGGGACTCTTCTTTTTGTTTTTCATTCTGAACCATTTCTATTGCTGTGTCTGCAGGGCCGGTATCTTCTCTTCTGTGGGCCTCAATCCCATCTCGCACAGTCTTTGTCTCATTTCTTCCATCTCTATAAGCTTTGAGATTTATGCCTTATCACCTCTTAAGATGTTCATGCCTCCCTCCATCATCTCAGTAAAAAACTATCTGAATGTCCTTTTTTAAAAAAACTAATTCTATCATCTGTTATTTCTGAGTCACTTCTGGGTCTGTTTATTTTTCTCATTATGGTAATTTTTAACTGGACACCAGACATTGGGAATTTTATCTTGTTGGGTATGGACTATTTTTATATTCCTTAAAATTCTTGAGCTTTATTCTGGGACACATTACTTAGAAACAGCTGGATACTTTCAATGCTTGCTGTTTTAAGTTTTGTTAGCCAAGAACAGCCATCCTTATCTTAGGGCTACTGTGGCCTAACTTCTGAGGCATTGTCTCAGTATTCTGGGTACTTACTCCACCTGATGCCCAAGTCAAAAAACTCTTTTGGGTCCTTATCTACACCAGATGCTGTAGAAATCCAGGTGTAAAAGATCATGACATCAACCAAAGCCATCTTACTTTTACCAGCCCAGCTGGTTATCTGGTGCGTATATTTTCAATAGGCAATATGGATTTAAACAGAATGACTCCTAATGACGCCTTTACTTCATCAATTAATTACACACATTCTCTCTCTTATAGATTCAACCGCTCTCATTCCACATGCTAGTTCCCTCCAGCTAAAAAGTCATCTGAAAAAATAAAAAAATAAAAAAATAAAATAAAAAGTCATCTGAACACTCATCAACACTCACTGTGTTCACTTCAAATTCTAACCTCTCTTCACATTCACTGGCTATCTGACTGCTCTTGGCTAAGGTCATCGGAGATTTCCTAACTGACAATTTCAGTGCCCTCTGTCTCAAGCTTATTTACAAGGATTCAGCACTTACTCATCTTTCCCTTCTTTGGAGATTCTCCTCTGCCTTGGCTTCCATAACATAACTGTCTAGTCCTCCACCTTCTCGTTACCCCTCTTCAATACTCTTTGGAAAATAAAAAAAAAATTTTTTCCTAATCATTAAAGTAAAATACAGTCACTTTAGAAAATACTTTCCCAGTCTCTTTTTCTGGCTCCTTGTGGCCTTTGCCCATGAGACACAGGCATTTCTCAGGCTCCCAACCTTGGCTCTCTTTCCATCCCATGTGTTCTCCCCCAAGGAATCTCACAGGAAAATAATCCTCAAACCTGTCTCCAGCCCTTACCCTTTTCCTGTCTATATATTTATCTTTTGAGAATTTCATTTCATCAAAATAACATTCATAGTAATACACATAGTTTAAAAAGCCAAAAATTATTAGGTGTATATTGGAAAACAGCAGTCTCCTGTCTTGTCCCTCCCCTTCCCAAATACCCCTACTCCCCAAACTAAATGTCTGACGTGTACTATTTCTTGTTTTGTCATCTTAGAGATTATCTCTTGGCTTCTAAGTGGGAAAGGACCCTTGGATGTACATCAGCTAACATCCCTACTTTTTGTTTCTCCATCCTCTCAACAGACAGCATGATTTTTGTTCAAACCATTAGTCTCCATCTTATGCCTTTATTAATATTGATCACTCCTGAGCCACTCTCCTGTTCTTTTTAGAATAGTGCATCTTTTAAAAACTTAGTTTTCTATGTCACTATTGCTTAATCCTTTCCAGACTGCCCAGCAGAGGGGTAGAGGTCTACGGTCAAACACTGTGTCTCAGACACACAGGTTTCCCATCAGGTACATGTTTCTGTTATGAGCTCCCTTCCTGACTTCGGTGTCCTCCTGTTCCAGTCACATTCTCATCACAAGGGCTTCTGCTCTGGGCACGTTTAATTCCTTTCCAATTCTGCCAGTCACGGATTCTAGCACCTGAGTCTCCTGGGCCCATCTGACAGCTGGGATACGGATGCAGTGGGTCCTCCCAGACGACGGACACTGATATTATAGTTTACAACGCTAGCGAAAGAGCACTTGCAGGTCTTCTTCTGTCCCAGCTAAAAGGGAAACAGTTCCTCACACTGCCCATTGGAAGTCCCTGGACTTTGTTCTCACGGCTGCCACCAATAAAAATTAAGGACTTGAAAAATTCCTCTACATTTTCTGTCAATATATACGTTGTAAAGCATTTTAAGAGGTCCTTTAATTATATAGTTAAAAACAACAGCGACTGTCAAAAATGATCTAATACTGGTTTTTCACTGACCTAATCACACAGTCTTATCTGGGGCTCTGAGGCTTGGCCAAAGCCAGTGGCAAGAGGTCATACGGCACTTGGCACACTCAACTGCTGGGTCTGTTACAGTGACAGACATACATTCATAACTACGATCAGGTTCCTGAAGCTCCTTGGTTGAAAGAAGCTGCTCTAGGAAGGAGGTGCCATTCCACAATGACTGCCCCAAGTCAGTTAACCAAAGCATCGAGGGATGAAGGATGATGGAGAAAGAGGTGAAACAATAAATGGCCCATCGCACAGGCACCTGTGTATGTGTGTAGGGGTGGCCTGCTGCGTGGGCCACATTCTCATGTTAATGCTCATTAGTAGAAAATTATCACACGAGGAAAAGAAAAATACATTGTTTTGTTTTGATTTGGTTTTGTTTTTCAAAATATAAGGCAGGTCAGACTCAGGGAAACCAAAACTAGAACATCCAAGAAGACACAGTGACTTGCACCTCAGAAGCCACAGCATCTGAGGGGGTTGGCATGGCTCCCGACACTCCCATTCCCTTTTTAGCTCATTTCAATGATGACACATCTCAATTGCTGGTGAATTAACTTAATGCTGAATGTTTAAAAAAGAGGGTAATCTATGTAGAAGTTAGGAAAAGACAGAGAAAAAAGCAAAGATGATAGAAATAATTGTCACATTGTCTCCTAACAATTTATATGCTACCATTGTAACGTGTAAACTTCTCCTAAGTATTTATGTTATAGGTGCAAATAAACAATATAATTACACTTTGAAGTAAAACTTATTTAATAACATAAAAACATGGAATTAAACACATTTATTACGAGTTAAATAACTTCAGAAATCTTCTGACTTCTATAACTGAAAAATAAATGAAAACTGCTCCGTGTTTTCCATATCAGAAAAACAAAACAACTGCACCTGTCACTTCTCATTTCACATCAGGGAAATTATTCTAATTCAACCTATTATTCTCTTCAACCTAATGCAATCCTGGTTCATTTTTTTAGAGTCAGAAACACAAGTGTGTACCAACACTTCAGTAATTTGCTTTCCTAAGGAGGAATGTCACCCTTTTGAAAGAAAATGAGTATTTATATTCTGCAGCATCTCTCTGTTGCCTGATTTTTAATCATAGTGAGTTTTCACCTAACTTAGCTAACTTTCATTTAGAACGTTTTAGTAAAATACAGTTAAAGCTTGGTATTGTGAACGTATAGAAGAAAATAAGACCACGGAATGAAAGCTAGAATTAAAAGCCAGTGTACAGTAAATGTTCGAAATCCTACAGGTGAGGAGGAGTCAAATGCTCCCCCACAATTTCTAAACGGGCCCTAGTGCCCAGCCCATGTCCCTCACCCCGACTCTTAGAGGAAAACACATCCCAACAATAATCAAGACCTGATGGTGCTCTTAGTTCTCCTCAGGTCTGTGCCCCACACTTGTGCATCTCTAAGAACATACACATTTCCCAAGTTTCAGGAGATAAATAAGGCAAAAAACAAAAACAAAAAACCCACATCCTCTTTGGGGTTTGCTTTAGTTCTTGGTGAAGCTCTGTGGATTAGCACAGAGGAGGCTAGAGAAGAATTAGCTGTTGCTTCATTAACAAGTCCAGCTGGTTTAGTGAACAAGATAGGTTTCCTTCCTAACCTTCCAATTCCCGTTTACCTATAGATCTGAGGGATTTAATCAATCTGGTCCCTTGGGCAAGAAGGTCAGAAGTCATTGTCGCTTTCATCCAGGGGCTCAGGCTTCCGGACCCTTTGACTGGGCTTAGCTGGTGAGAGAGCAATGCTCTCATCTTCCAAATCATCGTCTTCTTCATCACCCTCCATGTCAATCTCACTGTCCTCGGAGTCCTCCTGTAGGAAGACCACAAAGACAACTGAGGACCTGCCTCATACCCACAGCTTGTAAGCTGAGACCCTTGTTCACCAGCAGCTCAGTAACTAGCAACGTCCTCATGTGAAGGGAGAGCTGGGCGGAGCAGCAGTCAGGCTGTGGGGGCATGAGAAGGGGACCCATGGCTGACACTGCCAGCGGAAATATCATAAATGGATCAGCTAACCAGTGACCTTCGGACACCAGTGTGCAGCCATGCTTGGTGCTATGGGGCTGGCTTTCCCAGGGAAAACACCACTGGATCTGCACCAAAGCTCACCTGCCACTGCTCTGCCCCTCGGGGCCCAGACATCCACCAGGGGACAGCAAAGAGGAGGGTTGGGTGTTTTTGTTTGTTTTTTGCATTGTATCAGATAGGGGATGGAAAGCCACACAGGAAATGGGCATAAGGAGCAAAGTAAAAGGAACAGCCTCTCCATCACCTAGATCTAGGGAGACCAACTCGGCTAGGTTTTAAAGTGCAAGTTCTGTGTCTCAAGTAAACCAAGATGGCTAGCCATTCTAGCTAGATCATTCCTACCAGCTTATATACATGCTGCAATTTCCTTCTTAAAAATACAAAACCAGGGCAGCCCAGTTGACTCAGTGGTTCAGCACCACCTTCGGTCACAGCATGATCCTAGAGACCCGGGATTGAGTCCCACATTGGGCTCCCTGCATGGGGCCTGCTTCTCCCTCTGCCTGTGTCTCTGCCTCTCTCTTTGTCTCTCATGAATAGATACATAAAATCTTTAAACAAACAAACAAACAAACAAACAAACAAACAAACAAACAAAACCCCCAAAATTAATCCCACCTTCCTCCCCAGCTGCTCTGCCCTGGTCTTCTACCTTCTAACAGTGAAACTCCCTGAAGGAGTTTTGATCCCACTCTCCTGCCAGTTGCCCTCTCACTGCCTCCTCAACACACTCGGCAGGGTGAAGGCCAGCTCTCATAGTGATGCAAACATTCAGTGGATTCAAACCCAATGGGTGAGTCCCATGTGCCTTGTGACCCCCAAGCTGCATCCAGCACAGGCTGCTCCTTCCTTGAAAGCCACTCTGCCCCAGTGCACCCTTCTCTCCTGGTGCCCACCCCACCTCACCCCAACATCTTCAAAGTCTTGCCCCCACATGCTCCATCTCCTTGACCCTGCAACACAGCTCAGTTCGGAGCCTTGAGCCTCCTCTCTTCTTTCTACTCTGTCCCTCACACAATCACACGTTGTGTCAGTGTGGCCTGAGGACCACCTAAATACCATTGTATTTAGGTGGGCTTCAACTCCAGCGCAGACCTGACCAAATTAAACTCCAAATTCAACTCCAGCGCAGACCTGACCCTTGCATTCCAGACTTAAACTCCAACTGGCTACTTAACCCTAGCATGTGGATGGCCAGCAGGCAACGCATGTGTAGAGAGCCAAACCAAAGTCCTGCTCTGCTCTTCAAGCCCTCCTCAGGCCTGCCCCATGTCAGGGAAATGCAAACTCTCTGTATGCTATTAGCCCACCACAACCCAAGTGACGCATCCCTCGTTTCTCTCCAAATACCCTAAGTCCAATTAACAAAACTTCATGGTTCTGACCTTGGAAACACCCAGAATCTGACCACTTAACACCTGTGCTGCCACTACCTCAGGCTGAGCCGCCAGCACCTCCAGACTACGGCAAACACCTGACTGGGGTCTCTCGAACACCCGTTAGCTCTGGGCACTGCTGGGCTCACGATTTCTGGGCCCTCCCAGGGCACTCACAGAGAACCCCAGGTCCTCATCACGTCCTGCAAAGTTCTGCACAGCCCCTGCTGCCTTTTGCTGCTCCTACCCTCAGCCCACTCCGTCCCAGTCATGCCACCATCTCTAGGCCTCCAATGCAGGAACTCCATTCCCTGTGCCTCAGATGCCCCTCCCTGCACCATGTCCCTCCTCCCATTCAGGCCTCTGCCTGTCACCTGATCTGAGAGACATTCCCTGAGGGTTCAAAATATATCAATCACCCCCTTCAACCATGTCACTCTGTTCCCTGAACAGCTTTTTCTTCTTGCCACTATGACCCAATGTATCTGCTTAATTACGCATTACCCATAATCTGTGACCACACCTCACGTAACAGGTACTCCGGAAGTATCTTCAAGGAGATGCGTGAGCCGCTGACGGACAAGCCGTGTGCCTGGGGAGAGCGTGGAGGCAGCTCCCAGAAACAAACAAGCAACACGAGGCACAGGGAGATGGAAGCTGCGGCTCAGGCATTTGCTCTAAGAGAAAGCTATGCACATGACCAAGCAGATGGTAGGATGAGGCACCAGACGGTGCTGTCCAGGCATGCCCAGCACCCCCACCAGACTTCTTAGTCCTGCCTCGAATGTGTAAGATTGATGGACAGAAGCTACTTAACCATCCAGCCCTGACTGTTAAAAAATGTTCGAGATGGTTTCTCTGCTTCTCTAAGGCTACCTTCTGTGATTTCAAGGCTCAATCTTCTCTGTGCATCTTGGCCAACAAACCTGAGTGACCTCTCCCTCCATGGATTTTGGTTACAATATATACTGTTGGCACTAAATAAAGGGATCTTCTGTCAAGACGGTCAGGCTCCTGTTCTGTCCCTGTGCAGGCACTAGTCCCACACTCCAGACATATGGGGTAACTGACCTGATGAGGAGCTCTGTGGTCTGTGGGCCCCATCACCCTTTCCCTCCGGGGCCTCACAGGCTTGCTGGAGACCGCCACAAGGAAGACAGACCCAGGGTGACCGACGTGGCAGCCCCAGCAGCAGGGCCTCATTCTGGTGAGTCTCCCAATCAGTATTACCTCAGGGATGCTCAAGTTGCCAGCAGCCTGATGTCGCAGCCTCCTGTCCCACCTCTCTGAGGCCCGTATCTCAAGAGAGCCTCCTTTTCCTGTTCCCTCCCCAGAGAGGACCTGAACAGAGGGCCCTCAGCAGACTCCCTTCTTTTCCAGGCTACACTCCAAGGCCTGACAACCTTCCTCGTCTCTTGTTTCAGTGCTCACCCCTCCTCCCCTGCACGGGCATCTCTAGGCAACTGTGCAGTTCACTGTGGATCCTCTGCACCTGGCTCTTGCCCAGGACACACAGGCATTACCGTTGGGGAAGGCTTTCCAGTGGCTCTGAGCTGGCTCACTCCCTCCCTCCCTCCCTCTCTCATACACACACACACACACACAAGATGAAAAAGAAAACCAACCTGCTTCTTGGAGCTGGAAGTCTTGCATTTACCTAAGAGAGCTGGTGCTGCTTCCATCTTTGGAAAGCAAGAATGGAAAGAACAGTGAGAAGGAAAAAAGCGGGGGAAAGGCAAGCACATTCATTTGAAAAGAAAAGAGTCATCAACAAGCAGAGCAGAGTCCAGCTCCTCGGGAGGCCGAACTCTGGCGCAAACCCGGCAGCAGGCCAGGCTGCAAGGCAGCAGCTTGTACTCAGCTTGTCGGCTCAGTGAGTCTACAAGGCCAGCCCGGGACTGGGAAGAACAGAGCTGCTCAAGGGAACTGCCTGGGACTCACATCGTCATCAGAGTCTCCACCCTGCATGGTGCCCACGATGCGCTTGCCAGGTCTTCCTGAGGAGAACCAAAGCATGAAGAAATTATGAAAATCTTATTTTTTAAAAAAAAGGTAAGGAAAGGCATTCAAGATTTGTTTTCCTTTAGAAAACTGGGAAAACATAAGAACCACACTAAAAAATTTACTTAAGTAGCACCCAAATAATCAAAACTGCCAATGAAAAGTAATGGATTTTTTGCATTTCCACTTTGAAAAAAAAAAGAAAAAGGGCAATAAAACATGATCATGGTGCAGAAATCAGAAAACTAAACACGCATCCTGCACATGTGAGAAAAATCACTGAATCCCACTCTGATTATCTATGGGGTAGAACAGCTCTGCTATCTGCTGAAAAAAGAAATGCAGTCTCCCTACACAGACCAACATTACCTGTGTTTGAATCTATGTCTGAGCTCCAAAGAGAAAACCTTTTGAGGATCACAATTAGTTCATCTTTAAAAACATTCTTCACTCATGGATGCCCAGCTGTGACTGCTGCAAACACCTAGGAGCCATCCTTCACTGCTGGAGGCAGAGAGCTGCACCCCCACCTGGAGGCTGAGGAAGGAGCCCCGGGACCCCAGGTTCACGCCTCGGGGCAAAGGCAGTGAGGCAGCTGGGAGAGGAACTTGCTCACTACAGGCCTGGGTGGCCACCAGGAGCTAATACGGAAACCTTCCTTGATCAGATTAAATGCAAATCTTGTGTTTTCTAAAGCCCTTATACTTTTTAGCTTTTACTTTTGCTGGCTGAGTGCTCAGCAGTAAAATTTAGGAGCAGCAGTGCATTCATGAGCCAATCACAAACGTCTTCAGAGCCTCAGCTCCCATTTGTACAATGGGAGTCATAACCTCTAACCTCCATTTATATCATGAAGCTGTTAAAAAATAAAAGGACAGGGGTGCCTGAGTGGCCCAGCTGGCTGAGCGTACAACTTTTGATTTCAGTTTAGGTCATGATCTCAGGGTCATGGGAATGAGTCCCACCCACAATGGGCTCCGCACTCTGTGTGGAGTCTGCTTGAGATTCTCTCTCCCTCTCCCTGCCCTCCATCCCATCCGAGTGCACTCTTACTCTCTCTAAATTAAATAAATGTTTTAAAAACAACAAAAAAAGATCAGTTAATAGCAAAACTTAATATAAAACGAAGATAATTTACCTCTGAAATATACCATGCAAAAAAAAAAAAAAAAAGAAATATACCATGCATACAAAAATGCAAACTGCTCCAAAAATTAACAGATAATAGATAGATGTTTTCATTTATTTTTTTTTTAAGATTTTATTTATTTATTCGTGAGAGACACTGAGAGAGAGAGAGGCAGGGACACAGGGAGAGGGAGAAGCAGGCTCCCCACAAGAAGCCCAATGCGGGACTTGATCCCAGATCTCGGGATCACGCCCTGAGCCAAAGGCAGATGCTCAAACGCTGAGCCACCCAGGCATCCCAGTACATAGATTTTTTTTTTTCATAGATGTTTTTATTTTTTATTTTTTTTTTTTAATTTTTTTTTAATTTTATTTATTTATGATAGGCACACAGTGAGAGAGAGAGAGAGGCAGAGACATAGGCAGAGGGAGAAGCAGGCTCCATGCACCGGGAGCCCGACGTGGGATTCGATCCCGGGTCTCCAGGATCGCGCCCTGGGCCAAAGGCAGGCGCCAAACCGCTGCGCCACCCAGGGATCCCCATAGATGTTTTTAAAAGCAAGTATAGAGCAATGTAGTAGTGTCTATCAAAACAAAGATCTACATAAACTTTAAGAATTCCATTTTTAATAGTACAAACACTGCAGATAAGCAGAAAGATGTATATACCAGGAAAAGAGGAAAAAATAACTTAAATATATATTTTTAAAATATCTTTTAATATGAGAATGCCCAAGTAAATTATGGGTACAGTCATGCTATGTAAAATTATGCAGCTGTCAAAAAGAATGAAGTGGATTTTATTTTACTGACATGGGAGAAGTTCTGATATATTTAATAATAACTTTTTTTAAAAAAAAGCAAGCTGCAGAACCATACACAAAGTCTGGTTCCACTTAGGTTACAAAATGTATCAGCTGATCTTTGTGTATTTCGCTGTATGTGTGTGCACATCCATATGTGGAAAGGCAATCTGAAAGACACCCCCCCAGCTACCAACCAGGACCCCTAGAGGGTAGCAAGTGGCACATGAAGAAAACCCCGGGGGACACCCACATTTACTCCATAGATTTTATTGCTTCAGTCTTCAGCAGTGAGAAAGTAGAAACTAGAAGATTTTTTAAAAGGCAGAGATGGTTGGGAGTCCTTCCTGCATGCATTAATTCTCTGATTATAGGGGATGTCACTGCACTGAGAGCTGTCTGGACCCAAGAAGGGTGGAATGCAGCTCAGTGGCAGAGGCAGTGTACTCCCATGGCCTCTGTGAGATACCCCCGGCCACAAAGAAGCATCAGCTCTTCCTGGGACCACAGGTAAGAGTATTAGCAGCAAAGGTGAGCGCTGAGCAGTTTAAGAGCCAAAACCTCATGAACAGGAGGGCAGGATGAACTCCGGAGCAGAAGCCACCCAAACTGTTCTGTGACAGGGCATGGGGAGGAGGGCAAGTGACAGCAGCTGCGTACCTTGGATGAGCACCTCCACGGCTGTCCGAGGCTTAGACAGCTGCCGCTCCTCCAATTCACTGTCAGATTCATCATCTTCCTGGATGTCAATGTCCGAGTCGTCATTACCTGGAGGAACACAAGGACACAAAACACAAGGGCGACTCCATCATTACCTCTAAAACAGCTTCTAGCAACAGGATTCTTGTGCAAAAACATCTGTACTTCTCAGCCTTTCTTTTGGTGATTAGATTCTATGAAACTCTTGGGATTTGCCTGGAAATATTTAGTGAGGAGTTAACACAGACAATGAGATACTGGTTTTTTTGTTGTTGTTATTTGTCTTTTTCAAATAATCTTCCAAAGCAAGACCAAAATGGGTCAGAATACATCAATTAGAAACACTATTCTGGGGCAGCCCCGGTGGCGCAACGGTTTAGCGCCGCCTGCAGCCCGGGTGTGATCCTGGAGACCCTGGATCGAGTCCCATGTCGGGCTCCCTGCATGGAGCCTGCTTCTCTCTCTGCCTGTGTCTCTGCCTCTCTTTTGCTCTCTCTGAATAAATAAATAAATCTTTAAAAAAAAAAAAAAGAAACATTATTCTGGGGACCCCTGGGTGGCTCCATGGTTGAGCTTCTGCCTTCGGCTCAGGGCGTGATTCTGGGGTCTGGGATTGAGTCCCACACTGGGCTCCTTGCGGGGAGGCTGCTTCTCCCTCTGCCTATGACCCTGCCTCTCTGTGTGTCTCTCGTGAATAAATAAATATATATATATATTTTTTAATGAATTTATTTTTTTATGAATTTATTTTTTATTGGTGTTCAATTTGCCAACATATACAATAATACCCAGTGCTCATCCCATCAAGTGCCCACCTCAGTGCCTGTCACCCAGTCACCCCAATCCCCAAATACATAAATCTTAAAAAAAAAAAAAAAGAAAAAAAGAAAGAAAGAAAAGAAACATTCCGGCAGGTGAAACTAAAATTGAACAGCCAGCCATCAAGGTAATTCTTGGTTAGCTGGGGGGAAAACCATTTTCTGTGCCGTGTTAGGTACTGTTACCCCAACTCTTTGTGGATAACAGAGATGGGGAAGCAGAGCCCCCTGAGAAGGTGAGTGCACCAAAACAAGCCAGCAGCCAAGACACAGACCAGGCTGGGAATGGCCAAGCACGGCTGGCCTGAGAAAGATGGCAGCCCAGTGAGCAGCAATGAGAACAGGTGCTCAGGATGTTACTTCCGGGAGAGAATTCCATTACAGGCAAATAGAGAAAACTCTCAGTGCAACAGCCTTATACATTCATTTCTTAAATACTCTCCTGGAGTCTTGTGCAGGTTGGACATTTCCTCAAGGGAACCTCTAGAAAGAGAGTTTCCACAGTGGGGAGAAAAAGCTTTCACTGTTCACTGTCCAGCCAGATTCCTGCAACCAGGGAGAGACGGTGGTTCTAGAAGGACGGAAGTTGAGGTGTTTGCAGCTGCTGTTCTGATCACTGAGTCAAAGTAAGTTTGGAAGGACAGTAATTGTGCGTCTATGAAAAGGCTCTGCTTAGCTTCTGCTGTAAGCAGGTAATGAAATGGCGGTTGCATCTAGCAGGGCAGCAGGGGAAAGTTCTCCACTTTCTTCACTGCAGAAAGAGCTGTGCCCTTCCCCTTGGTGGGGGTTGGGGAGGAAACCCAGGAGTCAGGGCAAGTGTGGGGAATAGCATCCTGCACAAACCTCAACACTACCTATCTGAAAACTACCACCTTACAAAAGCCTATACAAAGAATATGATGAAATATTAACACAAATTAATGTCTATAACATGAAATTACTATTCAACTTTGTTCACTTTTTATTTCATCCAGGAATATTGTGACATTGTGTCATTACCCCATGCAATATAAACCAAGTATTATGAATTTTAAAATATCAATAACATGTTTCTCAAGCTCAACATTTCTTCTGAAAATTCAAACCAATACACTAAATTAATGCATGCTGTAACTGAAATCACCAAGTTATCAGTGATGCATTAAAATTTTTTTTATAAATTAATTTTTATTGGTGTTCAATTTACCAACATACAGAAAAACACCAGTGCTCATCCCGTCAAGTGTCCCCCTCAGTGCCCGTCACCCATTCCCCCCCACCCCCCGCCCTCCTCCCCTTCCACCACCCCTAGTTCGTTTCCCAGAGTTAGGAGTCTTTTTTTTTTTTTTTTTTTTTTTGAGTTAGGAGTCTTTATGTTCTGTCTCCCTTCCTGATATTTCCCACACATTACTTTTCCCTTCCTTTATATTCCCTTTCACTATTATTTATATTCCCCAAATGAATGAAAACATACACTGTTTGTCCTTCTGCGATTGACTTACTTCACTCAGCATAATACCCTCCAGTTCCATCCACGTTGAAGCAAATGGTGGGTATTTGTCCTTTCTAATGGCTGAGGAATATTCAATTGTATACATAAACCACATCTTCTTTATCCATTCATCTTTCGATGGACACCGAGGCTCCTTCCACAGTTTGGCTATTGTGGACATTGCTGCTAGAAACATCGGGGTGCAGGTGTCCTGGCGTTTCATTGCATCTGAATTTTTGGGGTAAATCCCCAACAGTGCAATTGCTGGGTCGTAGGGCAGGTCTATTTTTAACTCTTTGAGGAACCTCCACACAGTTTTCCAGAGTGGCTGCACCAGTTCACATTCCCACCAACAGTGTAAGAGGGTTCCCTTTTCTTCCATCCTCTCCAACATTTGTGGTTTCCTGCCTTGTTAATTTTCCCCATTCTCACTGGTGTGAGGTGGTATCTCATTGTGGTTTGGATTTGTATTTCCCTGATTGCAAGTGATGCAGAGCATTTTCTCATGTGCATGTTGGCCATGTCCATGTCTTCCTCTGTGAGATTTCTCTTCATGTCTTTTGCCCATTTCATGATTGGATTGTTTGTTTCTTTGGTGTTGAGTTTAATAAGTTCTTTATAGATTTTAGAAACTAGCCCTTTATCTGATACGTCATTTGCAAATATCTTCTCCCATTCTGTAGGTTGTCTTTTAGTTTTGTTGACTGTATCGTTTGCTGTGCAAAAGCTTCTTATCTTGATGAAGTCCCAATAGTTCATTTTTGCTTTTGTTTCTTTTGCCTTTGTGGATGTATCTTGCAAGAAGTTACTGTGGCCGAGTTCAAAAAGGGTGTTGTCTGTGTTCTCCTCCAGGATTTGGATGGAATCTTGTCTCACATTTAGATCTCTCATCCATTTTGAGTTTATCTTTGTGTATGGTGAAAGAGAGTGGTCCAGTTTCATTCTTCTGCATGTGGATGTCCAATTTTCCCAACACCATTTATTGAAGAGACTGTCTTTCTTCCAATGGATAGTCTTTCCTCCTTTATCGAGTATTAGTTGACCATACAGTTCAGGGTCCACTTCTGGGTTCTCTATTCTGTTCCACTGATCTATGTGTCTGTTTTTGTGCCAGTACCACACTGTCTTGATGACCACAGCTTTGTAGTACAACCTGAAATCTGGCATTGTGATGCCTCCAGCTATGGTTTTCTTTTTTAAAATTCCCCTGGCTATTCAGGGTCTTTTCTGATTCCACACAAATCTTAAAATAATTTGTTCTCTCTGAAGAAAGTCCATGGTATTTTGATAGGGATTGCATTAAACGTGTAAATTGCCCTGAGTAACATTGACATTTTTTACAATATTGATTCTGCCAATCCATGAGCATGGAATATTTTTCCATCTCTTTGTGTCTTCCTCAATTTCTTTCAGAAGTGTTCAGAAGTTTTTAGGGTATAGATCCTTTACCTCTTTGGTTAGGTTTATTCCTAGGTATCTTATGATTTTGGGTGCAATTGTAAATGGGATTGACTCCTTAATTTCTCTTTCTTCAGTCTCATTGTTAGTGTATAGAAATGCCATTGATTTCTGGGCATTGGTTTTGTATCCTGCCACGCTACCAAATTGCTGTATGGGGTGGAGGCTTTTGGGTTTTCTATGTAGAGTATCATGTCATCGGCGAAGAGGGAGAGACTTCTTCTTTGCCAATTTGAATGCCTTTAATGTCTTTTTGTTGTCTGATTGTTGAGGCGAGGACTTCCAGTACTATGTTGAATAGCAGTGGTGAGAGTGGACATCCCTGTCTTGTTCCTGATCTTAGGGGAAAGGCTCCCAATGCTTCCCCATTGAGAATGATATTTGCTGTGGGCTTTTTGTAGATGGCTTTTAAGATGTCGAAGAAAGTTCCCTCTATCCCAACACTCTGAAGTGTTTTGATCAGGAATGGATGCTGTATTTTGTCAAATGCTTTCTCTGCATCTAATGAGAGGATCATATGGTTCTTGGTTTTTCTCTTGCTGATATGATGAATCACATTAATTGTTTTACAAGTGTTGAACCAGCCTAGTGTCCCGGGGATAAATCCTACTTGGTCATGGTGAATAATTTTCTTAATGTGTTGTTGGATCCTATTGGCTAGTATCTTGTTGAGAATTTTTGCATCCATGTTCATCAGGGATATTGGTCTGTAATTCTCCTTTTTGGTGGGGTCTTTGTCTGGTTTCGGAATTAAGGTGATGCTGGCCTCATAGAACGAATTTCGAAGTATTCCATCTCTTTCTATCTTTCCAAACAGCTTTAGTAGAATAGGTATGATTTCTTCTTTAAACGTTTGATAGAATTCCCCTGGGAAGCCATCTGGCCCTGGACTCTTGTGTCTTGGGAGGTTTTTGATGACTGCTTCAATTTCCTCCCTGGTTATTGGCCTGTTCAGGTTTTCTATTTCTTCCTGCTCCAGTTTTGGTAGTTTGTGGCTTTCCAGGAATGCGTCCATTTCTTCTAGATTGCTTAATTTATTGGCGTATAGCTGTTCATAATATGTTTTTAAAATTGTTTGTATTTCCTTGGTGTTGGTAGTGATCTCTCCTTTCTCATTCATGATTTTATTGAGTCTTCTCTCTCTTCTTTTTAATAAGGTTGGCTAATGGTTTATCTATCTTATTAATTCTTTCAAAGAACCAACTCCTGGTTCTGTTGATCTGTTCCACAGTTCTTTTGGTCTCGATTTCATTTAGTTCTGCTCGAATTTTAATTAACTCTCTTCTTCTGCTGGGGGTGGGGTCCATTTGCTGCTTTTTCTCTAGTTCCTTTATGTGTAAGGTGAGTTTTTGTATTTGAGTTCTTTCCAGTTTTTGAATGGATGCTTGTATTGCGATGTATTTCCCCCCTCAGACTGCTTTTGCTGCATCCCAAAGATTTTGAATGGTTGTATCTTCATTATCATTAGTTTCCATGAATCTTTTTAATTCTTCCTTAATTTCCTGGTTGACCTTTTCATCTTTTAGCAGGATGGTCCTTAACCTCCACGTGTTTGTGGTCCTTCCAAACTTCTTGTTGTGATTAAGTTCTAATTTCAAGGCATTATGGTCTGAGAATATACAGGGGACTATCCCGATCTTTTGGTATCGGTTCAGACCCGATTTGTGACCCAGTATGTGGTCTATTCTGGAGAAAGTTCCATGTGCACTTGAGAAGAATGTGTATTCAGTTGAGTTTGGATGTAAAGTTCTGTAGATATCTGTGAAATCCATCTGGTCCAGTGTATCATTTAAAGCTTTCATTTCTTTGGAGATGTTGTGCTTAGAAGACCTATCGAGGGTAGAAAGAGCTAGATTGAAGTCACCAAGTATAAGTGTATTATTATCAAAGTATTTCTTCAGTTTGGTTATTAATTGGTTTAAATATCTGGCAGCTCCCACATTCGGGGCATATATATTGAGGATTGTTAAGTCCTCTTGTTGGATAGATCCTTTGAGTATGAGATAGTGTCCCTCTTCATCTCTCACTATAGTCTTCGGGGTAAATTTTAATTTATCTGATATGAGGATGGCTACCCCTGCTTTCTTTTGAGGACCATTTGAATGGTAAATGGTTCTCCAACCTTTTATTTTCAGGTTGTAGGTGTCCTTCTGTCTAAAATGAGTCTCTTGTAGACAGCAAATAGATGGGTCCTGCTTTTTTATCCAGTCTGAAACCCTGCACCTTTTGATGGGGTCATTAAGCCCGTTCACGTTCAGAGTTACTATTGACAGATATGAGTTTAGTGTCACCATGATATCTATTCAGTCCTTGTTTTTGTGGATTGTTCCTCTGAACTTCTTCTTAAAGGGGAATTTTAAGAGTCCCCCTTAAAATTTCTTGCAGAGCTGGTTTGGAGGTCACATATTCTTTCAGTTCCTGCCTGTCTTGGAAGCTCTTTATCTTTCCTTCCATTTTGAATGAGAGCCTTGCTGGATAAAGTATTCTTGGTTGCATGTTCTTCTCATTTAGGACCCTGAATATATCCTGCCAGCCCTTTCTGGCCTGCCAGGTCTCTGTGGAGAGGTCTGCTGTTACCCTAATATTCCTCCCCATAAAAGTCAGGGCCTTTTTTTCTCTTGCTGCTTTGAGGATCTTCTCCTTATCTTTGGAATTTGCAAGCTTCACTATTAAATGTCGAGGTGTTGAACAGTTTTTATTGATTTTAGGGGGGGATCTTTCTATTTCCTGGATCTGAATGCCTGTTTCCCTTCCCAGATTCGGAAAGTTTTCAGCTAGGATTTGTTCAAATACATATTCTGGCCCTCTGTCCCTTTCGGCGCCCTCGGGAACCCCAATTAGACGTAGGTTTTTCTTCCTCAGGCTGTCATTTATTTCCCTTAATCTATCCTCATGGTCTTTTAATTGTCTGTCTCTTTTTTCCTCAGTTTCCCTCTTTGCCATCAACTTGTCTTCTATGTCACTCACTCGTTCTTCCACCTCGTTAAGCCTCGTCGTTAGGACTTCTAGCTTGGACTGCATCTCATTTAATTGATTTTTAATTTCTGCCTGAGTGGATCTAAATTCTGCAGTCATGAAGTCTCTTGAGTCCTTTATGGTTTTTTCTAGAGCCACCAGTAGCTGTATAATAGTGCTTCTGAATTGGCTTTCTGACATTGAATTGTAATCCAGATTTTGTAACTCTGTGGGAGAGAGGACTGTTTCTGATTCTTTTTTTTGAGGTGAGGTTTTCCTTCTAGTCTTTTTGCTCAATGCAGAGTGGCCAAAAACAAGTTGTATTGGGAAAAGGAGAAAAAGAGAGAGAAGGAAAGGAAAGAGAAAAAGAAAAAAGAGAAAGAAGAAAAAAAGGGAAAAAAGAGAAGAAAAAGAGAAAGAAAAAGAAAGGAGAAAAAAAAGGGGGCGTGGGGGAAGCAATCAGAAATCAAAAAGAAAGAAAGAAAGAACACAAAACAAAACAAAAACAAACAAACAAACAAAAAAACGTGGGAGTATCTTCTGATTCTGTATACTTTAAGTCCCTTGACTTCCTCTGAACTGGTTCCGTCTAGCTGGTCTTCTGGGGGAGGGGCTTGCTGTGTTGATTTTCAGGTGTTAGCACTTGGGGGAGCTGCTCTGCCCCCTGCCTAGTGCAGGGTTCAGTGGGGGTTGTTTACCCTGTGAGGGCCAGGAGGAACAGCCACAGTGGCGGGAGAAGTTCTGGAAACCTGGATTCAGCTTCCGCAATAACTCCGGGGCTTTCCGTCTGCAGGGCCTGGGGGCTCCGGGGCGGGGCCGCTGATCTGCTCAGCTCCAGGTAGGAGCGTCCTTACTGTCCTGGGCCCTCCCGGCCTCTGCCTGTCCCGGGGGGAGGCCGGATCCTGGGCTCTGTCCCGGCGCCCTGTGCTTTGGCGCCTGCGCTGTTGGATTCGCGCTCCCGGCCACGCAGCCCCCTCCGCGCGGAGCTTCTTCCTCTGCCCGAGTCGCCGCCGCCGCCCAGCTGCTCCCGGAGCTGCGTACCCCCCTCCGCGGAGCCGCCGCCCGAGCCCCTCTGAGCTGCTCCGGGTCCCCCCTTGTGCGCTGCAGCCCTTAGGGAGCTCGGCGCACTCTCCCCGGGGCGCAGGTGCCTGTTAGTGTCCCAGGGAGCCCGAGGGCGTCCCCGCCCTCCCGGGTCCTGCTCTAACTCCCTACGGGCGCCTTTCCGCTGGGAAGGTTGGTGCAGCTCCTGCTTCTCCGGGACGGGGCTCTCCTGTCCTGGGGACACTCGCCCTGGCCTTAGCCCGGCTCCTCGCGGGGCCCCTCCCCCTTGGTGCCTTTTGTTTCTTTATTTCTTTTTCCCCCGTCTTCCTACCTTGATAGAAGCGCGAACTCTTCTCACTGTAGCGTTCCGGCTGGTCTCTCTTTAAATCTCAGGCCGAATTCGTAGATTTTCAGGATGATTTGAAGGTTATCTAGGTAATTTGTTGGGGACAGGTGATTTGGGGACCCTACTCTTCCGCCATCTTGCCCCTCCTCTCAGTGATGCATTAAAATTAAGTATGGCAGACAAGAGTGCCCATAAAATTCAAAGAGAAAAGAATAATCTTTCTAAGAAATGGTGCTGAGACAACTGAATAGCCACATGCCCAGCAATGAGGTTGGATGCCTACCTACACCATATGTAAAAATTAACTCAAAATGGATCAGAAACTTAAGTAAGAGTTATACTATAAAGGTCCTGGAAGAAAACCCAGGGATAAATCCTAGTGACCTTAAATTAGGCAGTGGTTTCTTAGGTATGACACTAAAAACAAGTAACAAAAGGAAAACTGATAGTGTGGACTTTATTAAAACTTTATGCAGCCAAAGCCATCAAAGCCATCAGCAAGAAACTGAAAAGATGGCCCAGAGAATGAGAGAAAGTATTTGCAAATCCCAGATCACATAAGAATCTAGTATCCGGAATATACAGAAGAACTCTTACAATTCAATAAAAAAATAAAATAAAATAAAATAAATAAATAAATAACCCAATTTAAAAATGTCCAAAGACTTGAATAAACCTCTCCAAAGAAGATTTATACAAATGGCCAATAAGCAATGAAAAGATGCTCCATTTCATTAGCTATCAGAGGAATTCACATCAAAATCACAATCACGCCCACTTTAACTATTTGTGTCTCCTTTCAGATCAGCACACTCCAAAAGAAATGTAATACCAGCTGGCAGATATATAATTTAAAATTGTCTAGTAACTATACTAAAGTAAAAAAAAATAGGTAAATTAATTTTAGCGCTATTTTACTTAACCCAATATATCCAAAATATCATTCTAATAAGTAAACAACATAAAATATTAATTAATGAATAATTTTACTTTCTTTCATGCTAAGTCATTGAAACCTATTGTATATTTTCCACAATCAGCACACCTCAATTTGGACCAGCCACATTGGAAGTACTCAAGAGTCACACATGGTTTATGGCCGGTTACTGGGTGGCACAGTTCTAGACTCTGAGCTCCGTGAGCACTTCACTCATCACTATGTTCTAAGTGCCAGCAAAATGCCTGATATGCAGTAGGCATGCAGTAAGTTAAGTGTTAAATGCAGGAACATCTGCTCTCCACCATACCATAAAAACTAAACCACAGCAAGGTTACTAATGTGCTTTCTAGAAACTTCTGGGTCATTTTATGGATTTACCACCAGTAGTGAGGTTTAAAAGGATAGTGGGAAGACGAAGGCTGCCCTTACTTCTATTACAGGGTACTCGAACAAAATGCTTGGCCTTTTTAACCCCAGGGCATTCTCCTGTCTTTAAGCACTCAGACTTTCTCTTCCTCAAGTCCCTTCCTCCAAACTCATCGCCTCACTGAGCTCTGGTCCCCACTCTCTTACAGACGCTCAGGTCTCTCTCTCCTCAACTGGTAGCTCCTTTCTCCCCAGATCCACTTATTTTAGCTTTGCTTAAATAGTACTTCCTTTTTTTTTCTTTTTAAAGATTTTATTTATTTATTCATGAGAGATACAGAGAGAGAGAGAGGCAGAGACACAGGCAGAGGGAGAAGCAGGCCCCATGCAGGGAGCCGGATGTGGCACTCCATCCCGGGTCTCAGGATCACACCCTGGGCTGCAGGTGGCGCTAAACCACTGCGCCACCAGGACTGCCCTAAATAGTACTTCCTAAACGAAGCCTACACTGACTCCCTATTTAAAATCCAATTCCAGGGATCCCTGGGTGGCGCAGTGGTTTAGCGCCTGCCTTTGGCCCAGGGCGCGATCCTGGAGACCCGGGATCGAATCCCACGTCGGGCTCCCAGTGCATGGAGCCTGCTTCTCCCTCTGCCTATGTCTCTGCCTCTCTCTCTCCCTCTCTCTGTGACTATCATAAATAAATAAAAATAAAAAATAAAATAAAATCCAATTCCATCCCACCCTCTCCATCCTTTCTCTGCTCTACTTTCCCCCCAACCCCAGGGTCACTTTCTGCACTCAGCTTGCTCAGTGTTTGTGTCCTCTCACTGGCAAGCAGACTGGTTAAAGCAAGGATCCCTGTCTCTCGTCCACTAGCGAATCCTTCACATCCAGAATAGATCTTCAACAATGATTTGTTGCACTCAATCTCTTATCACTCCTGAATTTTGCTCATTCTTGCTCTTAATCATGTCCATGTCCTATTAGGTTTTTCTGTTCAGAGAAGTCTTTCAGAAAGTCTTCCTTTATATATCTTCCCCTGATCCCAATTCTCTGAACAATGCTCCCACATATAGCACAGCAAAGAAAAACAGAACATCTTAAGAACTTTGGGATGAACATAAATGAGAATGAGTCTTCATGTTTTCCTAACTTCTTTGCCCACCCCAAGCTAATTAAGTGCTATCCTTCATTCAGTTTATTTCAAATGGAAATTACTTTTCCAAAAAAAGCTAAATCAGAGATGCTCCTATGAATGCTTGTCCTTCAAGAGATCCCAAATCTATGGATCACAAAATTAAACTGTGAGTTTAGAAGAATAAAACAATATCAGTGAGGAAAGTCTTACATGCTGGTCTGGGGACAGAGCAGGGTGCAGCCAACCAACCAGGGCTCTTACCTGTGCCAGGCCTCTCAGGAGGGGATAAATTCCATGCAGGCTTATCACTTAGGGCTGCTTCAGGCTCTCCTGGCTCACCTGGAACCATAAAGGTAAGGGGCTGCTTCGGCTAGAGAGGCCCTGGGAATTCCCTAAACTTGCCCCTAAAGGATCTCCCCGAAGTCCTTACTGTCCTTCTAGAGTTTCCTGACATTAGAAGAGG
Source organism: Vulpes vulpes (assembly GCF_048418805.1). NCBI lineage: Eukaryota > Metazoa > Chordata > Mammalia > Carnivora > Canidae > Vulpes > Vulpes vulpes. Next base: position 112,617,034 of record NC_132782.1, read on the forward strand.
CATAGGACAAGTACAGAGGAGAAAAGTACAAAGACAGAGAGAGCCACCGTGGGTATACATGCCTGAAGTCCTATATACATGCCTGAAGTCCTCAAGCACAGGAGAATAAAGTATATCGTCATAAAAAAGTATACCGTCCCCTTCAAGAGAAGGAGAACTCTGAGACAGGGCCGTGAATGCAGCATGAAGACCATGCACTGCTGTCACTCCCGAGGCTGACCTGACACCTTGGTGAAGTTCGTGGATGAAGCATGCTAACCAGTCACAAGCAGCAGTCCCCACCAGCTGACAGCCTCACTGGACCATCTTGGATTACTGGGGGCCACATGAAGGCTATGATGGTAGGGGGGCGGACCCTAAGGAAGTGACCCCTTCATGGGCATAGCACTATGGCACTTGCTTTCTATCAGTCTGCCCTAAAATAAGGACCCTACAGACCCCCAAGACCCAGTTTTCTTTCATGGTTATATGTTACATGCAATTCAAACTAACAGTATAATTGAAATGGGAAAACAGTATTTTAGTTGACAAGAAAACCAGATGTGCTTTAAATACTATGTAATTTGAACCAACCTCTTGAGCTCTTGAGCGAAAAGAGTCCTGGATACAGAACATGTGAGAAAACTGCCTTTTGAAAATAAATAAAATATACATACAGATTTCTTTCAGGACTACCAACACTGGCACAGAGGAAACAGCCCTGTCTGAGAGTGTGGCCTTACTTCCACTCCTGAGCAGGCGCTTCTCCTCCTCCTTCAGCTTGTTCTGCATCAGGCGCAGAGTATTTTCAGCTTCCTAGGGAACAACAAACACAAGACTCAGAAGAAAGGACCCTGTTCCGGACTGCTTTATTGTTCTTTAGCATCTAGGTACATAGGGCTAAGTCTGTGCTGCAGGACCAGCCAGGATCTAAAGTACACGAGAAGGATCAGCGCCCAGTCAACAAGCAGGGCCGGGTCCTAGCACCCCTGTTCTCTGCCAGCAGCCCAGAGAAAGGTAGGCAGCCAGAAGTGGGGCAGCTGACCTCCCCCCCGAGCCCTAAAGAACACGAAAGGACCCGCTGAAATGCCCATCACGTGTGTCACTGTGCAATGCCAACAGGGGAGCAGATGCATCAACTACGGGACAGTACAGGGCTCCTGCTCCAAAGACCAAAGCTCTGCACCACTCCAGCCCCAAAACATGCTAAATGGTGGGGCTGATCACGATGAAAAGAGAAAGAAAGAAAAAGAAAAAGAAAGAAAAAGAAAAAGAAAAAGAAAAAAGAAAAGAAAGAAAAGAAAAAAAGAAAGGAAGAAAGAAAAGAAAGAAGAAAAAGAAAGAAAGAAAGAAAGAAAGAAAAAGAAAAGAGAAGAAAGAGAAAGAAAGAAAGAAAGAAAGAAAGAAAGAAAGAAAAAGAAAAGAGAAGAAAGAGAAAGAAAGAAAGAAAGAAAGAAAGAAAGAAAGAAAGAAAGAAAGAAAGAAAGAAAGATAGGAATAGAGTCTAGTTTTTAGGGGCACAAAAGCTAACGCTTCAGCTCAGTTACCAAATGTAGCCCTAATTACTGTCAAAAGAGAGACTATGAGAGGAGATTGGCCTTTAAATATTTGTTGTTGTTCTAAACATTATAATGAAAGTTCTGTTTCATGCATGAGATCGCCTTCAGGCCCAGGTGCTACAAGCACAGAGAGTCTGCGTGAACACAAGAGGATGAAAAAATCTGCATCCTGAGGCATGTGTTCTGGCACACTCTGCACATAGGGGTGACCACACCCGACAGCACAAAAACACTCCCTTTACCTTCACTGGCCCTTTTTGGTTCTTTCCCAGACATTCAACGTTTAAAATGTCCTGAACTCCAGGCTCTTTGCACTGCCCTCAAAACGTGCCTGTGCTGTACCCCTGCTGCCCTGCAGCCTGCCCCTACTACAGAGCAATGGTGGCAACGGGCTCCGTGTCAAGATAAACGTGTCCACAGAAGCACAGGAATCCTCCCAGCCAGCCCTCCCCTCCAACAAAACAGCTTCACCTGATTTAAACACCCAAGTTTGCAGGAAGACTGGCATAACCTTTATACCAAAATCTGTCACAGAGTGTGAGAAAGGGAGACTGTAGACTAATATCATCATGAATGCAGATTCTAAGTGACCCTTCTTAGGTTAAGCAGAAATATCTCCAAGGGATAAGGCCAATTCAAAAAGTGATAGTAACTTGGTCCAATTTCATTTGCTTTGAATTCCGTATTTATCAGCTCACGCTGGGACCAGAAACACTCCTTCCAAAGTGGCTGTGAGCACTGAGATGAGAGGAACCTGTAAGACGGCTGGTTCTGGGTCACATGCATTTTCCACAATAATCAATACACTGCATCCTCTTTATAAAGAAGTCCCTGATAAACTGGTTTGAATGATTCAAGTAACCAAGGCCCCTGAAAATCTTTCAATGAACTGGCCAAGTCTTGAGATCTTTATCCAAGACCAGTTACCGACTCTGTGGGACTCAGTGCAAATTAAAATGCACTTAAAGGGACACCTGGGTGGCTTAGTGGTTAAGCATCTGCCTTCGGCTCAGGACGTGATCCCCAGGTCTGGGGATCAAGACCCACATTGGGCTCCCTGCAAGGAGCCTGCTTCTCCCTCTGTCTATGTCTCTGCCTCCATTCTCTCTCTGTCTCTCTCATGAATAAATAAAATCTTTTTAAAAAAATGCACTTAAAAACTATTAAGAATTTCAAGCCAGGGACCCCTGGGTGGCTCAGCAGTTGAGCATCTGCCTTCAGCAGAGGGCATGATTCTGGAGCCTCTGGATCGAGTTCTGCATCGGGCTCCCTGCATGGAGCCTGCTTCTCTCTCTGATATGTCTCTGCCTCTCTCTGTGTGTCTCTCATGAATAAATGAATAAAATCTTTAAAAAAAAAAATAATAATAATTTCAAGCCAGTGATAGCACAGCGTTAAAGTAAGAACAGGCCCTCCTAAGCCATGTCTTATGCAACTACGTGGTCACGTGTCAGCCCTGTCTGCAGTCCTACTGACCAAATCCATCAGACAGCTGACAACCCCGTGCTCAAGCGACACTAGGAGTTAAACAAAAGTGTCACATGAGCAATTCTTACACTTGATCAGGGAGAAAAAACATTCACAGATTTTTTTTTTCTACAATATTTACAAAGTGACACATCAACAAGTACAAAATAACACACCAGGAGGAATGGTCTGTACAGAAATGTGGGCTGAGCACTTACCTCAAACCTTTCTTGCTCCATTCTATGATGGTCCTCGAGTTGCTGTTCCAGATAAGCCAGATTTCGAAATTTCTCTAGATAAACGTCATACTGCTTTTGCAACTCCTCCTCGATCTTCTCATATTCATCCATAAAAGCTGGCCTGAAACAACCGAATGAAATAAAAAGTAAAAGATAGATCACTAAACAGTAGTTTGAAACAAGTACTCTGAGTTCCAGGTGCCATCATGGTTTGCTGTAGAAAAGTCCTTAGCTGGAGAGGGTTCTTCATCTCGTAGCTGCTTACAGCCCAGTTCTCTTTTCTTCTCCCTCCCTCCCTCCCTTCAAAATGAACATACTTATTATTTTTTTCTAATCAAAAGCTCTTTGTAAAAATTAGAAATAATCTCAAAGTATGAAGAATAGGGTAAAAATTACTCATAATTCTATCACCAGGTTTAAGCACTTAATATTTGGTAAGCATCCTTCCAGACTTTTCTACGCATGGATCCATATAGGAATGCATTTTTTTGTTGTTTTTTTTTTTTAGGGATGCATTTTTAAATATCATTAAGCATATTACCATCTTCGATGAAGCTTTGCAGTCTTTTTTCTTACTCAAAATGCCTTGGATTGGGGGGATCCCTGGGTGGCTCGGCAGTTTGGCACCTGCCTTTGGCCCAGGGCGTGATCTTGGAGTCCCGGGATTGAGTCCTGCGTCAGACTCCCGGCATGGAGCCTGCTTCTCCCTCCTCCTGTGTCTCTGCCTCTCTCTCTATGTCTATCATAAATAAATTAATTTTAAAAAATGCCTTGGATCTTTTTTTTTTTTTAAGATTTTATTTATTCATGAGAGACACAGGCAGAGGGAGAAGCAGGCTCCATGCAGGGAGCCTGACATGGGACTCGATCGTGGGTCTCCAGGATCAGGCCCCGGGCCAAAGTTGGCACTAAACCGCTGAGCCACCCAGGCTGCCCAATGGTTGGATTTTAATAAAGACTTAAAAATTAATCACATATCAAAAATACCTCACAAAATCAAGAAGTTAAATATATGCATTATCTTACTTGAGCATAATATTCTGCTGTCTGGATGCTCCAAAATGGTAGTCTGTCCCCTAATAAGGGAAATATAGGTTGCTACAAATTAAAGCTAATTTTTAAAAACGATTTTTATTTTTATTTGAGAAAGCAAGTGAGCATATACATGCAAGCAGTGGGCAAGAGAGGGGCAGACGGAGAGAGAAAATCTTCAAGCAGACTCCCCACTGAGTGGGGAGCCCAATGTGGGGCTCAATCTCATTACTCTGAGATCATGACTTGAGCTGAAACCAAGAGTCCCAACACTTAATTGAGCCACCCAGACATCCCTAAAGCTAAGTTTTTAACAATATAAAATCTAAAACCAAAACTATAACACAAAAACCTGTTTCAACTGGTTTGTTGTATCTATTTTTTTCTCTTATTTTTGATCTTAAAGGGAAAACTCTCTTCTTTTAAAAACATAAACAGATGGGGCAGCCCAGGTGGCTCAGTGGTTTAGCGCCACCTTCAGCCCAGGGTGTGATCCTGGAGACCCGAGATCGAGTCCCACGTCAGGCTCCCTGCATGGAGCCTGCTTCTCCTTCTCCATGTCTCTGCCTCTCTGCCTCTCTCTCTCTCTCTCTCTCTCTCTCTCTCCGTGTCTCTCATGAATAAACAAATAAAATCTTTAAAAAAATATATATATATAAACATATAAGTTAAATAATAATATATAACCTTAGGAGTAGAGAAAACATATGAACTCTTCTATTGAAAGGCCATGAAACTTAACAAAAATGAATTTATCCCTGAGAGGTAGAATTTTTTAATGAGATACATGTATCAGGTGGCCCAGATTCCAAAGGTGAAATGGCTTGCCAGTGGCTAGTGCTCCCTGGATTACACGTATCTCCACAGATGCCAGGACAGTAGCCAGGGTGTGACCCAGTCACCAGTACCTCCAAAAAGCAAGACATCCAGACAGATGCAGCAGCTACACAGACGGAGTGAAGAGAGAAAAATAAAGGGAGAAGGAAAAGGAAGAGAAGCAGGGATCCCTGGGTGGCGCAGCGGTTTGGCGCCTGCCTTTGGCCCAGGGCGCGATCCCGGAGACCCGGGATCGAATCCCACATCGGGCTCCCGGTGCATGGAGCCTGCTTCTCCCTCTGCCTGTGTCTCTGCCTCTCTCTCTCTCTCTCTCTGTGTGACTATCATAAATAAATTAAAAAAAATGCAAACCTTTAAAAAAAAAAAAAAAAGGAAGAGAAGCAGTGCAGAATGATAGAGCAAGAGAAAGAAGATGTAAAACGAGAGTGAGAGAGTGTGTGGGTGCACACACAGGCTCCAAGAAAATGTGAGGAACACACTTGAAAAGCTCTAATGAGGGAAGCCCTGGTGGCGCAGCAGTTTAGGGCCGCCTGCAGCCCGGGGTGTGATCCTGCAGACCTGGGATCGAGTCCCACATCGGGCTCCCTGCATGGAGCCTGCTTCTCCCTCTGCCTGTGTCTCTGCCTCTCTCTCTCTCTCTCTCTGTCTCTCATGAATAAACAAATTAAAAAAAGAAAAAAAGAAAAAGAAAAGCTCTAATCACCTGGAGGGTATTTTGCACCACTACTATCCATTCATATTACCTGGAAAAAGGTATTTTCAGGGAGGGAAAGTCAAAAGAAAGATTAATTACTGTCAACAAATATAAAAGTCTAAAATCTATTCAAACTAAGAAATGAGAGTATGCTTCTGTGTCTACCTCGTTTAGGGCAAGGCACAGATCTTAGGAGAGGAGCCTTATGTAACTTTCACCATCTGGATTCACTTACTCTGCCCTGCATTCCAAGAAGCTGTAAAGGACTAAAGGGAGGTTTGAGAATTAAGCAGTTTCCCAGGCACACTGAAAGCAGTAAAGATAATGAGTTTGGCAAAGCACTTGTTAGGATGCATGTGGCCCGCACACGAACCAGTCCAGATGATCTTATGCCCAAGGGGCCAAAGCCACTGACCACACGTCCTCACTCTGCTTGAACTGCCAAAGACAACTCTCATCCCACTCTTCAGGTGTTCATATCTACCTGACACTCTGCAGAGTCTGGAGACGCTTCTGATTTCTTTCCAGTTCTAATTTCCTCTTCTCGATTTTGGCTTCTAAATTAGCTTCATCAGAGGCCACATTATTGAGCAGATCTTTAGTCTTCTGGACCTGCGCCTGCATTGAATAGGAAATGAATGGGCCAGTGAGGAACTCCGACCTGACCCCTGGAAGAGAGGATGTGCACAACTCCTCAGGCACAGTGACATCACACTACAGAAAAGCAAAAGTAAACATACAGATCAAACCCTCCCCTAAGCCATCGCTCAGTTCACCAACCATTTCGGCAGGAGGCCACATAGGTCCACAAAAAAATGATCCTTTTTCCATGAAAAGAGGATGCTTGTCCCCAGGAAAACAAATGAAAACAGAAAGAACAGTGTCCTGAGCAGAGGGGAGCAAGGCCCAGACCTCCTGTGCAGCTCACTTGCTCACAGTGCTTACATACACTCTGGACTGTTAGCCTGCCTTTATTCACATTGTTCAGCGGCTCCACCCCTCTCCCCCCTATTACAAATATCTGACTCATGGAATATATCCATCACCAAGTATGGCTTTATTTGGGAAGGGACAAAAAGAAACATTCAGTGGTCCCAGCCCTCACCCACTGCTTGCTGGTGAGAAACTGAGAAAGAAACTGAGAAAGTTCCTCCCACTGGCAAGTAAGCCTCAACTATAGACTAAAACAGAGAAACTACTGCACTGATGTCAGTGAGAAAGTGGCTCCTTCAGTGGACCCAGCTTTTGGGAGGGAGCCTGGGCAGCAGGGCCAGATAAAGAAGGGGAAGGAGAGAGGGAAGGAGAGACCACAGACAAAACCTGCAGACCTCCCTGCAGGGGACACAGTCAAGAGCAAGTTCATGTGACATGGAGCAGTCAGAATGAACGCACCGTCTTCACACTCATCTTGTCTGGAAAGCCGGCCAGGTCAGGCCCGTGGCTCAGAGTTGTGATCCGATCCGCTGCATTAGGAACAATGTCTGCACGCAGCCAGCTGACTATGCAACTGTCTTCCAAATTCTGACATTCCAACTCTGCCTTTAGTTCCTGATGCCCGACATGGGGCTCTCCCCTCCAGTACTCTGCACATGGGTTATGCCCCACAAAGGCTGAGGGTTTACCTGCAGGTCTCTGAGATGCTATGGGGTCCACAAGTCATCATCGAAGGAGCTCAGACACTCTAACTGGATATTTGGAAGCAACCACTTTTATTGTTTATTTATGGTTGAGTTTTTTCAAAGAAGTACACTAATCGTTTCTAAGATATTCTCATGAAAATAATCATATCACTATCCATTTGCTGCAAGTGCTTTAAAAACTCCACAAGAAGGGGCAGCTCAGGTGGCTCAGCGGTTTAGCGCCGCCTTCAGCCCAGAGCATGATCCTGGAGACCCGGGATCGAGTCCCACGTCGGGCTCCCTGCATGGAGCCTGCTTCTTTCTCCCTCTGCCTGTGTCTCTCCCTCTCTCTCTCTATCTCTCATGAATAAATAAATAAAACCTTTCAAATAAAAATAAAAATAATAAAAACTCCACAAGAGATATAAATTCACTCTCACAACAGAATACAAGGTGAGTTTCTGAATAACTCAAGTAGACAGCAACTATTTCTCTGAATCAAAGTCAGATTAAGCCTAGTGAATTTATCTGATTTCAAAAATAAAAGTAATTTTTTTAAGGTATGCACTCCTCAAACATGAAATAACACTGGGGCCCCCGGTGGCTCAGTCAGTTAAACATCCGTCCAACTCTTGGTTTTTGCTCAGGTCATGATTTCGGGAACGTGGGATCAAGCCCCAGGTTGGGCTCTGCACTCAGCGGGGATTCCGCTTGAGATTATTCCTCTCACTCTGCCTCTCCCCAACCATGCAGGTACATGCTCGCTCTCTCAAATAGATAAATAGATCTTTTTAGGGATGCCTGGGTGGCTCAGTGGTTGAACATCCGCCTTTGGCTCAGGGCATGACCCTGGGGTCCTGGGAACGAGTCCTGTATCAGGCTCCCCACAGAGCCTGCTTCTCCCTCTGCCTATGTCTCTGCCTCTGTGTTTCTCATGAATAAATAAATAAAATCTTAAAAAAAAATAAATCTTTTTAAAAAAAGATGTTAAAAAAAATAACTATCAGTGTGATAAACACAATTTTCCCTAGCTTTCTGAAACAACTATATATAACCCCTTTTCAGTATCCATGCTGTTGTTTTGGTTTTGCTTTTAGAATTATCAAACATCATGGATATTTTGTAGCAACTAACAGATACATTAAAAGGCCTTCACCAACTATGTTGTACACCTGAAACTAATGTTAACCTTGAGAGGATCCCTGGATGGCTCAGTGGTTTAGCGTCTGCCTTCGAACGAGGGCATGATCCTGGAGTCCTGGAATCGAGTCCCGAATCAGGCTCCCTGCATGGAGCCTGCTTCTCTCTCTGCCCATGTCTCTGCCTCTCTCTCTCTCTGTGTCTCTCATGAATAGATAAATAAAATCTTAAAAAAAAAATGTTAACGTTGCATGTCAACTATATTTCAATTTAAAAAATGAAATAGGGCAGACCAGGTGGCTCAGTGGTTTAGCGCCACCTTTGGCCTGGGGCGTGATCCTGGAGACCCCGGATCGAGTCCCACGTCGGGCTCCCTACATGGAGCCAGCCTGTTTCTCCCTCTGCCTGTGTCTCTGCCTCTCTCTCTCTGTCTCTCATTAATAAAAAAATAAAATAAAATATTTTTTAAAAATAAAAAAGGAAATATTACATACATACATAAGGAGGTTCCCCAAAGAAATGAACAGTGCCCTCCTTTCACTATTCTAATATATACTTAGTGCTAAAGGCACATTCATGCCATGTTAACCTGATCCAGCCAGAACACTGACAAGCACAAGAGCATTAGCAGTTAAAAAACTTACATTGAGGGGATCCCTGGGTGGCGCAGCGGTTTGGCGCCTGCCTTTGGCCCAGGGCACGATCCTGGAGACCCGGGATCGAAACCCACATCAGGCTCCCGGTGCATGGAGCCTGCTTCTCCCTCTGCCTATGTCTCTGCCAGTCTCCCTCTCTGTATGACTATCATAAATAAATAATAAAAAAAATTTAAAAAAAAATAAAATAAAATAAAAATAAAAATAAAAAACTTACATTGAGAAACAATCACAAACTTACAAACAGCTAGAGTAGAATACAAAGCATTTTTTCCTGACCCAGGTCAGAGTGGGTTGCTGGCTTGAGGTCCCATCACCTCTCAATATTTGTATTTCCCATGAACAAGGACTTTCTCTTTCCTTCACAACCATGATACAATCACTGAAACATGAAATGAATGCAGGTGAACCACCACCATGCAGTCCTCAGACTCTCTCAGATATCCCCACTTGTGCCGTGGCGTCCGTAACACCAGGCGGAGGTCACCCTGGCATTCGGTCATCACATTTCCTTGGCTTCTTGGCCCTTCCTGGACTTCCATGTCCTTCCACTGCTGGAGAGAAGGGCCAAGCAGCTTGGAAAATGTCCTTCAATCTGCCTTTGTCTGATAAGCTTCAGATTACGCACCTTTTAGCAGAAACAGCACAGCTATCACTGAGTCCTATAGGGTGTGCAGGATTTTTATTTGTCCCACTACCAGCGACCTACACTTTGATCACCTGATTAAGCAGGTGTCTGCCAGGATTCTCAAGTGGAGTCACTGTTTTCTCCTTTGTAATTACTAAGTACTCTTGAAAGGAACTACTTTGAAACTATAAGAAATAAATACTTTCTCTTCATCTTTCAATATAGTCCTTTATTTTTTATATCAGTGAGAACTCATGGCCTCCCATTTCATTCAATGCTCTATGATCCATTACTATAATTTATTGATTTTGAAGCTTAAATTGTCCCTGGTTTGCTATCTATTTTGCAAAGAATTTTGATAGATCCCTTTCATTCTCTGGGCATGACGGGATCTTGTACTTTCCTGTTCCAGCCTCTGGACTCAGATGCTTCTCCCCAAGAGCCCTGGTTCCTTTTAGTGGAGAATGGCATTGAGAAGCCAAGACCTGATGGTAGGTTTGCTCAGAGCTAGGAAATGTATGAATGTGTATGTGGGCGTACATGGGCATGTACATAAATATATGACATACACTCATGTGTACAAACATACAAGCGTACCAAATGCATTCCTAGAGCTAGCCAGTTACCTGTCTATCCAATGAAAACTATGCACTTAGCCAACACCTCCAATTTCAGGGTTCATTCTAAGTTTTTCTTTTTTTTTTTTTTTTAAATTTATTTATGATAGTCACAGAGAGAGAGAGAGAGAGAGAGAGAGAGGCAGAGACACAGGCAGAGGGAGAAGCAGGCTCCATGCACCGGGAGCCCGATGTGGGATTCGATCCCGGGTCTCCAGGATCGCGCCCTGGGCCAAAGGCAGGTGCCAAACCGCTGCGCCACCCAGGGATCCCCATTCTAAGTTTTTCATATCCGTAACTGTTTTCCAACCATGAAAACCTTGACTTCCGTTATCTTTAACATATTTACCTCCTGGATCTGTCTGCCTGCATGTAACTGATGTCCCATCTCAGCTGCCCTCCCCTCCTCACAGCTAAGGTTGAACCCTGGTGCTGGGTTGCCCAGGGAGTAGTACTGTTTTATGACAAGGATATTATAAAAACCTATCAATCTTAGAATTTACAGGGGGATCCCTGGGTGGCTCAGCGGTTTGGCGCCTGCCTTTGGCACAGGGCGCGATCCTGGAGTCCCGGGATCAAGTCCCATGTCGGGGTCCCGGCATGGAGCCTGCTTCTCCCTCCTCCTGCGTCTCTGCCTCTCTCTCTCTCTCTATCATAAAAAAAAAAAAAAAAAAAAAAAAATCTTAGAATTTACAACTCTCAGCAAATTCTTGTTTTATGCTACTCCTAGTTTACATAAGGCTCTCCTATGTCTATTTTTTTAAAGATGTATTTATTTATTTATGATAGACACAGAGGGAGAGAGAGAGGCAGAGACACAGGCAGAGGGAGAAGCAGCCTCCACACTGGGAGCCAGACACGGGACTCGATCCCAGGTCTCCAGGATCGTGCCCCAGACCAAAGGCAGGCGCCAAACCGCTGAGCCACCCAGGGATCCCCTCTCCTATGTCTATTGAATAAAATGAATCCCCCCCAAAAATAATAAAATAAATAAAATAAAATAAATAAAATAAAATAAAATAAAATAAAATAAAATAAAATAAATCCCTAGTAATGACTGAATACCTACATGTGCTGGAGACTACAAATACCATGCACTGTCATAATGAATGTACGTAATGACCCTATGTGGTAGACAGTACCATTCTCCTCACTTTATGGATGAGCAAAGTGAGGCACAGGGTGGTTAAGTAACTTACTTAAGATCAGACAGTGGGATTCAAACCCAAGCAGTCTGAGTCTAGAGTCTCCCTCACTACTGCCCCCCAAATGAATGCATCAGGTAAGATGAGCAAATACTTGACTGTAGGTAAGCAGTAAAGGATGGTGGTCATTCTATTCTTTATAGCGCTAGTTAGAAACCCTGTGCCCAGAGGCACCAGGGCGGTGCAGCTGGTTAAAGTGTCTGACTCTTGGTTTTGGCTCAAGTCGTGGTCTCAGGATTGTGAGATCGAGCCCTGTGTCAGGCTCCACAATCAGCAGGAAATTTGCTTAAGATTCTCTCTCCTTCTCCTTCTGTCCCTCACTCAGCTAGCTCATGTGTTCACTTTTTTAAGTTTTTTTTTAAGAGTTTATTTATTTATTCATGAGAGACACAGAGAGAGAGAGAGGCAGAGACACAGGCAGAGGGAGAAGCAGGCTCCATGCAGGGAGCCCGACGTGGGACTCGATCCCGGGTCTCCAGGATCAGGCCCTGGGATGAAGGCAGCGCTAAACCGCTGAGCCACCCCGGCTGCCCTGAAATAAATAAATATTTAAAAAAAGAGAGAGAGATGGGACACCTGGGTGGCTTGGTGGGTCTAGTGTCTACCTTCAACTCAGGTCATGATCTCAGGGTCCTGGAATTGAGCCCGCATCAGGCTCCTTGCTCAGTGAGGGTCTGCTTCTCCCTCCTCTGTCCCTCCATCCCCCAACTCATGCTCGCTTCCTCTCTGAAATACATAACATTTTTTAAAATAAAAATTAAGGAGAGAGAGAAAAAATCTCCATGCCCAGGTGTGAGCACCATTAAAAAAAAAAGTAAACCTGAAAATGACTTAAATGCCCAATAGTAAGGAAGTAGTTAAATAAAGTAATGAAAGTCCATACAATAGAGCATTACTTATGAAAATTATTGAAGAATTTAAGGGAATTGTTAAGTTATTAAAACTGACAAATTTGGGGGGAGAAGTTGTTCATATTTATAACAAGGGGAAAAAAATAGAAGCAAATAACCTAGGTATCCTAGACTGTCCTCTACATTTTCCATTTCCCCACAATCATACCCCTTTCTCTGTCAGTAGGCCTAGGGTTATTCTGTCTTAAGAAGTCAGGGAATAAATCAGTATTTTCAAGTCCTAGGTACAAAAACATTACATAAAAGCAAATAATCTTACCAAAATATCTTTTATTGCAATTCTCATCACTTTTTCAGTCTCATTTATTTCCAGAGGTCTGGCAATTGCTTCTGTTCTCAGTTCCTATGAGAAACAATGAAATGAAATTACAAGTATTTTCAGAAAATGAATTCTCAAAACTAATCCCCAGATCTGGATATGGCTTATAGATTAGTTTTCCGAAGTTCTATTACAGGGTACATCTCTGATGTAAAATTTTCTTCCAGCACCTCTTCCAAACGTCTTTTTTTTTAAAGTCATAACTACTTCCAACGTGAGGCCTGAACTCACAACCCTGAGATCAAGAGTCGTATGCTCCATGAACTGAGCCAGCCAGGTGGCCCCACATCTTTCTAATCCTACTGCCAACCTATCCTCCCTCTAATGCCCTGGGCCGTCCCCAACTATAGCCCCCACATCGCCAAGACACCATGGGCAAAACTGGGCAAAACCCCCATCATCTTTTCTCCCAAATTTGCTCCTTTCCCTACATTTGTTCAGGTGAATCCAAAACCAAGTGTTGCTCAACTTGCTGTATGAATCCTCTGCCAGCTTCTATGATCTTTCCTATGATTGATTCCCTCTGAGTTGCTTGTTGTTGATAACTGATACCAACCATAATGAGAGGAGTCACCATGGTCCTGCCCCTGGCATTAACCATGAACCAATCAAGGGAGGCATCCGTGCCTATCACAACAGTGCTAGGAACTTCTGACACATGGGATTTCAACGCCAATGCAGTTATAAGGTTCCTGCAGCAAACTCAGCCTTGGCTTCCTTTATTCCATGGTACTCCTCATATCCCCAACTGATGGAAACTATGGAGGGCAGGGATTATGACCTACTCAAAGACACAAGGCACGGTGCCTTGCCTGTGGTGGGTGCTAGTCCTCAAGGAATGTTTGTTGAGTGTATGAAAAACAAATACTGGGTAGGGGATCTTCCTCAGATTACAGCTGTATACAGAATGTGAGAAGTACCATATTCTTGGCTCCCATGGCAATAGTTCAGCCACTGATTATTTCAATTCATTATAGAATGGTGCTAAGAATCCCTAGTAGAATCCTAATTGAAGTCATACAATGAAGCCACAGCTCTGTGGCAATTATCAAGTGATGAGCTCTTGTCTCTAGGTATGTTAGAAATGCATGCAGACACACCCCCACATGCACTATAAAGAGAAAACATAGAAGGCCTGGAGCTGTCTTGTTAGTTATCTAAATTAGCTATTAGATAAGAGTGGCAGTTTTATTCTGTCAACTGCCCTTCACCAGGTGGCAACTGCTAGGTTAATATATCAAGAGCAGGATAGTGAGCTGGCACCCAAGTCCCCTGCTTCCAGGGACAGAAATGAAAAGCAAGAGGAAAAATACCATTACACTACAGCAGTGATTCCAGAACACAGGCCAGGCAGTGAGAGAGGTCATGGCTGACTTACCGACTGAACAAAATTAATTAAATGCACTTAATTTAAAAACACTAGAGGTGAGCATGCATGCTTCAAATGCCATAAATCCTTACAGATAAAAATTAAACAAAACTCCATTTCTTCTTAAACCAGTAGGTCCCAAACTTTTACTGCACAATGGAATCACTTGGAGTTCTTTAAAAGCTGGATGTCTGGGGGGCCCCTGAGTGGGGTGCCTGGAGGGCACAGCTGGTTAAGTGACCAACTCTTGGTTTTGGCTCAGGTTATGATTTCAGGGTTTTGAGATCGAGCCTCAAGTTGGGCTCCACACTCAGTGCAGTGTCTGCTTGACATTCTCTCTTCCTCTCCATCTGTCCCTCCCACTGGCACCTCTCCCCCACCCCGCCCCCACAAATACATAAATCTTAAAAAAGGGGGGGTGCTGGATGGCTGGCTCTCACCCCCAGACATTCTAATTCACTGGTATGGAGGACAACCTGGACATTTAAAAGGACTATAGGAGCCACACTCTTATTAAACAGCTCTGTAAACGTAGTGGATGAAGCATTGTCCTTGGTTGGCATTGTCTAGAACAAGGAGTGCAAATAAATTTTAATGGTAACATCAACTTCAGCTGAGGGGTAGTAACTGGCTAGGTCACAGGCTGCCCAAATCTGCTGCACATTAGATTAGCTAAGACTTAACAAGCCCCAGTGTCCAGGTCTACTCCAAGCCAATGACACTGGCACGGAAGCCAAGTATCAGTAGTTTTTATAGGTCCCCACGGGATTCCTCTTGGGAGCAAGGTCTGGGAACCATGGGCTCAGAAGAGCACTCTGTAGACACAAATGCTGAGTTCCCAAGGAAAAACACCATGACAGGCAAAGTCTGCCATGGGCACAAGGAGGCAAGTGCCAGAAGCATGCCACATAACTGCCATTCCTGAACTAAAAGTCAAAGCTATTAAGAACAGAGCAGCAGCCACTAGAATCAGGATTAGCAGTTCATACTATGACCTCCCTGCACATTCCTCATTTAATCAGGTTCAGTGTGATGAAACGAGGACAGGGAAACCACAGAATCGGCAAGAAAACCTTGAAAAATGCTCAGCTAAGTATTTAAGTATCTGAACTCAGCTCACCCTCAACTCTACTTCCTTGCCCAGCAGGTCATACAGAGATGCTCCTTTGGAGGTGATTTCAGAAGCAAGCTGCCTGGCTGCTTTCAAATCTGCAATCTGGAGGGAAAATATCAAAAACAGAAACCTCGGTGACAGGTTTTTAATAGACATTCAGAAACAACCAGTTTGTTAATAACAATTCCTGCCACCAGTCAGGATACCTGACTGCTAAACACGTTTTCCACAAGACACATATTTCCATCCTGTGCACGAGCTGTTCCCCAGAGGGGAACCTCAGAGACACGTTTCCTGCTGCAGAATCCTGCTGTCCTGTGCTCAACCCTGCTGCTTCCAGCTCTCTGCCTCCTCACAGCAGGGTGCAGGGCTGCCGAGGGTCCCAGGGTCCCATGAGTTAACATGTGCATAGCAGTAGCCGGCTCCTGCAAGGGTGGAGCTACTGCTGGGAAGATGCCAGCCTCTAGCCCCAAGCACAAGCTTCTTTCTTAGGGTTCGCAGGTCCCCCCAACACTTCCTTGTTCATGCTAACTTTTCCAGAAAACCCAAACATTTCCTTACTCTGCTCACCTTTCCTCGCTCCCCAATGAAGTCCCACCTCACTTTTATTCCCAAGCCACGGACAGCAAGTCTCCCTCTGCGTTCATAGCCACTGACTTTCTTCCCCTTTCCTTAGTCCTCCAGGGTTCTGCTTCCTCCAGCTACCCCCCACACACAACCTCATTGCAGCGAATGTCCCATTCCCTTTGTCTCATCATCTCCCCAGCTTCCCACTTCCCAGCCCTGGAGGCCATCAGAGTTCAGTCCCTGAACTCTTCTCTACCCCCTCTCCATCCTAAGCTCAGGCGGCAACACCTCCTATGACCGGAGGCTGGACGCCCCCATACTCAATGTGCTCCCACCCAAACTCCCCACCTTTCCCACCAGGCCTGCTCCTCCCACAATCCCCTCCATTTCAGTAAATGCAACTTCACCCCTGCAGGTACTCAGAGCAAATACTTCAGAGCTCTGATGGCTAAACTGTGTGGACTTGCCACATGTGGCCAATTTTCAATGTTAAATTATTTAAATTTAAATAAAATTTGGAACCTGGTCATTCGGTTGTGCTAGCTACACAGGATTAGTGGCTGCTACAGTATGGCATAGATACAGAACATTTATCATCACAGAAACTTCCAGTAGACAGTGTGGCTGTAGGATCTTCCCTGCATGGTCGGTTTTCTCTCAACTCACATCCAAACCCACAAGATCCACATTTAAATTAGGTTCTAACTTCTGGCCACTTCTTTCCACTGAGCAGTCTGGCTCCTAGTTACAAACCTAAATGTGGGGCAGCCCGGGTGACTCAGGAGTTTAGCATCGCCTTCATCCCAGGGCGTGATCCTGGAGTCCTGGGATCGAGTCCCATGTCAGGCTCCCTGCATGGAGCCTGCTTCTCCCTCTGCCTGTGTCTCTGCCTCTCCTTCTCTATGTGTCTCTCATGAATAAGTAAATAAAATCTTAAAAAAAAAAAACAAAAAACACTTAAGTATGATTTCTCCGGCCTGACCACAGGTGATCACAAAGGCTTCCCTTGGCAGGCCTCATGCAGTCAGCGGGGACTTGTGCCCAGGCTCACACCAGCCAAGGCACAACAAGGCAGTGCAGGCTCTGAAAGGAGTGGCAGTCAGGGACTCAGGCCCTCTGACCCCCACCTTCCATCTGCACCCCTAGCCCAGGAGCCTTCACTCCCAGGTCTTCAGGGTGGGTTGAGGTCCTCTTCAGCACCTCTGCCTCTGCCTCCTTGTGGGGGAGCTGGGGAGAAAACCTGAGGCCACTCTTCCCACTGACTCAAGACACACCACTCTTCCAATCCTAGTCCTCCCCGTCCGCCGGAGCCTTCTGTTGAGAGCTCCCTCAGGAGACAACCCCTTGAAGGGTGTGTCTTCTCCTGGGAGAAAACAGAACAGCCTGGCAGGAGAGAGGGGTGATGCTACCTCTGCTTTTAGCCCCTGGCCCAACCCATTACCGTATGGGGTTAAAGACTTAACTTTCATTTTTGGCTTGCTGCTTTCACCAAGTCCTCCAACACCTGGCAGCTCAGCTCTCTTCCATCTCAGCTGAGCTCCTGACATCACTGCCCTGTTCAAGGTCACGGTCATCTCTTGCTAACAGGTCTGCTTCGACCCCTCACCTCCTTCAATTGATCTCAACCCAGCACCCAAAGTGATCCTTTGAATCATGTACTTCTCTGCTCTAAACACAGTGATTTCCCAGCTCAGAGTCAAAGTCTTTACCGTGGCTGTGCAGGCACCACACAGGGGTCTGCCACCACCCCGCTCCCAGCTCCCAGTCTCTCCCTGAATGGCCCCGTGTCCTCAAACACACAAGGCATACTTTCATCAGAGGCTACCTTTCCTCCTCTGCTGCATGGCTTGCTCCTCCCTCCTTCAGAGCTCTGAAGACTCACCAGTCCCATCTCCCTACTGAGCATACCCGCCTCGCCTACCCCAGGCCCTGCCCTGCTTTGACTTCCTCACACACTGATCACCTCTGACCTGCCGTTCCTTCTGCTTTGTGGCTTAGTCTGACTCCCCCCTGGAGCCACAGGAACAGGATTTCTGTCCTTGTTGTTCACGCCTGTATCCCCCCCAGCATCTCAACTGTGCCTGGCATACAGTGGGCTTTCGATATGCAGCTGGATTCATTTCTTGTGCCTTCTCTTTGTAACCAAATGCTGTGAGCACAGAACTGACAAACTGCTCTCAGTCAAGGACTATGGAAAGTACCTGACATGTTCCCCTTCAGAGTTTAAGAAGTACACATTCTGTCCTGTGTCATTGAGAGCCTCTCATTGTCCTTACCTTTGAGCCAAGATCAAACTTGAATTTGCTGATGTCCTCCTCTCCTATCTGAGAACCCTCCATCCCTTTGGTCTTCATAGCATTATAAAGGACAGAGGTGATCTTCAAAAGTTCTTTCACTGCATACCCATCTGCCTGATAAAGCTTCTTGGTATTGAGTTTTATATGTGCCTTGGTGGCCTAGTTTCAGACAAAAAAAAAAAAGTTTAAGGCCCTTTCATACGTAAAATCTAAATTGAATCCCATGTAGGTAATTTGAAAACCTCTCTTTAATAACCTGATTGTGCTGAGTTAAACTTCCAAGGGACTCAAGCGCTGCAAGTGGGTGTGTAAACTGATACAATCTTGATAGAGAGCAATTTGGTAAATAACAATAAAATTACAGATGCATGCATCTTTGACCCAGCAATTCCAATCTTAAGAACTTATCCTAAGGATACAGACACAAGCAAAATGATACGTATTGGTTATCACTATAGCACAGTTTCAAAAAGCAAAAGTTAACAAACAATCTAAATGCTGATCTATATATAAATTATATAAATCATGGTATATCCATGAAAGCAATGCTACCCAGGTATAAGGGAATGAGGAAACTAGATATGGATTTGGAAAGTTCTCCAAAACGTACCATTAAGTGAAGAAAGCAAGATTCTAAGCAGTGGTGTACCATATGCTACCATTCATGTAAAAAGAAGGGAAAAGAATATATTCTGTGTTTGCTTATATACCCATAAAGAATCACTGGAGGATGGAACTGGGGATGAACTGGGTCAATGGCAGACATGACAAAAAGTAATTTTATTCTATATTGTTTCACAATTAAGAAAAAAATCTCAGGGGCACCTGGGTGGCTCAGTCAGTGAGGCATCTACCTTCAGCTCAGGTCATGATCCCAGGGTCCTGAAACTGAGCCCTCAGTCAGGCTCCCTGCTCAGCAAGGAGTCAGCTTCTCCCTCTCTTTCTCCCTCTACCTTTCCTCCTACTCATGCGTGCTCTCTCTTAAATAAAATCTTTAAAAAAATTTTTTTAAACTATGATGCACTTTACCTATTCAAAACTAACTAAATAGGGGCAGCTCAGGTAGCTCAGCAGTTTAGCACCGCCTTTGGCCCAGGTCATGATCCTGGAGACCTGGGATGGAGTCCCACGTTGGGCTCCCTGCGTGGAGCCTGCTTGTGTCTCTGCCTCTGTGTGTGTGTGTGTGTGTGTGTGTGTGTGTGTGTGTGTGTGTGTCTCATGGATAAATAAAAATCTTTAAAAACTAAAAAATAGGGGCAGCCCAGGTGGCTCAACAGCTTACAGCCGCCTTCAGCCCAGGGACTGATCCTAGAGACCTGGGATCAAGTCCCACATCAGGCTCCCTGCATGGAGCCTGCTTCTCCCTTTGCCTGTGTCTCTGTCTCTCTCTCTGTGTCTCTCATAAATAAATAAAATCTTTAAAAATAAAATAAAATAAAAAAATAAATAAAACATTAAAAAAAAAACCCCACAAAACTAACTAAATAGAATTCTTAACAAATAATGAATCGAAACCAAAAAATCGAAAAGCCTGTACTGGCAAAATGCCTCCACAGGAACCTGGTGATCAGATGGGCTTAGAAAGGTGAAAGCAGCCGTAGCTGCTTTCTATAGGAAAGAAAAACTTATCTGTAATGTACTTAATAGTCCAACTCCAGCAAGTAACTGTCAACTAACCAGGAACTGGGCAATTGCCTTAATGAAGAAAACTCGGTCTTGTTCAGTCTCAACATCAGAAGGGATGTCGGTCTGAGGTTCGTACCTTTCATGGAGAGAAAGACAAGTTAATTAAGCACCAAGTCCACAAAAGACAAAGTGGGCAGCTGAGACGATCTGTAATAGCAGGCTCTCTGAATGCCCGGGTTAAGGGAGAAAGATTAAGAAAGACTTCAAAAGTATCATAAAATACCAAACACCAAAGGGAGTGAATACTCATGTAAAAACAGACTTAAGTAACTTCAAAAATCAAATCTGGGGCTCAGCTTCCAAAATTAAATCTATCTCAGACCTCAAATTTTAATTAAAATAATTACAACTATTACTCTGGCTGACAGCCCTTGACCCAAGGCTAACTAGTTAGTTTGACAAACTGCAGTTACTGGAATTCTTCGAGTTACTGATGACCCACCAGCGGTCAGCAGACTGCTGCCCTGTGTCTCTGTACAGCCTGCATGCTAAGAGGGTTTTTACATCTCTAAAGGATTATGAGATGTAAAGAATAGGGTAGAAAGATTTTATGTAGCCTGTAACACCTAAAATATTTACGATCTCCTTAAAAAAGTTTGCCAACCCTGAATTAGATTTTTCACCCAAGGGGCACATGGGTGGCTCAATGGTTGAGTGTCTCCCTTTGGCTCAGGTCATGAGCCTGGAGTCCCAGGATCGAGTCCCACATCAGGTGTGGGGAGCCTGCTTCTCCCTCTACCTGTGTCTGCCTCTCTGTGTCTCTCGTGAATAAATAAAGCTTAAATTTTTTTTTTTCACACAAAATGAAATCTGAATCTAAATGATTTCTAGTCCAATATACTCACTAGAGCATGTGGAGATCCCTGTCACCCCGAGGAAAGGGAAAACATGAAGAGGAGCGTGGACCAGTGCCCAGTGTCTGCTTCCTACTGAGAAATCTTTTACCACTGCCCAGTACATTCCCTTCTCCCACATCGTTCTTTATATGCAACTGATTTTTTAACAGGTTATAATTGAGTCTGTCAAACTCAAAATTTACTGACTCCTGTATTTTACAAACAGTACTCTAGGTGGGTACTGAATAAAATATAGTATTCACTCTTAGACCTTAATAAAGTACAATTCTAACCGTCTCACAAGCCAGAGAAGCACTTCAGACACAAGTCCAAAGTTTGGTGTGCGGAAGTTTTCCATAGAGATATGTCGAGGGTATCCCAAGGCTCTCATCATCTCTGTAAAATCTGTCCAAAGGTAAAATACAATTCGGTCAGTTCCCCATCAAAAAGCAGCCACTTATTTACTCAGATGTTTTCCTTGCTTCCCCTTTTTATTCCCAATGTATAAGATAGTTTTAGGGACTATTTATCAAGTCTCTAAGAAGGGGGATCCCTGGGTGGTGCAGCGGTTTAGCGCCTGCCTTTGGCCCAGGGCGAGATCCTGGAGACCCGGGATTGCATCCCACATCGGGCTCCCGGTGCATGGAGCCTGCTTCTCCCTCTGCCTATGTCTCTGCCTCTCTCTCTGTGTGTGTGACCATCATAAAAAAAAAAAAAAAAAAAGTCTCTAAGAAGGAAAGTAAAAAGGAGATGAAAGTTAAAATACATACTGTGCTTCTTGAAAAACATTTACATTCAATGGGAAGAAAAAGTGGAAGCTGTACATTATAATAGGGTTTAGAGGTTGGCTGTGAATAGAATTTCTCTGACATGTCATTTCTCTCTCGGATATCTTTCTCTTTACCCTCAAAATCAGAAATATCTGGTTTTATAAAATGTCATAGAGAAAAATTATGTTGGGGTGCCTGGGTGGCTCAGTCGGTTGAGTACTTGACTCTTGATTTTGGCTCAGGTCTTTATCTCAGGGTCACGAGATCAAGCCATGAGGACACTGCACTTAGCCGGGAGTCTGCTTCTCTCCCTCTCTGCCCAGCACCCCCTGCTCACATACGGGCACATTGGTGCATGGGCGTGTTCTCTCTCAAATAAGTAAATCAATCTTAAAAAGAAAAATATGCGGGATCCCTGGGTAACTCAGTGGTTGAGCGTCTGCCTTCAGCCCAAGGTGTGATCCTGGAGTCCCGGGATTGAGTTCCACATCCGCTCCCTGCATGGAGCCTGCTTCTCCCTCTGCCTGTGTCTCTGACTCTCTCTCTCTCTCTATGTCTCTCATGAATAAATAAATAAATCTTAAAAAAAAAGAAAAAGAAAAATATGTTAAGTGTTAACAGTGGTTATGTTTAGGAGTGATGGTGGTAGGGCAAAATTCACCTTTCTGAGTTATTCTGGAGTTGTCTTTTTATCTTTTTTTGTGTGTGTGAGCATATGGGACCTTAATAATAATTTTAAAGGTTAACTGCATTGTATTTAAAGAAATCTTAAAGAGACTGGTTGAACAATACAGTAATATTTAGATTTTTTTTTATAAGCCAGAACAAGAAACAATAATACTAAGACTTGGAAACCGGAGGTTGTTGTCATTAAGCTTTAAGCAGAATGCAAAAATGAACACAACAAACATTTTCTGCATTTCCACAACATGCCAAGATCTGTTCGGTGTGCTTCTGGCTCTCATAATGCCTGTCCTTGCTCTTCCTGAAGGTTCAAAATATCTCAACATCATTCACAAAGAGGCCACCTGGGTACTGGAGGTTAGGCTGGATCTCACCAGCCAATAGACCAGAAGGTACAAGATAAGGCAGGAGCAACAGCACAAAGAGCTCTGTCACTGTTTGGGGGGAAATGTGAACAGAGTGATGGTCAACAAAGCAGCAGTCTTCCCACCACAGAGCCAGGCATTGCCTAAATACTTCTTCCCAGTAAGCAATAGTCAAGTGCTGTTAATTCTGCAAAATGGCAGCAAATTGTCTATGCTTCTTATCATAAATTGCACAAATGTATGGCATTTGTTTAAGGCCAAAACGTTCAGAAATCCCTTCTTTACACCCTTCTCCCGGCACAACTCCATTTGGTGTCCCCTAGCAGAACACTGGCCTCGGCCTGAGGGAGGAGAAACCTGTCTTTGTGACACACAGTCACCAAGAACCTTCAAATCCCAGAGGGCGTATAATTGATACCATGACGCTACTAGGTATGTCAATGAAATGTGATGCCTCTTCCCCTATATTCACATGGTAGAAAAAGAGCGATTCCTAACTGAAAGGAGTAATGGTTAATGGTGAAAGGTCCAGCAATTCGTCAGAAAAGATGTGCCCAGATCACACCAAATTGGCGATCACCTGCTACACCTATGCAGGTGGAGCCAGCTGGCCTAATACCTTCAGATTCAGAAAATGATGGTGCATAAAAGGCAAGAGATGTGGGACGCCTGGATGACTCCGTGGTCGAGCATCTGCCTTTGGCTCAGGTCTTGATCCCAGGATCCTGGGATTGAATCCCGCCTCTGGCTCCCCACGGGGAGCCTGCTTCTCTCTCTCATTAATATTTAAAATATTAAAAAAAAAAAAAGCGGGGGTGCAAGGGATGTTGACTCACAGAGTCCCACTGCTCCATGCGAGCTTCCACCCAGTTCTAGCTGGGTGACCTAAAGCAAGCTACTTGACCTCTTTCTACCTCCAAGTAGTTCATGCAGGGATCACACAACCCAATTCACTGTGCAAGTGGGGACGAGAATGTGATATTCTGAACAGGCGCCCCCAAAGTAGCACTAATTCGCTTATCCTCACTCCACTCCTCCCCCCTCCCTGCAAAGGCACTGGGCTTCTCCTCGGCAGCCCCTTTAGGAAGCGTGCAGGCCGTGAAGTCAGAACCCCACTGCCAACTCCGGCGCCAGCTCCCTCGCCCGCGTCCTCCAACCGAGCTGCCTGCCCTCCCTGCCCAGAAAGCACACAGTGGTTCAGGGGGGTAAGTGAAACCACGCGCGGGGCGGCGGGGGATGGGGGAGACTCGGCCGCGGAGCCGCAGGGGACACGAGCAGGGCAGCCTTACTGCGGAGGTCTCGAAAAGACATGGCGATCTGGACCCCAGCAGCCCGGCGTCTGGGCAAGCTCGCCCCTCCGCGCTCCCGGGTCTCTATGGCAACGCGCGGGGCCCTGGACGGCGCGCAGCCGGGGCCAAACAGAACGCGAGGCGAAGCTGCACGGCCGCCCCGCGTGCGCATGCGCAGGGACAACCGGCAGCGGGTGTCCAGGCAAAGCCTAGGGATCCTGACCGCAGGGAAGGGCTGCGGGCCGCGCGACGTCTGGGTCCTCTTCACACACCTTTCCAAACGCACGTGTGGCACTTGCGGACACACTCTGAGCACCAACTATGTATGTCCCTGACACCTGTTAGGCGCTCTACGTCTTGCTTGTCATTTCTTCCTCAATTCCCTAGAATGTGTGGAGGTCGAGAAAATTAAGGCCTTTCCACCTTAAGTTCAGCTTTAGCACAAGTACAGCCATCTCAGGCCCCTGTGAATAAGAGCTGAAATTTACCTTGCTTCAGTTAGAGGAAAAAACAGCTCACAGTTTAACGCCCTAGAAGGCCCCATATTAGAATGAGAACAGAGCTCAGCGCCCATGGTAAAAAATCCCATATCAGAATAAGAACTGAGCTCAGGGATCCCTGGGTGGCGCAGCGGTTTGGCGCCTGCCTTTGGCCCAGGGCGCGATCCTGGAGACCCGGGATCGAATCCCATGTCGGGCTCCCGGTGCATGGAGCCTGCTTCTCCCTCTGCCTGTGTCTCTGTCTCTCTCTCTCTCTGTGTGTGTGTGACTATCATAAATAAATAAAAAAATAATAATTAAAAAAAAAAAAAGAGAACTGAGCTCAATACCCTTGAAAGCCCTACGTCAGAATGTGAACAGAACTTGAGAAATTCCTCCACCCCTTCTGGAGGTCCCCTAGACCAGTCCATAAAACTAAGCTGGAACCCACCTCGGGGTCCAAGTCCCCGCTCTGCTATGTCGGGTATACTTGGGCCCAAGCTCGAGCTTGTAAATAAATCCTCGTGTGTTTGCATCGGTGTCGGCTCCTTGGTGGTTTCTCAGATACGTAATCTTGGGCACGACCGTAAGGAAAGCCAGGTCTCCTCCTGGGTCCTCTGCCCAGCACTTTTGTCTCCGGCCTGGGTAAACTTGGCTTCGATGGAGACCGAAGCCCCTGAGAAGCGGCAAAGGCATGAAGAGGCGAGGCCCGGAGGCCCGGGACAGGAGGGGCGAAGACCCAAATTGACCGCAAGGTGGCAACAGGCCATCCCGCCGCGAC
Organism: Vulpes vulpes; assembly: GCF_048418805.1. NCBI lineage: Eukaryota > Metazoa > Chordata > Mammalia > Carnivora > Canidae > Vulpes > Vulpes vulpes. The sequence goes on from NC_132782.1 coordinate 112,642,173, forward strand.
TGCGCATGCGCAGCTCGCTCGGGGCTTCACGACAGGCCGGAAATCAGACCAGTCTTCGTTTCCCCGGCGATTGTCTTGGCAACCGAGGTTCTTGGGGCGGGGCGTGGTCGAGCGCGCGTGGGCGAGGGGCGGGGCTGCGGGGGGCGGAGCTGCGCGCCCCCGGATCCTGCTCCGCTGGGAGCTCCACTGGGGCTCCCCTGGGACTCCCGTGGCCAAGGGTACCACACGCCGGCTGGGACCTCAAGGAGAGCCCCGAAATAGAGCCACACGCCCCTGGTGAGTGTGACGAGGTGGCAGCGCGCTTCAGCGGAGAAAGAATAGTCTTGGAACAAATGGTTTGGGAACAGTTGGAAATCCATATGCAAAGAAAGGAACCTCCCCGACCCTTCCTAAATGTTCGAGTTAAAAAATTGTAGGTTTTTGGAAGAAAGCTTCGGAGAAACGTTTTGTGACTATGTTAAGCAAGATTTCCTAAATACACAAGTATGATGCTTAAAAAATTTTTTTTAAATTGGTTTTCTAGGGATCCCTGGGTGGCGCAGCGGTTTGGCGCCTGCCTTTGGCCCAGGGCGCGATCCTGGAGACCCGGGATCGAATCCCACATCAGGCTCCCGGTGCATGGAGCCTGCTTCTCCCTCCGCCTGTGTCTCTGCCTCTCTCTCTCTCTCTCTGTGACTATCATAAATAAATAAAAAATTAAAAAAAAAAATAAATTGGTTTTCTGCAGGGATCCCTGAGTGGCGCAGCGGTTTGGCGCCTGCCTTTGGCCCAGGGCGCGATCCTGGAGACCTGGGATCGAATCCCACGTCGGGCTCCCGGTGCATGGAGCCTGCTTCTCCCTCTGCCTATCTCTCTCTCTCTCTCTCTCTCTTCTCTCTCTCTGTGTGTGTGTGTGTGTGACTATCATAAACAAATAAAAATTTTAAAAAAAATAAAGAGATCCATGGTCTCTTAAAAAAAAAAAAAAAAAAAACAGTGGTACCACTTTACATTCCTCCCCAGCAGTAAATGAGAGCTCCAGTTCTTCCACTGTATGACCCACATGATACCCATCATCTACTTATAGGACAATGCACAATTAGGAAAATTAAGTGACTTGCTCAGCCACTCAGAACCACCTTCTCAGCAGGCTCAAAGCGCTGACTCAGACCTCACCAAGTCTGTGCCCCTGGGGCCTCATTTCCCACCCGTGGATGAGCAAACTGAGACCCCCAGAGGTCACCCAGGGAGTGACTTTGAAGCCTGCAAGAGCTGTTTTGTGTGGCCTGTCCTAACCCAGAGGATCAAGGACCTCCTCTAGAGTTCCATTTCCTTCTTTTGGCCTTGCCCCATTCTGCCCCATCCGTGGGCTTCATCCTCTCCCAAACTTGAAGGTCCAGGAAGACTGAGAGTCTTCCGTTTGACATCACAGAGCTGGTTGCCATGAGAGCCCTGCAGATCCAGGCGGGGGAGAACAGAGCCCTGCTGCACAGGAGGCCCAGCTGCTCCTCCCCCACCATTCTGGCCCTCCATGGAAGCCTTGGTCTGTGCGTTCTCTGAGCTGCGCATAAGAGAAGGTGCCAGGCTGCAGGGAGGAGTGGCAGGAGGAGAGTTGCCCTCCTGTCCTGACCTGGGCCCAAAGCCACCAGAGTGGCCTCAGGGACATGCATCCTTGGGAGAGGGGAATGGCCACTAGTGGTCTAGGCTGTGTGACCCTAGACTATGTGATCCTGGACCCACTGTGCAATTTCTATACTGACACTGGAATGCTCTTTCTAGGATAGGGGGCAAAAATGGGTGGTAGAAAGGGCTTGAAATCCTGAGAGATCTTTGCATCACGCTCTAAGACTTCTCACACCTTCCTGTTGATTGGGAAAGTGAGAAGCCATTGTGATTGGGAAAGGGAAGAGGAGTAATATGTTGGGTGGGGGTTGGTGGGAGGCAAGGGACTGAGACCATTTGATGGAAAGATAGGCCGGTGCTCAGCAAGCCACAGTGGAGCCCATCAAATGAGCTGGTCTTAGAGCACGTGATTGTATTCTCCTCTCTTGGCTGCTGCAACCTGCTAGCCACCACCCTCCTGCTCTCCCCTCTGCAGATGCAGTGAGCTGGGCCCGAGGACATCCCAGCCACCCCGACATACCACCCAACATCTATGAAGGGGGACTGGGGGCCCAGCAGCAGCAGTGTCCCAGTGCCCAGGGAAGAAAGCCTAAGAACTTCCGACTGCGCCACCTCCGGGGCCTGGCTCTCTACCTGCCAGGCCACATGCAACCTGCCGGCCAGTGTGAGAGCCACTGGCTGGGCCAGCTCATGGCTAAGGGCTGCCTCTCACGTCCTGAGGTCATGGCCTGGCCCCTAGACCTGCTACGGGGGACTCTGAGCCCAGGTAACAGCCACCGCTTGGCCCTCCTGGAAGCTCCAATACCCAGGGACAGCCTGGGAAATACAGGTGAGCACCTGTCCAGGTGAGGCAGGGCTGGGGACAGGAGGGAAAGACCCAGGGAAGAGTTGGCTGGGGACTCAGCTGGACCAAGAATGGGGTCCTTTTCCTTCCCAAAGTTCCTGGGTTCCTGTCCCAGGTCTGCACTCAGTGAGGGACCTTGGACAGCTCCCCACCATCACCCCTACCCCCCTTAGATCCACTGTGCCCATTTATAAAATGAGAAGGTCAAATCACAGAAAGGTCCTTCCGGCTTGAACCATGTTTCCTTCTTCCTCCTCCCTCATGGGCTCTCTTTCAAGAGAACTGCCCCTCCCTTCCTATTCTGAAGAATGACAGGCTCTGGTTTGGGGGGGGTGTCATAGGATGGGCTGGCAGCTTCCACTTGGGTTCCTCTGAGTGATTGTCTTTCCCTACTTTCCTTAGCTTCCAGTTCCAGTGTGGACCCAACCAAGGGTGCCCCCTTCCAGCCCAGTCCCTCTGAAGGCTTGGGGCTCAGGCCCAAGAGGTCCTGGGGGGCCTCAGAGGAGTCTACATGTCCTTTGTGCAAAAGAACCCGCTCTGGGGCTCTGGAGAGACCATAAGGATATGAATGCCAAGGGCTGGCTGTCCCCATGGGGACAGGAGGGAAAAGGATGGCTCAGGAGGAGGAGGCAGGTCCAGACAGGAAGGGCTCAGCCCCTACCAGCTGCCCAGCACCAGAGACTGGGCCAGCCTCAGGAAGGCTCAAGGCGGGGGGAGGAAGGGGTAGGTCCCATGGGTAGAAGAGAAGAAATAGAAGCCCTTGCAGCCTGCTCCAACTCAGGTCAGCCACTTGTACCTGGGAGGCCAGACTGAGCGGAGATTTGGGCTCCGAGAGGCCGGGGAGCCCACAGGTCCGATTCCAATAAAAGCCAAGGCCTGTACCTTCTTGTCCCTGGGTCTCTCTGTGATGAGGTCAATGCAGAGGAGGGGCCTCTCAGAGCACCTGCCACCTGCATTGAGAGCAAAGTTCCAGGTTGATGCCAAGGAGGATCCAAGGTGCTCCCAGCGTTGGTTGAGGAGTGAACATCCTCCCTCTGGTAGGACTCTGGAAGCCTTCCTGGATGGACAAGGTCTCAACAGACCTAGTAAGCAAGGCATGGCATTCTTGCCAAGGCAGCAGAGGACAAACAAAGCAGGCCAGGTGTAGGGAGAGTGCCAGGGAAGAGAGCAGGCTCTCAACCTGGGAAGAAATGCTGGCTTGAACCCCATGCCCATGCTCACTCAGGCCTTGATTGAGTTCGCTGCTCCCTGGCTGCCCTGTCCCTCCAGGCAGGATGGGCACAGTCCTTCTCCTAGCTGGGCTGGACTCCAGGCACAGTCAGCTTGGAGTCCTCTGTCCCATGGTGTCTCAACCTCGGCTCTGTTGACATCTGGGCCTGGATATTCCTTTGTTGTGGCTGCCATTCTGTGCATCTTAGGATGTCTACCAGCATCTCTGGCCTCCACTCCACTGGATTCCCATAGCATTCTTTTTCCAGTGAGACAACTAAGTGTCTACAGACAGCGTCCAATGTCCTCTGGGTGTGTGTGTGTGTGTGTGTGTGTGTGTGTGTGTGTGTGTGCAGAATCACTGTGGTTGAAACCCTCTGCTCTAAATCACTAGACCTCAGTCCAGTGGGGACAGAATGGGACAACCTGGGTTTGTCTTGATTCCCCCTTCCGCCCCCCCCGGGTGTGGTCAACTCCCAGTCCCGGCAGTCCAGGTCAGGCTGGGGCTGAGCTGGCTCCACCAAGGGCTCCTGGGAGATCAAATGTGATGATGTTAAGGGCACTCTGGACTCCCGGGGTCCTTTCAGATATAGGGGAATAATCCCTCCAGCCCCCTCCCTGCCCTCATACCCTGGTCCCACCCTTGGACACTTTATAGGTCCCTGGGACAGCAGATTCTGGAAACTTTGGTTCCTGAATGGTTTTCATGTCCTTACAAGTGTGGGTGTGGCCTTGGGTGGTGGGAGCCCGAGTTGGAGCACCCAGAGAGCAGCCCGAGGAGGACTGATGAGAGGTGGCTGAGTGCTCCAGCTGGGACCTGGGCAGGGACATAGCCGCCCAGCAAGTCCCCCAGATGAGCCACTGGGGGGTGACAAAAAGGGTGTCTTCTCCTACTACTGGCCCAGAAGGCCAAGGCCGGGATGAGGACAGACGTTAGGGAGGCTGTCCTGGGCACTGGGCAGAAGACGGACCTTGCCAGAAGCCACACTACGCAGTCCCTGTAGATTGAGGGCCAATCCCCTCACTTTTGGGTGAAGCCGTGAGGCTCACGGGGGAGCACAGACTGCTCAAGTCCAGGTCTCGGGATTCCCAGGCTGCCGTCAGTGGCTGCGGCGGCCTCCAATGCGTGGGGCCCGGTATTCTGGCTCGTGTAGGACCCCAGCCTTGAACTGGGACCCGCTCAGGGCCTTGCTTGACCTACAGAATGTGGCAGAAATGACACGGTGTCACCTCTGGCCTGAAGGAGGCCTGGCAGTTTCCAGGGTGTGTGCGCTGAGGGAGGCCAATCCATTGAAAGGAGCCCTGCACATGATGGGAAACCAAGTCAGCCCAGGGGAGGCCACGTGGAGGGAACCGGAGCCTCAGCCGCAGCCAAGCTCTGGGCCCTCTTGGAGCAGATCCTTTAGCCCCCATGGAGCCACCTCACTTGATGTCACGGAAGGCAGATGATCCGCACCCCCAGCTCTTCCCTGGGAGAGACATTTGCTGCAGCGGACAAGTTAGACCCAAAGAACACCTGCTAGGCTGACCTCTGAACAGTTCTCCCCTCAGCCTCCCAGGACTTTCTTGAAAAACACTCAGAAGAGGCTGAGAGCAAAGCCACAGTTCTAGTGTCCTGGGGACTGATGGGAAGGAGACACTCATGGAGGTGTGCACTGACCCCTGGGGTGCCCCCACCTACCCTCTGAACAGCTGGAGGGGACTGCAACAGGCCTCCAGGAGTCTGTTTCAGCCCTTGGGATGCTGTGTCCTTGGAGCCCGCTGAGGGGAGGCCGACCCAGGAAAGCAGAGTGGCGTTCAGGGCAAGGCCCAACCAGAAGCCCCAACGTCCCAGGGGGCAAACTGATAATTGGCCACACAGTTGAGCAAGGGCCCCAGGGAGTCACCTACTTCCTCCTGAAGCTGCCCCAGCAGCCAGTGTAAATAACCCAAGTGGGACTTGCCAGCACCTGGGACCCTGCTCGGCACTCGCTGTGGGAGTATCAACCCCCGTCCCAACCCCAGGGGCTCCCACACACCCAGCTCTGCAGGTACCGTCCCCGAGGCCTGTCTGGATGAAGCCTGACCCTTGGGGAGCAACACACACGGGCTCTGGAGTTCATTTCAGACCTGGTTTGGGCTCTCTGGTGACCGTTCACGTGCTGAGCAGCCATGGGGTAACTCAGTCCCTGAACCAGTTTTCTTCATCTGTCCAATGGAGTGACAAACTTGACTCCCTTTCCCCAGAGTGGCCAGAAGCTCCAAAGAGAGGTTGGTGGAAGCCAGGGGCTGGAACACACTGGTGCCCTGTCTCAGGCTCCTAAGGTGGGGTGTCTTGGCCCAAGGGTCTCCCCAGGCTCCTGTGATGGGGTCCACTGGCTCAGAGTCCCCATCGGACAACTGTGTTGAGTCACCTGTGGAACCTTCTCTGAGCCAGGACAGAGCCTCCTGACTGGACCAGGCCCTAGCTAAAGCCAAGAGCTGCCAGGGCCCCCCCAAACATCAGGCGGCTGCTAAGGACCTGCTGATCTCAGAACCTGGTTGTGCTGGTCGGCTCTAGAATCTCTTCCCCACGGCTGCATTCTTTGGCAAAACAAAACAAAACAATCAGCCCTTTCAGCTAGAAGCCATCCTTGGAACTTGGCAGTGGACAAACAGTTCCTGAGCTGTCCTCAGCCATGGGGGCTGCGTCTACAGGGGTGGGGCCCAGAGGGCAGTGGGCAAGCATTGGAAAGACAAGATGTGACCAATTAAAGGCTGTTTATTTGTAATGAGACAAAGCACTACAATCTATTCAACAATGGGCTGGACACTGCAGTGATTCGGGGCAGGGATGGAGGGGCAGGGCGAGGCCTCTGAGCTCGATTATGAATAATGTCCAAGGCAAAACCTTCCAGAAGACTCTTCCTTACCCCTCGGGGCAGAAATAAAAATCACACAATCACCACTGATTCAGATTAGAACACCAAGCTGAGCCTCAGCATGATGCCAAGGTCAGCGCAGAGGTGGGGACAGGTCACCGCAACATGGACCTCTCCCCAAGAGGCACCGCCAGTCAGGAGGTCGAAGGAGGAAGAGTGCTTCTCTTGCCCAGGGCTCGCCCTCGTCCTCATCTAGAGAACACTGTTCTCCCACTTTGAGGGTGGAGGCGGCCCCAGGCTGTGCAGTTCTGAGGGAGGGGAGCATGAGTCACCCAGGGCCCCTGCCTGTTGCTCTCCCTTCTCCTCCTGCTCTCAGGCTGGCGCCTGGTGGCCATGGCTCCAGGAAACTGCAGCAACACTGGGCATGACTCTGCCACCCCCTCTACTCTGGAGGACAGGGCGGGCAGCAAGCAGCTTTGGGGGATGGAGGTGAGGGTGATGCCAGAAGCAAGTGATGTTCACACGCACACTTCCTGGCACCGACAGCCTCTTTTGTCTCGGTCCCCAGGGACTGAGGGGCCACAAGGCACGTAACAGCCCCCAGCCCCGAAGGCCAGGCCCCACTATCGACACCACTCTCAGCTTTCTCCTGTCCGCATCTTAGAGCTTCAGCTCATGGATTTGGGGGGGTGGGGAGGGGCCCCGGGGGAACCTCACTGGCACCTATCCTCAGCCCAGCTCCCGGGGGCAGCCCACCCAAGCCAACATCCACCATGTGATGGACAGTTCCGTGCTTGCCGGGACCATGTGAAGCCCTGGGCAGGAGGCCACCGCGGGGTGGAGAACTGTTCCATGATCTGACCTCTCGCATCAGAGTCTAAGCCCCAGGGCCCTGTGCTTGGGTGAAAAGCCTTCTGGTTCTGCCCGCCAGGAGCCAGCCCCTCATGGAGAGGCAGGGGCTGTTCTCCACATCCGAGGCTTCTGTGGGCTGGTTTTGGACAAAGATCTGGCATTCCCTTGATTTCACTCCCTCGTTGTTCCAAGGCTCCTTTGTCTTTAGGCTCAGGTCTGTCCATAACAGTTGGGTTCCTTCCTTCCAGAAGTTCACTCTGGCTTTGAAGGAAGGAGCTGGAAGGAATGGCAGTGGAGGGGAAGGGGATGGGAAGAAACAGACCACAGTGAAGGCCGCCACAGCCGGCCAGTGGGGCTGGTGCACGCTCGTGGAGGCGGGACCAGGGTGCAGGCAGAGGCGGTTTCCCAAGGTTACCAGTAAAGGAAGGAGGGCTGGAAGAGCCTGTGGGAAAGAAGAGGGGAGCAGGGGTGAAGGCCCCAGGGAGATGTCCTGCGCTAGCCCATAAGGGGCCCTGGCTGCCCCGAAGCACAAGCCCTCTGTGGCCTGAGTCCCTCCCAGTTCCCACACAAATCAAGGCGCAGATGGGGCTTCTAGCCCAGGGGGTCGTGGAGCACTCTGCGTGAGTCAGCCCCAACCATCAAACTGCTCTGGGCTGTGTCCGTGCACAAGGGGACGGCCTTGCAGTCCCCATGACCCCTTCTGGCCCTAAGGTCTGAGGCCAGCTCCCTGCTGGCATTTGTGGCCCTCAGAAGTGGCTGCATCTGAGCGGAGCTCTGGTCTACTGGGCACCCGCTGCAAGCCGCTGCTGTAAGAGGGGACCTGGGAACATGGCCATGACACAGAAGCATCAGACACCCCTCAGGAGGGGGGCTGAGTGGTTGGGTGTGGCGGTAGGAGTGGCTTCATCTTCTGGTTCCTTCTCAATTTTTGAACCATGTGGATGCATTCTTTTTAAAAATGTAGTTCAGGAAGTAAAAAGACAGAAGTGTTGGCCAAGGGCTCAAAGACTCTGCTTTCCTTCCGGCAGTTTCTGGATGTCAGTCAGGCTACTCAGCTCCTGGTACTACTTCCCGACATCCCTGTGCAGCAAGCCCCCATGCAGGCCGCCCTTCTGTTTTTATTGCTGGGTGTGTCATGGGCTTAATTTCCTGGTACCATCATCCCACTGGGCTCTGCTCCCCTCTTCCCCACCACCTGCTCCAGTGTACCTGGCAGAGACCAGGTGTGCCCCGCGACGCTCTGCTCCGAGCCCGCGTAGCACCGGGCCTGCAGCTGGGGCAGGCCGATGGGCCCGGCAAGGGGCCACCAGCTCCTTTGCAGAGGACAGAAGCCAGATGGCCAGGAAGGTGGGTTCTGCAGGGTGCCGAAGGGTGGGGCCTGATGGAGGCTGCCCAGCGGGCATCACATGGTCCGGCTGTACTCGATGCCACCCTTGGTGGAGATGCTGGACCACGGCAGGAAGCTGCAGAGCAGGCTGTGGGCCTGGCGGTAGATCCTATGCGGGATGGAGCAAGGGCTCAGGTTTGCTAGTGCGGAGCCCAGGTGCTGAATGTAGTCCGTGGGGCTCTGTTAAGGAAGATTCCAACTGCCTCACCTGCCCCACACTCTGGGTGGCCGTCAGCAGGGGCCCATGTGGTGATCTGCAGGACTGCATGCAGATGGAGACCCAGAACCTGCTAAGCCTCTGTGGGGTGCTGGAAAGCCTTGTCAGCCAGAGGGGCCTCCACTGTGCAAAATAACAAAGAGTGGCATCCGAATACAAGAGGATCTGCTGGGAGAGGCCGCAGGCACATGCACACCCAGACCAAAGCTGCTGGACAGGGACTGGGTGGCAGGCACCAGGCCTGGTGGAAGAGCAAGCGTTCTCAGTCCACTCCCATCCTCAGTCATTAGACAGCTGGGCCTCATCCCTGTGACAAGGAGGAGGATCCACGGGGCCAACCTTGGATACATGGGTAAATTCTATCCTCACTTAGTTCACTCCTTGCTCGGTTGCCCTCAGGGTATCTGGGGCCACAGCCTCTATCAGGATGTCTCCTGTCTCCTGGCCTCCCTCCTTCCGCTCTTGGACCAGACAGGGTTAAAGATGAGGGAGCAGGGGAGGGATGCAGCTCTGGGTCACACGCCTTAGGAAAGGGAGGTCTGGACCCAGGCGCTGCCAATAGCCAGCGACTGTTTTCGCCCTCCTTGTGTGTCTTCTGCGCAGCCAGCATGAGGCCCTTGGATGGCAGGGGCCTCCCGTCTGACCAGTTCACAGTTATCTGTTCTGGGCACCGGGAATGGGAGGCTCTCGATCAGTATTTGTTGGATGGGTGGATCACTGGCCAAGATGGTTAAAACCTCTATCTTGTGCCGGGTGAAGTCTGAGGAACACTGAGTACAACCAGATCTACCCACAACACCATCTGCTCAGGAAAAACGGGCCCGTGAGCTTGGCCTTGTGAATCACGTGAAGGCAATGTGACTCTGGCACATGGGCCCTGTCCCCACGAGCCACCCTTGTGGCTGGGAAGCCACATCCCTCACCCTTGAGAAGTAAAGGATATAGGATTGTCCAGGGAGGGTGGCCGCCGTTGATGTAGAGGACATAGGTGAAGCCATCTTTGAGGACCCCTCGGATGGAGTAGTAATAGGGGAGATAATGATGTTGCTTAAAGTCTCTGTTTTCATAGAAGTTTATTGCTGTGTTGTTGGTGGTGAGGACATGCAGGTAGATGGCTTTGCAGTGGTCCTGGGCGGTGGTTGATATGTGATCCTTTAAACTCTCAAGTAAAAGGGAACCTGCAGAGAAGGGGTGACAGTCACACAACAGGGCGGGCAGGCAGGCAAGGAACGTGAAGCAGACAAGGAGGTAACCTTGCCAACATCTCCACAGATCTCCCTGCCATTGTATCAAAGATGGAACTTTTTTTTTTTTTTTTTAATTTATTTATGATAGTCACAGAGAGAGAGAGAGAGAGGGGCAGAGACACAGGCAGAGGGAGAAGCAGGCTCCATGCACCGGGAGCCCGATGTGGGATTCGATCCCGGGTCTCCAGGATCGCGCCCTGGGCCAAAGGCAGGCGCTAAACCGCTGCGCCACCCAGGGATCCCAAAGATGGAACTCCTATAACCACCCTGTCAAAGCCCCTAAAATCCCGCGGCCAGATGGAGGTCATCAGCTACAGACCACCGGGTGTCTGGAACCATAGATGGGGGCCAGGTAGCTCCCTCACAGGGGCTAGGCCTGTGGTGGAGATTCACTAACCTTTCAGACAACAGAAAGTGCAAATAGGAGCCCAGGAGAAGGTAGGGCAGACAGGCCTGGGTCACACAGGAAGGCTGCTGCCCGCTGGCTGTGAGGCAGAGGGGGTAGTTTGGAGACAGGCCTGGGGCACATTCCCTGTGCATGAGGGCATCCAATAAATGGCAGCTGGGACTGCTTTTTTTTTTTTTTTTAACAATTTTTTTTTAATTTTTTTTTTTTAATTTTTATTTATTTATGATAGTTACAGAGAGAGAGAGAGAGAGAGAGAGAGAGAGAGAGAGAGCAGAGGGAGAAGCAGGCTCCATGCACCGGGAGCCTGATGTGGGATTCGATCCCGGGTCTCCAGGATTGCGCCCTGGGCCAAAGGCAGGCGCCAAACCGCTGCGCCACCCAGGGATCCCTCACAAGGTGTTCTTAATTAAGAGTAGAAAACATAATTAAAAAGCAGTCCCAGGGGATCCCTGCAGTGGTTTGGCGCCTGCCTTTGGCCCAGGGCGCGATCCTGGAGACCCGGGATCGAATCCCACATCAGGCTCCCGGTGCATGGAGCCTGCTTCTCCCTCTGCCTGTGTCTCTGCCTCTCTCTCTCTCTCTCTCTGTATGACTATCATAAATAAATAAAAATTAAAAAAAAAAAAAAAAAAAAAAGAACACCTTGTGACCAGACATAAGCCACGTGTGTGGTGGCCGGTGTGGTAAGAGGTGCCCGTTCCCTGATGAGGACATCTGGGCGCATTACACATCTGATCGAATCATATCTGAGAACGAGGCCATTGCCCAGAGACCTGGCGATAGGTACAAAGAGCACAGGCTGAAGGCCAGCGGAGCGGAGGTGGGGCAGGCGGACCTGCGGGCAGGGGCAGGCGAGGAATGTCCGCCTAGGGCAGGGGGATGAAGGACATTATGGGCAAGTCACCAGCACGTGGGAAAGGACCGGACATGGTGGCTGGAGCACACGTGCCACACACCGCGAGCTTGTGCCCCTTACCTATGCCGTGCTTCCTGAACTCCTTCACTACTCCCAGACTTAGAATGTATGCAACCTGTGTGTCAACAGAGAAGGTGGAGGCTAGAATATCCCCGTCCTGAGGGAAAAGTCAGATATAAAGACCGGTTAATGGCTGAGGCACATCTCACACGCCAATTCCCCGGCCTTGACCTCTGGGGAGGGGGTGCGGGGACTGGAGGGGCAGAGTTTAAGAGTCATCCCCCCACTACACACACACACGCACATGCAGAAACGAGAGGGTGCAGGTCCTTGCAGCACATGGTTAAACTAAGGACACACACACCGTCCCTCCTCCTGAGGATGTGTTGTGGACCTGACAAGGGGCAAGAGTACAGCGGTAATGGGGAGGTGACTGTGCCACATGGGCACGTCCTGGGCACTCAGGACAAGACAAAGTTTGAAAAAAAAAGGTTTGCCTCCAGGACCCTACGCTGCCCCCCTACATGGTCTCTGAGTAAAGGGAGTGGGGGCTCGAGCGGCCCCTCCATGCCCTGTGCTGCCCACAGTGGGCAGAGCAGCACCCCAGCACACCACCACCACCACTGCATCCTGGTTCCGGAGACGGAATTCTGGCCTGATGGCGAATCTGACCACCGTGCGAGACGAAGGAGAAGAAAAAAGCTCAGGAGGAAGCTGGGACTTAAAAGAACTACCTTTGCCCGAATCCAGTCATGAGCAAAATGGGGTATACGTGAGCAGGTCGGGTCTTTCAAAGGCAGACGTCCTTGTACTTTTAAAGAAATAATCTGAAGCTCAAAAGACAGAACCAGCTGTCGTGCATTTTTTCCTGTCCTTGGAGTAAACACCCACATGGTCGACGCTGCTCAGTCTCGAAGACCAAAATAATTAGGCAGCATCTTGGCCCAGGACGACCACATGCAACATGTTTGTGGCTGTGACCTCGAGCTCTACACTCAGGGCAGAGCTTGCTGATGGGGGCCCCGCAGACCTCAGGAGTCCTTACAGAGACCTTGGAGAGCTCTGTGAAGCCGAAGAAGAAATGACATATTCCTCTATCCTCACGAGCTTCTAACCAGAACTAGCATGTCCTTCAGCCAATCACAGCACAATTAGCTGTTTCTACAAACCACCGATCTTCCCAGAGCCCCTGACAACTTTGGGGGTTCTCAGAGTATCATTTACACTCCTCTCTATTTTGTTTTCTGGGATTTTTTTTCACCCTTCCCTACTATGAAACGGCAGTGGTTATGAGGCCTGCGGCTAGGTCTCTCGCCGAACATGTGTATCACATACGCACAGGAAGAACCAAATAGGCGGGAGTCTCCTACTCAGTGTGGGCTCCGAGGAGAAAGGGCCACAGAGCAGGCAGTGATTCGGTCACAAGCCTGCGCAGTGACAAGACCACCAACTCCTCGCCACACATACTCACTTCCTTATGTATCTTGGTCCTACTTTTTATTTCAGCTACTATCATTCCCACGATGGCGCCCCTGTAGGTCGCGGCGAGGGAAAAGAACTTCTTGTTGGAGGTGATATCACGATACCATGAGTCTGGGTACCTGAGGAGGAGAACAAACGCAGGTTGTTTGCAAAGTTCAAGCTCAACTAATGTGGGGCTTCACACAGTGGAGCCACAGGGGACCCTGGGCTGCTCTGCCCACTGCTCCACGGCTGATAAGGAGCATGTCCTCCGTTCAGCCTATACCAAAGGGTCTTCTTAAAGCAGTAATCTGTCTAGACGCAACTGGGAATTTCTTTAAAAAATTTTTTTAAAGGCTTATGGGGGGCTGGTGGGCAGAGGGAATGGGAGAAACTCAAGTGGACGTCAGGCTGAGCCCAGAGCCCAACACAGGGCTCAATTTCATGACTGAGATGACGACCTGAGCCAAAACCAAGAGTCAGACACTTAACTGCGCTGAGGCGGGACTGGGAATTTCTGATGGGAAAAATGATTCTACTATCATTACATGAGAGATGAGAGGGAAAAAAAAAAATCCTCCGATGACAATCTCTCCATGAGAGCAGGATGTGCAGGGGCTGCTGAATGGGTTAGGACTGATGGCCCTTGCTGGCCCACAGACACCTAGGAGATTCCCACGAATTCTGTTGAGTCCTTTTGAAGACTGGGGGTGTGGGGAAGGCCAAGTCGCAGCTGAGCGGCATCTGAGTTCCCGGAGCCTCCCTGGGCAGGGATGGGGACAAGCCCTCCGGGCAGGGTGTGGCCAGGGTTGTTAGGGGCTACTCACCCAGACCCCTACCCAAGGGAGCAGGGAGGGAAACATTTAGCACAAAGCCCCTGGACAGTAACGAAAAGGCAGACTCAGCCACAGCGAGGAGACACGGTCAGGAAGGCAGGGGCCCTCAAGGCCTAGGGGTGTGTGGGTTTGATTTTTAACTTGGTGTAGACGTATCAGGTTGGCCTGAGATGCCCTTTCTTGAGACCAAGAGCTGGGGAAGGACGCCATACCCTCGAGGTGACAGAGCAGACAGGTCCTCTACTCGGCTCTGCTCCACAGAGGCCACTGACCACCCACTGGAAGGTTCTATGGGGCCTGAGCATCACTTGTACTCCCTCCCTGATCCTCCTCACACTCATCCTTCTGCCCCCAGAGTGTCCGGCCAGCACAGCAGCCAGGACTCGGAGCTGCCAGCACGCAGCCCATGGCGCTGCAGTTCACCCCACTGTCCTTGGAACCTGAAGCCTGGGTGTAGGCTGTGAGAAGAGGCAGGCAGGTCGGGCGCCCCTGGAGGTGGAGGCTACAGCCCAGCACGCTCAGTGGGCTTGAATCCAAGCAAGTTCTGGGCTGCGAGGCGGCGGCAGCACTGCTGGCAGAAGCAGAGCACCCTCCGTGGCCCGTCAAGCCGCTGCTGGCCCACGTCCCAGGGGCTGAGGCGACTCACATCCCAGCAAAGACAGGAGGTTCGCTGGTTGCCCCCACCTGCAGCAGGCTAATCCACCAGTCTGCGGTGAGGACGTGTGGAAACACGATCCTTGGCAGAATCTAGTTCACTTTTAACAGGGTGTGGTTTTGGTTTTTTATTTTTTTTGAGAATAATAAATTCTTGTGATGATGGTAAGGCTCAAGCCTTACCATCTGCGCAGCTTCTACACATACGTATATACAGCAGCATTCACCACATCAGCATGCTGTGCCTTACACTCCTAGGGCTTGATCTTCTAGCTGCTAGTTTGTGAAATAAAAAGCCTGCACCTAGTTTTCCCACTGTGAGCGCTGTGCGTGCACATTAGCAACAGACAGAACTGCAGCTGCCGATACTCTGCCCACCACAAACTACTGAAAATACCCTGCTACACGGTTTATAGCCTCATAAGCTTTTTTATCTTGTACATGTTTTTAAATAAATGCAGGATTGGGATACACACTGTTTTCTAGTTTCCTTTTTCATTTATTATCTCATTAAAAAAATTCTTATCAACAAATATACCTCTTCAGCAGACTTCCCCTGGCTGAGTAACAAGCACTTGCAGGAACAAACCCCAACGTGTGTAACCCAGTCCTCACCATTATGGTATTTAAACTGATTCTCATTTTTCTGAATTGTCAATAGCACTGCACTGACATCTTTTTAACTAAAGAATCTCAGGAAAGGCCTTCTGGGGACTCTCTGCAGGAGGGACACAGTGAGGTGGAAAGAGGCTGAGGGCAGTCAGGGAGCCAGGCCTGGGGTCCAAGACAGGCAAGGTGATCCTGGGCCACCATGGCAACTCCAGGTCATGCTGGCCATCACAGCAAGTCTCCCAGCTCTGGTTCTCCTCCCCCACCCCTCCCAGCTGCAGCCGGGGACAGTGGGCGCCATTCAACTTACTCAATGGGGAACCAGTCGCCGCACAGATGCTTCACGGTGTCTATGTCATCGTGGCAGAGGAGGCGCAGGCTGACCTCGCTGAGGGCGCTGGACGGCACCACCTCTGTCATTCACACCTGCAGGGAGGGAAGTGGCGTCAGGAGGGCGGCCACGCCCCCTCACGGCCCACCAACCAGGCACTGTCACCGCATGCTACTTCCTCCTCCTCCTCATGCTAACCTGTGAAGCAAGCAAGACAGGGAAGCTAGTATTGTCCCCCGTGGATGGACGTGTCTTCAGCAGCTGCATGGAGTGTGCTCTCAGCCCCAAGCACAGGTGGCACAGTTGCCCCCACTGTAGAGGAGGAAACTGGCTGCCCCGGCCCATCCCGGCTCCTCCCTGGCTGGTCTCACGTCAACATTCTGTTGCTGTTTCTGCTGCCACAGAGAGCCTCCAGCCCTACACCCTGACTTCTCCCCACCTGGGTCCCGTCTGGGGTGGCCGGCCTGCTGGAGGCCATAGATGGCCTGCACTTTGGTGGAAGTGGCACCTGCTGGATGGGCCGCTTCTCCTCACTGACCAGGCAGATGGACTCTTGGGCAGGAAGAGAGACTGGGAGACATGCCAGAGGTCAAAGTAGGAGTCAAGAGTTGCCAACAACTCTTTTATTTAAAATAAACAAATAAATAAAATTATATATATATATTTACTTATTTACCTATTTACTTATATTTAATAATTTATGAATACATAACAAAGGATCCCACATTCTTGTCTTTCAACAACCTCCACACAAAACGTGCAGCTTGAATTTGTGACCTGAGCTTGCAAGCCAGGTGTGTGCCCTCCTAACAACTCTTCTAAGTCAGGAGAGTATATTCAGTCCAGGCTGCGACACAGCACCTGGACCCCCAGGATTGACTGAGTGTGCAGAGAAAGGCAACCCTGCCAACCCAGGTCCAGCAGCCCCTGGTCCCCCAAGGACAGACCCCCAGCCTCTACCCTCGATATGAAATACACTAACCACCTCAGGGTTCCACCTAAAATGCTGGGCCCGGACCCAATCGAGCGCCCAGGCCTAATTGTAGGTCGAGGGTGCCAAGATGTCCAAGAAACACAGAATGAGGGGCATTCCAGACAACTGGCCTGGTATCTTCAAAAGATGAAGGTTATTAAAAAAAAAAAAAAAAGTAAACCAAAAGAGGCGAGGAGACCTACCACCAAATATAATGTGTAAATCCCTACTGGGAAAAAGAACAAGTGAAAATAACTCTCTGGGGAAATGTAAACACAGGCGGGACAGCAGCTGATGCTCTGAAGCTGTTACTGACAGTCTTGGAAAATGAAGGGTGTGATAACACAGGAAGTCTTGGGAGTGAGGCACTGTGAGATTGGAAACTAACTTTTAGTGTTTCAAGAGATTCTAACTACTGAGGAAGCAAACACGACACAACACTATGAACCACTGGATCCAGGTGTTAGATAAGACAATACAGGAACTTACTGCCCACATGTTCAATTTTTCTACACGCCCAAACTTTTTCATAACAAATGGTGGTAGTGGCAGGACCCTGAGAGGACAGTCATCACCAACCACCTGAGCTTGCTCTAGAAACTGGTTCTGTGAGTGTGCACCAAGACAGTGCCAGGGAGCCCAAAGGTCCCAGGGACCCGGACCTCAGCCCTCAGCACTCAGCCAGCCCAAGTAAGTGCCTGCGACAATCCTTCAAGGTCACCTGCTCTGGCTGCCCTGACGTCCTTGGTGCCTGGTTCCCATGAGATTTCAGGTATTCCCGGGTCTCCAGGGAGGACCTGTCCTAATGCGCCAGCTGCCAGGGGCTGAAAGTGACCCCGAGGCTTGACCACTGAGATGGTGGTGCAGCTGCTCACCCTCTAAGCCCTGGACACAACTCCAGCATGCTCCACTCAGCAGGAAGGGCTCCTCTGAGGGCCAGTCGGGGGCTGGCGTCCCCCTAGGACCATGTGCTGCTGAGCAGTCAGGCCAAGGGTCACCGAGGGCTGGCTGAGGGCAGGAGAAAGGGGAAGTACTACAGGAGCTCTGTGGCTCTGTGGCCACACTGGGTTCTGTCTTTGTAGCGCATACCAAAATCCCAGAGGTGGGGACCATGCCACCTTGACACATCCTTCTGCACAGCACTGGCTCAACAGCTGAAATGAGAGGGGACCTGCTTTCTCCTGCTCCCTCCGTGTTTTCAGCCAGTGCCTGCACACTGCCTATGTGGGGTCTGCAAGGGGGGGACCCCTCCCGTGGCCCTCCTGGCAACACAAGGTGCCTTCACCCAGGGCTCTGAGTGGGACAGAATGGGATGTTCATAGAGACATGGGTCTGTTCCTGCTCAAAGCCTGGTGGAGCCCAACAGGTCCAGGGGTCAGGCAGCAGCGGAGGTACCGCCTCCACCTAAGGAAGAAGTGGCATCCCTGGCAGGAGCCCTGCTAGAAGACCTGTCACTTAGAAGAGGACAGAGCTGTCTTGGATTCAAGATCTTGATGGAACCCCTGAAAGCTAAGCTGACCCAGACAAAAGCCTCTTTCTGGGCAGGACAGAGACAGTCTGCAGTGTTGACAAAACAAGGGACACGGGCAGCCCTGGTGGCCCAGCGGTTTAGCACCGCCTTCAGCCCAGGGTGTGATCCTGGAGATCTGGGATCGAGTCCCACGTCGGGCTCCCTGCACGGAGCCTGCTTCTCCCTCTTGCCTATGTCTCTGCCTCTCTCTCTCTCTGTATCTCTCATGAATAAATAAATAAAATCTTAAAAAAAAGGGGGGGGGGGACACAAGCCCTCACAAAAGTTAAAGTGAGAGGCTGCTGGGATACGGCAAGCCCCAGCTGCTGGGCTGTATTTGAGTTCTTAGTTCTAAACACAAAACAAAACCGGAACACCAACCAAACAACAAAGACTATCCTCAGACTAGGCACATCTGACCTTCCCGTGTCACTTGGTGTTTCTTCTTTCTTGAGATGCACCTTCAAAATCAAGACCCAAACCAGCCTGATCTCTAGGTAAACAACAGCTTCATTAACTTGGTTCCTGAACAGTGGGCCGCTGCAGGGCTCAGCACCCGCATCTACAGCTGCTCACTCCAGCCCACATCCCTGTTGGTATCCAGGACATGGCTTGTGGCCCAAAACATTCTGGTGTGACCTCAAGGATCTCACGCCTCTCCAGTGGCCAGCCACCTCTTGGGAAATGGGACTGGTCAACCAAAAATGGCAATTCCTGAGTTTTATGAATCACCCCTGTCCAAGATACATCCTAGCGGTCACTGGATAGGATGTGGTTCCCCAGTCATCCCAAGCCAAGGGCTGTTTTGTCCCATAGAACATGAGTGCACGGGTTAGAGGGGTCTGCCCACCAAGAGCAGGATGGACTCTGGCACTTCACATTCGGGTACAAAGTGCTGCTCCTGAGGAGGTTTCTGCACAACCCCCAAAGTGAGGGTAACCCTCCCTTCTTCCACAAAAGGGGTGGAATCAAACACTGAGCCTGGCCTTGTCTCTGTCTTGCCCTTAGCCAGCCAGTCTCTCGGAGTCCCCTCTAGAATAGCCAGGGTTAGGTCCCTCAGGACAGCACTGAGGCTGCAATGAGCTGCTGATGGCAAAGGGCTGGGAACCAAAGAAGAAATGCCCATCAACGTGGGCTGCTGGTGCCTGCCAGCTGGTGACCGCACGGTCTTGAATTTTAACACTGATGTCGTAAGTAGTTTTGCTCCGATTCCTAACTTGGGTGGTTGTTAGCTGCTGGTTCAGTGTTGGGAGTTCAGTTCAGACTCACCTCCACTGGAAAGAGCCTTTGCCCCCCAACCCCTTTAGCTGAATTCTGGATCCACACACAGTACCTCTGACATGTTAAAAAACAGTTCTCTGGCTGAACACATGTACAAAAAATTACTAAATGCAACAATCAAAGGTTTCATTAATCTTGTAAGGTAAGAGAACAGCATTGTGGTTGTGTAGAAAATGCTCATGCTCTTTAAAGAGATGTACAATGGATACATAGAGACAAAATGACAGGATGTCCTGTAATTTAATTTAGTTGGAGCAAAGGTGGCTAAATGTTAATAACTGTTGACCTGGATGAATGGCAGGCATGTCAAGTGGATGTTTGAAAATGTCCCAATTAATAAAGCAACCAACCAACGAAACTTTTCCATAGAGGCTGAGTTTTGGATATAGATGGGAGGTTTGCCAGGTGACCCATTTAAATGCCTCTGGCACCCTGCACCCCAAACTCGGGAAAGCAGCACCACATGCTGCAGCAACCACCACAGTCTCTGTGCACCTCATCACTAGAAGAGGGAGTTCTCAGCAAACCATGGCTCGTTCACTGACGTGCACTCTGGATCCCAGCTGGGTTACATGCCTAGTTCAGAGGGTTAACGGGCTCAGGGAACACTGGTCAGGACCCAAGTTAACCAAATCTCAAACTCCACTGATGTTTTAAGGATCGACAGCACACAGGGAAGTTTTAGGAAGTAGCCTGAAGCTGTCCAAGATGCTCAGTATCAAACAGGGCCAGTTTATTTATTTCTTGTTAAGATTTTTAATTTATTTATTCTTGAGAGAGAGAGAGTCAGAGACATAGGCAGAGGGAGAACCAGACCTCCTGCAAGGAGCCTCACGTGGGACTCAATCTCGGACCCTGAGATCACACCCTGAGCCAAAGGCAGACACTCAACCACTGAGCCACACAGGCAACCCAACCACAGGGCCAGTTTAGGGTAATGTCCTTCCCCTTCCCCTCAGGGCCAAGAAAAGTAAGTACAGGAGTCCCTGCCTAAACCTGGAGCCTCTGGGTCAAAGTCAACAACCCCACATCATCCAAGGCTGAGGCCGAGGCTGAGGCCAAGGCCTGTCCCTCAGTGCAGTCTTTCCAGAGAAGGCTCCAGGGACAAGGGGGTCCTCTTCTCCCTATTCCAACAATCTTCAGGGAAAATCCTGGTGGACAAACTCCAACACATTGCCATCTGCCAATCCATGTAGCCAAACAGGATGGTCTATCAAAATCCTTCTCAACACCCCTGCAAGGCCACAATCTCTCCTCTAAATCAAGCAAGGAGGGAGTGGGAGTGGAGTCCACTATGGACTGTCAGTGGATGACTACATCGACAAAATGCAGTGGACATTTAACCTGACACCTGCTACAACGTGGATGAATGCTGAAAACGTGCTGAGTGAAAGAAACCAGACACTAAAGGCCACATTTATGATTCTGGTCATGTGAAATGTCAGGAACAAGCAAATCCAGACAGTAGGTGAATGGTTGCTGGAGGCCAGCAGGATTGGGGTGGGGGTGGGGATGACGATGGCTGTGGGGTTTCTTTTGGGAGCAGTAAAAATATCCTGAAACCAAATGTGATGGATGCACAACTCTGTGAATACACTAAAAATGATGAATGGTACACCCTGTGTGGGTCAATTTATAGCATGTGGACTGTATCTCAACAAAGCTGTTAAAAACAAAAGTAATCCTGAGAGTGAATGTTTCTTTGGTGAACAAACGGATGCAAAAATTCTTTCTGAAGACAGTCACAGTAGATTCCAGAAAGAATCAGAAGCTTTCTAGCCTGCAAGTCAAACTGCAGGGACTCGTGCAGGTGCCCATGGGGGGCTGGCCTGGACCTGCCACCTGAGGTGTGGGGTTATGTGCACACTCACGTGCATGCACACACACACATCTGTGCCAGCCCCAACAGGGCTAGGGAGCCTGGCAGGAGACATGGATTCAGAGCCGAGGAAGAATCGCCAGCTCACCAAGGTCCACCTGGTAGCTTACTCCAGATCTGGGCCAATTTTAATTATTTCATACTCAAAGGAAAAAATCTGTCACTGTGTAAGAAGTGATCAGAGGAAGTTATCGAGTGTCAGACAAGAATGTCCGTGCTAGGAGTTTTCACAGGGTAGCAACTTAAATGCTTTTGAGAAAGAAAAGATCACACTCAGATACCCCCCCAGCTCCAGCTGAGAAAGCAACACAAACCACAAATCACCAGATGAATCTGAAATCAACTTTTGGCTCCAATGTTTGGTCTGTGCCAGGAATCTCCAGGTCCTCCTCTTTCCAGGAACAGCTCTTTAGACTGTTCATCTGGTGAGAGCCTGGCTCGAGCCAGCCCGAGAAGTGGGGTGCCATGACTGCCTGCCCTCGCTGTTCTTGGCAGAACTCCAGGTGCCTCACTGGTTGTGCCCTACTGCGCTCTTGAGCTCCCATGGAAAGGAAGAGCACGACAGGACACCAACAGCATGCTCCCACTAGACCCTCCAGCACAGGGGACGGAATGAGTACAGGCACCCGGCAACATCAGCCAGCAGTCAGGGTCTGGGTGGTCAGACAGACCCGGGGCATCTGAGGAACAAGAGCTGCAGCAGCAAAGTAAGTGCTAGGAAGTGAGGCCTTGACCTGTAAGGCTGCCTGTGACAGGGGAGCAAGAGGATGGGGGTGGGACGCTTTCTGAGGGGACTGGAAGTTCTGTACGCAGATGGTGGTGGTGGTTACACAGACACACACATATACGCACGTGTTAAAACTCACTTGGTGCATCTTGCCCTATGTATACTAAACTTCTATAAAGTTGATTTAAAAAGATTTTTAAAAAACCCTCTATGAAAAAAAAAACCCTCTATGTTGAAGTCTGATAGCAAAGGGAGAGATCCATAATAAATGAGCATCTCATGTCCTCGGACTTATAAATTTTTCCCTAGTATCCTTGGGACAAGGCTCTTGACTAAAAGGACAGGATTTGCTCTCTGTTTGACTTTTAAGAAAAAAAAACTGGGCTCCAAGATGCACAGCTATTCGTGGACTCTCACACCCCTATTAAAAAGTACTTCCGGGATCCCTGGGTGGCGCAGCGGTTTGGCGCCTGCCTTTGGCCCGGGGCGCGATCCTGGAGACCCGGGATCGAATCCCACGTCGGGCTCCTGGTGCATGGAGCCTGCTTCTCCCTCTGCCTATGTCTCTGCTTCTCTCTCTCTCACTGTGTGCCTATCATAAATAAATAAAATTTAAAAAAAAAAATAAAAATAAATAAATAAATAAAAAGTACTTCCATGTTTTCAAAAGCCTTGACTTAAAAATAGAAAAAAGAAACTTTTAACTAAGGGAAAAATGCAGCATTTATAGTGCCCAAGCTGTCCCAGCCCAGCTCCAGCAGGCGGAGAAAGTTCAGGAAAGCAGGGAAAGGGGGACCCCAAGGGGAGCCTGGTGTGCTGGTCCCAGGAAGCACTGGCATCAGAGGTCAAGTTTACAGAGAGGGTGGCGGAGCACATGAGATGCTGGTGTGGCAAGCGGCTGGTTTAGACAGGGAGCAGTCCAGGCAATCCACCTCTGACACCTGTAGGAACTCACCACTTACCCATCCAGAACCGTCTGCCATGTAGCAGTCTCCTATTGCTATGGGCTACTCTTAGGGCTTATGGGACAAGGCTCCCATACAGGGATTCACCAGACAACAGGGGCCAGTGGGTGAATGATTCACCAGACAACAGGGGCCAGTGGGTGAAGCCAGAGCACAGGCCCACCAAGTCAGGTCTCAGTTCTGAGCCTTCAGGTGCTGGTGGGATGTAGCACCAAAGCCTCAGACATGCAGGCCACCTTTTGGGACATTTCCATACACTTCCCTACAAAGACACAGGCGCATCGATACAAAGGCAGGGGCATGTTGTACAGGGAACCCAAAGTTCTTTTGGGCTTGGAAGTTAAAACACAAAGCTGCAAAGGTTCAGGCTTCAATGAGAATTTCTACCTGGGTTTCCTGGCTAAAGAAAACGATGGTGACAGAAATCAGAAAGCAGATGTGGCAGTGGACACCAAGAAGGGGCAGAAGGCAACCTGCTGGGATGATGGTGATGTTCGGATCTGAGCTGCTGGCCACAGGGCAAACACTAGTCAGGGGCCAAGCTCTCTGCCAGGGGCCAGCGAACTCGGGGTGCCTGCACTCGATGGCTGGGTCCTCCTTCAGATTCTCGAGGGTGAGAATGCAAAGACAAAGGCCTCTGTGCAGTTCAGGGGAGGACATCTGGGATTTTGGAGCTCTGCTCTTAACCGTCACACTGTGTCTCAAGATGACATAGGTCTTATTTTGTTTAAATTTATTTTTCCAGGACACCTGGGTGGCTCAGTGGCTGGGAGTCTGCCTTTGGCTCAGGGCGTGATCCCGGTGACTCAGGATCAAGTCCCATGTCTGGCTCCCTGCATGGAGCCTGCTTCTCCCTCTGCCTGTGCCTCTGCCTCTCTGTGTATGTGTCTCTCATGAATAAATAAAATCTTAAAAAAAAATTATTTTTCCATTTTGTTTTACCTCCTGTCCAAGGCCAAATCACCAGATGCAGAGGGCATACGTTGAGAGCACTGTGCATGTCTGCCACCTGCAAGCCCCTGACGCTCCTCGGAAAGGCATTGGGATTAAGGCTGGTCATGACAGTCGAACAGAATCCTCTGCTTGTTCTAAGGACCTGCGTCACGGCCTCGGCGCCAGTGAATTTCCAGACGGAGGACTGGACTGTAGGCAGGTGGCCGAATGGCTCTTTGCCTTTTGTGGCCTTACTAGGCCAGTGTCAAAACTGGGGAAGGAAAGCCCAGGTCTGAGGTGAGACAAGGATGAAGAGGAAGATGAGAAAGAATATGACCTGGAGGGGATCCCTGGGTGGCCCAGCGGTTTAGCACCTGCCTTTGCCCCAGGGTGCGATCCTGGAGTCCCGGGATCGAGTCCCACATCAGGCTCCTGGCATGGAACCTGCTTCTCCCTCCTTCTGTGTCTCTGCCTCTGTCTCTCTCTCTATGTCTATCACGAATAAATAAATAAATATTAAAAAAAAAAAAAAAGAATATGAGCTGGAACAAAGGAGGACACCGGAGCCGGGGGCCAGAGATGTGGAGCCATGAGCAGCCCCCATGGTCCCCTTGTCAGAAAGTTCCAGATGTGTCTCATGTTCCCGGAATAGAACATGAGGGCGCAGACGAGCCTCTGCTGCCAGCTCACACACTCACAGGGAAACAGCGAGAGCACAAGGGTGTGGGGACCGCAGGTGTGTGGGCCAGACGGGCCTAGGACCCCGGGTGAAGAAGTGCTTCAGCCCCTCTGCTTTCTGAGATCCTGGCAGCGGGCTGCCCGACAGGGCACTAGGACCCCAGAATAGCGTTCCCAGTTCAGGTCCCGTGTAACAAGCCACCTGTAAATAACTGGAGTTTTAGGGTCTGGGAATAAAAATATATGTAATAATCTGCATTCCTGACCAATAGCCACGACTAGGCCCTGTCTCAAATTCAGCCAGGAGTACGTGTTCTCCCACAGGGAACTCCAGAGGCTGCCAGCAGCCCTCAGCACTGCGAGAGTGTACGTGTGTGTGTGTTTGTGTGTGTGTGTGGGGGGGGGGGAAGCAGTCAGCTAGTCCCTTTGAAAGGAGAAAGCACAGCAATAGGGGACTCGGGTTTCGGAGACCCCGCCTGCCTGCCCCCCGCCCCCCAGCAGGCCAGGCTGCCCGCCTCCGTGTTTCCATCTCTGCTGGGTTTTATCATTGGATAGGTTTTTACTCTGCCTCTCTACCTTTGCATTTAAGATCCTTCATAATCAAAGAGATGTTCATTATGAAAGTGGGCCAAATTTGGTATAAATTAACACCTGATCATGAGGTTAACATATTATTTTAAAAAAGTAATTTTACCTCCTGCCAGCATTTGCCTCTGGAATTACAGCAGATGTCTATGTTCTTCATCACTCATTTCTGTATTATTTGAGCTTTTTTTTTTCTTCTTCAACAGCTTGAGTTGTTTTTGTTTTCAGAAAAAAAAGACTTTCAGGTGATATGAGAAAATCATGAATATATTTTTATTAAAATTATCTCATGGGCTGTTTTTAATTAGCAACAACTTGGAAGTTTTATAGTGTCTCTGCAAATTCTAAGTAGAATGATTACCCATTTTGCCCCGAAGTCTCTCCTAGTGCCAACTTTTAGGTCTTGGACCCCTGGAATAGTGTGGCATTTTGTGCACTGATACCAGAAATAAATGTTCTAAATACAGATTCAAAGTTGTAATGAAGCAAAAAGGAGGCAGTTGTAGATAAGGACGCTAACCGCACTTGTAAACATAAAGGGTTCCTATGTAATTCTTAAACAATTTTCATGGTTTCATAAAATCCAATATAGGGGATCCCTGGGTGGCTCAGCGGTTTAGCGCTTGCCTTTGGGCCTGGGCATGGTCCTGGAGTCCCAGGATCGAGTCCCGGGTCGGGCTCCTGGCATGGAGCCTGCTTCTACCTCTGCCTGTGTCTCTGCCTCTCCCCCCGCCCCCCTATCATGAATATATAAATTTAAAAAAAAAAATCTTAAAAAAAATCCAATTTAAAATATTTACAAGTTTTAGATGACCACTTTTTAAAAGGTTTTAAAAAACAGTCCTGGGGCACCTGGCTAGCTCAGTCCAAAGAGCCTGTGACTCCCAATCTCAGGGTTGTGGGTTTGAGCTCCACCTTGGGTACAGAGATTACTTAAAGTGAAATTAAAATAAGACAATAACATTTCCCTTTTCTTGAAGGAGGCAAATGCTCTTGTAAACCTTTTTATTTTACTCTGAACACAGAGTAAAATAATTCATATGCAATATAAAGCAAAACTAG
This sequence comes from Vulpes vulpes, assembly GCF_048418805.1. Lineage (NCBI taxonomy): Eukaryota > Metazoa > Chordata > Mammalia > Carnivora > Canidae > Vulpes > Vulpes vulpes. The sequence continues at coordinate 112,668,180 of NC_132782.1, forward strand.
GACTCCCCTATTCACCCCATCACCAATAAAATGACTGTTAATGTTTCTGGTGTTTCCTACAAGAAAATGATTTTTTGGGGGCAACTGGGTGGCTCAGTTGGTTAAGCATTTGCCTTTGGCTCAGGTCACAATCCCAAGGTCCTGGGATGGAGCCTCACATTCTTCTATCTTCCTCTGTCCCCCACCTTGGTTTATGCTCTTTCTTTCTCAAATAAATAAATAAACTCTTTGAAAAATGATCTTTTGCTTTTTTTTTTTTTTTTTTAAATAGGAGAGGGCTTGGCTGGTAAGGGGCTGAGGGGCTGTTTGGGGTGGTGGATATACAGGTATACTCATGCCAGGACCATTTGTAGTGTACTTTCCTATAGGTACACTTTTTTTTTTTTTTTTTAAGATTTTATTTATCCATTCATGAGAGACAGAGAGACAGAGAGAGAGAGAGAGGCACAGAGACACAGACAGGGAGAAGCAGGCTCCCCACAAGGAGCCCAATGTGGGACTCCATCCCTGACCCGGGGATCATGCCCTGAGCCAAAGGCAGACGCTCAACCACGGAGTTACCCAGGTGGCCCTGTAGGCACGGTGAAATGGTGTTAAAAAAAGAGAGGCCATGGGGATCCCTGGGTGGCGCAGCGGTTTGGCGCCTGCCTTTGGCCCAGGGCGCGATCCTGGAGACCCGGGATCGAATCCCACGTCGGGCTCCCGGTGCATGGAGCCTGCTTCTCCCTCCGCCTGTGTCTCTGCCTCTCTCTCTCTCTCTCTCTGTGACTATCATAAAAAAAAAAAAAAAAAAAAAAAAATTAAAAAAAAAAAAAAAAGAGAGGCCAAAAAAAAAAAAAAAGAGAGGCCAGAGGAGAAACAAAGTAACCTGAAACCAAGACTAGAAAGCAGCAACAGTCTGACCAACAAGCCCTTCTGAAGAGTTTAAAGAGAGAAGGATGGTTGGAAAAAAACAAAATTGAAGTAAGCACCCACCAGCACTCCCATAAATACTATAAAAAAAGGTGTAAATATTATCCATCAACATTTCCCAGGTAAGAATTCTTTTCAGTACCTAAGGGACAATTACCCCCACAGGCTCTATTATATAATGAAACTGCTTTCTTCTTTCTTCTCAGTCATTTTCAAGATGGGCTCAAATTTCCAATACTTCACTGCCCAAACAGGTCTTATTTCAGGAATTCAGGAAGCAAAAAAGAGGAACGCAATTTGATTTTGAACAACAGTATTTAGCAAGAAATAGAACTGCAAGATTTTTTTTTTTAACGTGGTCTGTAAAAGACGACAATACTTTTCTCTGGCATGCCTGTGGAAGCACAGGGAACAAAGACTTTCTCAGCTGTCGTTCTGCATCCCCTTCCACAAGTACCTCCTCTCTGCTTGTTACAACCATCACTCTGTCTTCAGAAAGTTTACTTCCTGCACCAGGACACAAAATGACATGCTGTCCCAAGGCCGTGGGGTTAAAAGTTGGCACTAAGAGTCCATTTTGAGGCACAAGGGGTAACCATTCTTACAATTTGAAGAGACATTTAAAAATCTCTACATTGGGGATCCCTGGGTGGCGCAGCGGTTTGGCGCCTGCCTTTGGCCCAGGGCGCGATCCTGGAGACCCGGGATCGAGTCCCACGTCGGGCTCCCAGTGCATGGAGCCTGCTTCTCCCTCTGCCTGTGTCTCTGCCTCTCTCTCTCTCTGTGTGTGTGACTATCGTAAATTAAAAAAAAAAAAAAAAAAAAAAAAATCTCTACATTGTCACATTCACAGGTCATTTCGCCCCCTGCTGCCTGCCACATGGGCCCTCCCTGTGAGGGAAGTCAGTCTCAGGTGAAGAGATGGGCAGTTTGAGATGCTGACAGGACAAACAAGGGACCAGCGCTCACTCACCGTCACTCCTTCTCTCCCTGACCATCTACCTCGGCTCAGGGACCTGGCCACCTTGGCTGACTGTCACATGCATGCCGGCCTCTCTGCAGTGGGGCACTCAGGCTCCAGGAAGTTCAACTGCTGACCTGGGCCCCAAGCTACTTCCTGCAGAAAGCGCTGGCTCCCTGTTTTGACCCCCTTCCTATCATTCTAGCAACTGCCTTAAGGCTCACACCAGAATACTAACCGGCTATTTGCTCATTGGGTTTTCTAATGCATGGGTCTCTCTTTAGTCAGTGGTGTAAAGACTTCACCTAACCCAGAGCTGGCCTACCAGCTAGCTCCTATCAGAGGCCATGCTAAAAAGAATGATATTTAGGGAAGGAAGCCTGATCTTGAAGTTATCAAAGACACTTAGAGATATTTGCTGGAAAAAAAAAAAAAAATCAGCATTTGAACTTAGCCAGAAAGAGACCCATGAGGTCCAGCATTATTTTTTTTTATTTTTTTTTAATTTTTACTTATTTATGATAGTCACAGAGACAGAGAGAGGCAGAGACACAGGCGGTGGGAGAAGCAGGCTCCATGCACCAGGAGCCTGATATGGGATTCGATCCCGGGTCTCCAGGATCGCGCCCTGGGCCAAAGGCAGGCGCCAAACCGCTGCACCACCCAGGGATCCCCTGCGCCACCCAGGGATCCCCAGGTCCAGCATTATTTTGCAGATCAGCATTCACTTGAAAGCAGTGCACATGGACATGAGCAAGACCAGCTCTGACACAGAGTCTAAACCCCAAGCTTGCTTTCTGCAAACAACGAATGGAGATGGAAAAATCATGAGGGCTTTTGTGGATTTCTTCCAGAAAGATGTTGAGGGAAGATAATGGAGATAAAACTTAGATGATGAGCAGCCACCATTTAAGAGAAGACATTGCCTGATAGGTAGCCAGCTCTCTATTCAGGTAGGAGAGCTGTCACCAACAGCTGAGACCTCTGGGTCATTTCAGCAGTACAAAGACACATGCCACCCTAAATTCAGAGCTCTCAGGATTCTTCTCTACCCTGTGTTACCTGTGGCTGCCGCAGTGTGAGGATGCTGTGTCCATCTGGTCTAAATGCACCTCAGGTTGCTAGAAATCAAAATGCTGCTAATACTACATTGAGGTTCAGACTGTTCTGGGGCCAAGTACCCAGTCAGCAATGACAGCATCACCCCAATTCAGGTGTAAGTATCTTTTATCTCTCATATCTTTTAACATCCAGGAATTTTCTTCCATCTCAGGCTGAGGCATGTTGTTGCTAAGCAACTTCAAGTCACATCTGAAGTCTGTGTGTGGGTGAGGTTAAAATAAACAGGTGACAAAGCCGCTGTAAGTTACAATCAGAGAGGCACAGACCTTTTAAAAAACATGCCTGTACTTTTTATTCTGGCCTGTCAACACCACACCGTGCCTTGACTTTGTTTTATACAGGTTTTAACTGTCTTAATAGAATCCCAGCCTGTCTGCAAGCTCAGTGATATGGAATTGCAGCAATCGGTGGCCCAAGGGAGAAGGAGCTCAGGCACACTGCATTCTCAGGGCCTAAGTGCACAACGGTTGTGATCTACACAAAATCCTGAAACAGGGTTAACTGCAGACCTATGTGCACTGCCATGACTGATGATCTGTCCATTTGGAGAGATGGCCGGGACTTATATTTCAGCCACCCGAGTCTCTCCTCGCGTTTAATCCCTTCTTCTCCAAACTTAAGTCAATTCAGAGATTTGTGTGAGAGAGAATTTGTTTTGCTCCAGTCCTTTTAATTCAATGATGCTCGAGACTCCTCTTCTTTCTCCCTCTCCAGCCAAACAAATAACTTTTCACACCTATATCTACATCATAAGAGGTCACCACAATTGTGGTATTTCTGTAGATGACCTGGAGTCACCTACCTTTCCTGGGTTACTCATTAACCAGAGGTTTTCTGCCTTCAGTGCTCTTGAGAAACTTCTGCAACTTAGCAATGTCCTCTCCAGTTCTGACACTCGGATTAACCACTGCCCGGGCACCGCAGGGAGCCATCGTGTGGGGCGGCAATCTCGCCTCAGAAGAACTGCGTAACAAGATTTTAGCGCTCCGGACTTGGCAGAGTGAAACAGATCAACGAAGCTGCCAATGCCCACGTTCATTGTGGAGCAAGCCCGGGTCCTGTGCAGTCGGTGGTCCCGAGGAGGCCCACAGCCTCCCTCCCGATTTTCCACGGGGATGCACACAGGCGTTTCGGGCTCCCGGTCTTCCCTGACAGGTGCCCGATCTGGTGGAGGAGAGGTCAGGGCTGCCGTAGGGTCTGCACCGCCGGCTGTAAACTACCAGACACGTAAGGAATCGACGTGTCTTAAGACCAGAAGGTACAGCTGAGGAGAGGGTCGGCGGCGAAGATGGAGCCCCAGGCTGTCACGAATCCACAGCGGGGCAAACGAGTCGGCAAGAAGTACAATCGGCGCAACAAGTACCAAAGCAAAGGTCGGGCCAGGCGAACTGCTGACCTGTGAGAAGGCCAGGCCCTTCGGCAGGAGGGGGACCTGGCGGGAAACGGGGGCCCGTCCGACCTCTGGCCCCAAAAGTCCGCCCCCCACTCGTCTTGGGGCATGGCCAGGGGGCGCCCGGGCGAGGGGGGCCGCGGGAAGCGCGTCGGTCCTCGCCCCGCGGCCGCCCTGCGCACCCCGCGGGCCTCCTCAGCCGCGGCCGGAGCGAGTTCGCGACCGCTCGGCCCCCCACGGACTCGTCTGGGCACTCCAAGGGGCGGGCCGCTCGCCCAGGCCATCCAGCGCCCCGCCGCGGCCGACTCGGCCCCCCGCCGCCCGGGTCCCGGCGGCTTCTCGCCTCCCTCACGACCCCTGTCCCACCGCAGGCCCGAGCCGGGGGAACCTCACCTCGGGCGGGAGCCGGCGGCAGCGGACGCCGTCGTGGGGCTCAGCGCATCCTGGGGTCGCAGGCAGTCGAGACGCGGGGCTGCGCGGAGCCCTAAACGAGTTATGTAACCGGCAGGGGCCGCAGCCGGGACGGAGGCGGCGGCCCGCGGCACTTCCGCCTCCCGCGCCGGGCCGGCGGCGCAGGCCGGAAGCCCATTGGCCGCCGGCCCCCACGTGGGACGCCGACGCCGCCGCTGCCATCTTAGGAGCTGGCAGGCGTTCGGCGAGGGCAGGCGGCCGGCGGCGGCGACCGCGGCGCGGACTAGGCGGGCGACCCTGCGAGCGGGCGGGCGAGGACGCGGGTGTCGCCGCCCCGGTGGAAGCCGGCCGGGTCGGGCCTTGTGGAGGAGCCCCGGGGGCGCCCGAGGAGGGGATTGCGCCCCGCCGTCCAGCCGGGGAGGCGTGGTGGCCTGGACCCGGTTGGCAGGCAGCACCTCCCCTGGCGTCCGGCGACGCGGCCCCCGGCCAGGCCATCTCCGCGCACGGACTGTTGAGGGCTGTTGCCGTGCCAGTGGGCTGGGGTCGGTTGCGCTCAAGGTACAGGATCGAACTCCAGCTCTGTTACTAGGAACTCGTGTTGAGCAACATCTGATAGTAACTTTAAAGCAGGAGTTTATTCTTTGCCTTCGAATAAAAGTGGACCACACAGCCAAAGCATGGAATAAAAAGCCTTGCTTACAGCCAAAGGCTACAGTGATCCACCTTAAAAGGATTTAATTCACATCCAAGAAAATAAACGTTATCACACATCAAAAGTATAAATAAACACTTTTATTTTATTTTATTTTTTATTTTTTTTATTTTATTTTTTTTAATTAACACTATTTTAGACAAGCTAAAGACATATTCTTTTTTACATTCTGAAAAGGAAAAAGTATCTAATGAGATGAAAAGTTTTAAAGGTAACTGGTATAAATAGACCAAGAGCAGTGTAACAGGCAATATAAAACAACAAGGAGGGATCCCTGGGTGGTGCACTGGTTTGGCGCCTGCCTTTGGCCCAGGGTGCGATCCTGGAGACCTGGGATTGAATCCCACGTTGGGCTCCCTGCATGGAGCCTGCTTCTCTCTCTGCCTGTGTCCCTGCCTCTCTCTCTCTCTCTCTATCAAAAAAACAAACAAAAAAACCCAAGGAATAATTTATTGTGTAGTGGCTGATGGAATCTAGATTTATATAAAGCAACCTGTACTTATATTTCCCTTTTGTAGCAGTTTCTGTCAGTTCCCGGGTTTTTAAAGAAAGCTAAAATAACAGTTGGACAAAATGAAAATGAATATCATACTCTACAGCTCCCCACAGTTACAGGCTTAAGCACTGCAAACATGCTATTGGAAACAAAGATGCTGTGGTGAACTCTGTTTAGTCCCGTTCAGAACATTTTGAGCACTCCACACAATTATATTTAGTGTGTCATTAATTATTTAGAAACTAAATTTGTTGTGAAAAAATTAAAAAAGTTGTAAGATTGATTAGAAAGGTCCACGCAGTACATCAAGAAAAATGAGGGCAGGACAGCCATCAAGAATGAGCCGGGTGTGTACGATGCATTTTGAAGTCCTATATACTTTCTAGAGATGGGCTGCAATTTAGCCTGGATCTTTCCAGAACCCACTTCTGAAAGAACTACTGGCTACAAGATGTGAGGACTCAATGTGTCAGAGGTGGCTGTCATCTAATCTCTACTGTATTCTTCTTCTCCTCCAATAACTGCTTTATCACATTTTCTTGTAGTAACAGAACCCCAACCCCTACAGCAAGCAAATAGCTGTCAGAGTATTTCCCAGGCTCCCTTGCAGCAAGGAAAGGCTGAAGGCCAAACTTAGTGCCGATGGACAAGAGTGAATGTGACGCAGGCAACTTCTGTGTTGTGTCCTGAAAAGCAAATTTCATAAATGTCACCAACTGGTGAAGCTAAGTTGGCAGGTACATAAATGTTTGTTGCATTATTCTTTCAAATATTCAGGGTTGAAAATTTTCTTTTAAAGATTTTATTTAGGGGATCCCTGGGTGGCTCAGCAGTTTGGTGCCTGCCTTCCGCCCAGGGCATGATCCTGGAGTCCCGGGATCGAGTTCCACGTCAGGCTCCCTTCATGGAGCCTGCTTCTCCCTCTGCCTGTGTCTCTGCCTCTCTCTCTCATGAATAAATAAAATCTTAAAGTAGGTTTTGATATGGTTTGAAGTGGTGGGATTCAGAGCCAATGGCCAAGAATTGGCCTCTGGGGCAAAAAGGTGGTTTTATTAAAGCAGGGGCATAGGACCTGTGGGCAGGAAGAGGGACACTGGGATCACAAGTTGGTTTCAAGTTGGGAGGGGGTTAAGGACAGCACAAGCCTCCAAAGAATTTTGGAAACAAGGCTTCCAGGATCCTAAGGGAGCTTGCTATTTTTAGGTAAAAGTCATTTATTACTATCTAATAAAACCTGAGTCATGAGACCCCTCAGATGTTTATCAGTGGGTCATATGCTTGGGGGATGATTGCTAACATAAATCTTGGAGGGTAGAAATAAAAGAAATTTCCAAAGGAATTTCTAAAGTAGACTTACAGGATCCTGGAGGAGGGAGGCCAGGCTAAGATTGTTTTTTGCCTTTACCAAGGTGTCAACATCGAGGCAGTTGAGTTTCTAGAAGATGGTCACTCTGCCTGTTTCAAGGACTTGTCAGTGGGCTGTAAGCAGCAAGGAAATCTAAGTTTTCCTTTCGCCTTTGTTTCCCACATCAGGCCCCATAACCAGTGTGGAGCCCAATGTGAGGCTTGAACTCACGACCCAGAGATCAAGACCTGAGCCAAGATCAAGAGTCAGAGGCTTCACCAAGTAAGCCACCCAGGCTCCCTTGACAAAAGCTTTTTTTTTTTTTTTAGAAGTATGCACGCCCGGGCGCTGAGTGGCTCAGTCAGTTAAGCATCTGCTTTTGGTTCAGGTCATGATCCTGAAGTCCTGGGGTCGAGCCCAACTCGAAGCCACTACAACCAAGAACCAAATATCTTGCTTCCAAAGAAATTCCCTTTTGGCGTAAAATGCTGCAAGTAGATCACCAAGGATGATCCTGCTTGCTAGAATGGAACCAAGACAGAAGTAGCAGAGGACAACCATCTGGACACTTAGCCCGGTCTTGAAGGGTCAGGCCAGCATATTGGGAGGGTCTGGTTCTCCAGTTCGGTTGTCAATGCACCCTGAGACTGGGTTTACTGCTCAGACTCGCAAAAGACTGAGGCTTAAGCCAAATGCTGGGTTACCTTTTTAAGGTAAAGGGTCACTGGAATACCCCTATTCCTGCTCCAGGTGCCTCTTCTTCTATTAGGGTTCCTGGGAAGCTAGATTGCTAATCAGGAAGTTCTTGGTGAGTAGGGTATACGAGAAAGGGAAACAGAGAGTCTTTTTTTTTTTTTTAAGATTTTGTTTATTTATTCATGAGAGACACAGAGAGAGAGAGAGGCAGAGACACAGGCAGAGGGAGGAGCAGGCTCTACGCAGGGAGCCCAATGCGGTACTTGATCCCAGGATCATGCCCTGAGCCGAAGGCAGACACCCAAACACTAAGCCACCCAGGTTCCCCAGGGAAACAGTCTTAAGGGAGATTTTTTACTCAGGCCATGGTCCAACACAGCAGACCCTTCTCTAGTGTCAGGAACACTTGTCCCATATGTTCAATGTTGCCTTGAGCAGCGTCAGGAGGATGCCAGGGTCCCATTGAGATGAGGCCCTTTTGTAAACACATTCCTTTTTAGACCCACACATCACAACCTCATTAACTTCTCAGGCTTTGCTTAAAGTTATTTCTTATTTCTACAAAAGTTGACTTCATCTTGGTTTTCTCAGCTTAATTCTCAGAGTTCAGCCTTATTCTCCTTCTTCCAAGTTCCTGGGAAACATGTCATTACAGGAAGCTCCATGTGGACTATGTTGATGTGTCTGATTGCTAAAGGACCAATATATCACAACTTTATTTAAAATCTTTTTTAAAAAGTAGGCTGCATGTCCAGCATGGAGCCCAACACAGGGCTTGAATTCACTGACCTTTGGATCAAGAGCTGAGCTGACATCAAGGGTTGGATGCCCAAACAACTGAGCCACCCAGGCGCCCCTAAAAATCTTTTCAATAATAAAAAAATAAAATAATAAATAATAAAAAAATAAAATAATAAATAATAAAAAGTGCACACTGTTGAGCACTTCTCTTATGCTAGAGTGAATAAATAATAAAAAGTGCACACCGTTGAGCACTTCTCTTATGCTAGAGTGTTGTGTCACATAGTATCTCATTTAATCACTGCAAAAACACAAGAAATAGTTACACTCATGTTCCTATTTTGCAGCTATGGAAACCAACCTGAGATGATCATTCAGCATTTGCATGTCTCCTTATTGCTGTTCTTCAGTACATTTTTAATAATGATAGTATTTTACATCTAGTTATGCGTTCCTTTTAAAATAATTAATGTTAGAATTTCTCCATATTACTTAAAATTCCTTATAAGTAACACGTTAATTTGCTGCAGTATTTCCTCCTAAGAGGAAAACTACTACTTACACGTTAGGTCATTTCCAATTTTTCTCCACTCTACATAATTCTGCAGTAAACACCTTTGTGATTTTCCATTTTCAACACATTTCCTTAGGAGAACATGGCACTTTTTGCCAGTTGCCCCTAATGTCTACTTTGTGCTTCTTTCTCATCTTGATTTAACTTGTGCTTTTTAGCTGGGCATGGGCTATCCAGCATAAATATTATGTTTCCTAGCCTCTGTTGACTGAGGCGTGTTTCTCTGACCATGTAACTAAGTTCTAGCTAATGGGATCTGAACCAAAGTGGCAGGTACAACCTTCCAGTTCTGCCCCGTAAAGAAAGGGACATGCCCTGCTTTTCCTCTTCCTGCTGACTGCAACTGAGACGTGCTGGTGAGCCAAACTGGACTGGGAGTCTGAAAGTCATGACAGAAAATACCCTACGGGAAGCGAAGCACAAAGCAGAGGGAGTCTGGGCCCCTAGAAGCTTTCCAGGGCACAGCTGTCATACTGGCTTGAATTAGAGAGGAAAATATATTTCCATTTCTTTAAGCCAACGTTACTCTGGGTGTCTGTGTATAGTTAATGAAATCAGATGCCCAATTAATACAGATAGAAATTTACAATTAGATTTACAAGGTCGAATGGTATGAAGTTTTTTATTTTGTCTTTTTTTTAGATTTTATTTATTCATGAGAGACACACACACACACACACACACACACACACAGAGGCAGAGACATAGGCAGAGGGAGAAGCAGGCTCCATGCAGGAAGCCCGATGCGGGGACCCAATCCTGGTACCCCGGGATGGGATCAACAAACGCTCAACAAACGCTCAACTGCTGAGCCACCCAGGTGTCCCTGGTATGAAAAGTTTTAAACCTCATAATCCACATACTAGGGACAAATTACTTTATAATATGCTCCTTTTAAGGAGCATGTAAAAGCAGAGCAAAAGTATATGTTTTACTAGCCCCCTCTATCATTCAGTATTGATAATTTTAGAAATATTGACTAATAAAATGAGTTTCATTTGAGTAGGTTTCCTCTGACTTGGAGTGCACCATCCACAGCAAGACACGGTGGGCTTTAGCTCACTCTCTGGAACTCTTCCCACTCTGGCTGGCTCTCTGTCTTGTTCCTCACGTACAGCCTTTCTGTCTGCTCCAGGGGACAAAGAGGCAAGGCCATCACTTCCCTACTGGCCATGCCATGCCATCTTTGTTCACTCCTGAGCCAAGTGTCTCAGACAATTAAACCCATGATTTCAGAACGCTCCATCTGAAGGGTCCTTTGGGGGGAAATTAATTGTCTAAGCATGGAGTCTTCTCATCTATTCCCCACCCATTGTTCCTTCTCCGTCCTCACTGAGCATGCCTAACCTGCATGCTCTATAGATCTCATTATCTTCCAAGAGTCTCTACTTACAGCTTCTATTTGCAAGAATCTGTAGGTCCAGAATCTTCCTTTGGAAGCATTTCTAGCCTCAGTGACAGAAAGAATTCTGTTAGAATCGACACAGAGTAAAACCACTTTCTGGTAATAGAATTAGTATATTGGAAGCACAACTTAGAGCGTAGAGCTTGCTTCCTTCCTTTTTCCCCTCTCTCCTTCCTTGCTCTTTCTTTCTCTTTTTTCCTCCTTCCTCCCTTCTCTTTTTTCTTAAAATATTTCACTTATTTGACAATGAGAAAGAGAGAGAGAGAGCATGAGCAGGGGGAGAGACAAAGGGAATAGCAGGCTCCCCATTGAGCAGGGAGCCCGATGCAGGTTCAGTCCCAGGACCATGAGATCATGACCTGAGCCTAAGGCAGACAGTGAACCGACTGAGCCACCCAGGTGCTCTTCTTTTTCTTTTTTGAGCCTCTTTCTAATGAAGGAATTCCTGCCCAGCTGGAAATAATCCTAGCCCCAAAGTCATGAAAGTCTCTTGCTTTTCCTTTTTTTAAAAAAGAGTTTATTCATTCATTCATTCATTCAATAGAGAGCAAGAGAGCACATGTAGGGGGAGGGGCAGAAGAAGCTGACTCCCTGGCTGAGCAAGGAGCCCCTTGTGGGCTCAATTCCAGGACACTGGGATCAGAACCTGAGCTAAAGGCAGATGCTTAACCATCTGAGCCACCCAGGCGCCCCGAGCCTCTAGCTCTTGGTGACGGTAAATCCTGCAGGCATGATCAGCATCCATCATTCCCTTCATTAGCAACTGGATACTAGTAAGCCCAGGTTTCTAACTGCCCAGTCAGGCCTTTTGGATTTCTGCGAGAAAAGCCTCTTGCTGAAGTTGGGAGAAAAAGCTGATGTTCCTTATTTACATTCTTCTGGTACATCCTGATATGGCCCTGCCAATTTCCCAGGTAGTATTTACATCTCACAAAGAATACAAAGGCTGTGGGACACCTGGGTGGCTCAGTGGTTGAACATCTGCCTGGGTCACTTCCCTAAAGGCTAGACCAATCCAAAGCATAAACGTTAAAGAAGAGCTAACAGCCTGGTACATGGTCTAACCTGAAGGCATATTCTTCATAGAATCATGGTAGTGTTCAAGTAGTCATCTTTCCCCCTCTCCCTTTGTGCTTTTATTTAGTGCTATTCTTATGTCAGGGATATCTCATCTAGGGCTCAGATTCTCCTGATTTTGATTTTGGCCCTTTCACCAAAAACAAGAGGCTCTTGTGGCTCTTACCTTTTGTTTTGTTTTGTTTTAATATTTTATTTATTTATTCATGAGAGACACAGAGATTGAGTCAGAGACACAGACTGAGGGAGAAGCAGGCTCCCTGCAGGGAAACCCATGCGGGACTCCATCCCAGGACCCCGGGGGGTCACAATCTGAGCAAAAAGCAGAGGCTCAACCACTGAGCCATGCAGGTGCCCCGTGGCTCTTACCTTTGAACTTTGACCTCATTACAAAGAAATAAACACAGTTTCCAATGATCAGAAGTGAAGCTTGTGGTATTAACTCATTGGATAACCAGAGAGAGAGGGTTATCTTTGAAATGGGAGAGGAAACAAAATCTTCCCTAGGCCCTCTAACTACCAAAACTAAACAGGTAGATCAAGAAAGGAGCTTGAAAGATTAATCTTGCTAAGTGTAAAGAGAGACCAAGACTGAAAGAGTAAGACTGAATTATATGCCTGTAGGGAAGTTTTTCCTTATCATTCTTCCACCTGTCCTTTCACCAGCTTTTTCCTTCCCCCTGGGACCCCCAGATACCTTTTTTGTGACCCACTCCCAGAAGGCCTAGCTCTTTTATGTCAATGTCACTTGTGGCAGACACTCTTAGTACCTATCTGACATCTGTTCTGCTTCCTTCTTTTTCTTTTCCAACAGAGCCCTAATATTGTGCAGGTAGTTGGCCAGGGGAGGCTGGGTCCTTCCCCCAGTTCCAGGGAATGAACTATGGTTGGTCCAAACCAATTAGGGTAGGTATAGTCTTCTTACTTTTGATAATAGTTAGTTTAGGATGGATACCTGGCCCAATGCATGTCTGCATTTATTATGTGGATTTCATTTTCACTTTCGCCAATATGCTATGGAGACAGAGAAGAAACAGGGAAATATTGGGACCTTGCTGGTGTCATTGAGCCACTGAATTAACCAGCCTGTACCTGCCCTACTTTTGAACGTAATTCTGTTAGGTTTTCTGTTATTTGCAGATGAAACTGTCCTGATAGTCCACCTCTTCCCACTCCTTATTTTGTCAATTCTGATAATATTGTTTCAATAATCATGCAATCATTTATTGAGTAATCTTTTAGATCTTGGCACATGTTTGGCACTAGAATAAGAAAATAGGGGCAGCCCGGGTGGCTCAGCGGTTTAGCGCCTGCCTTCAGCCCAGGGCCTGATCCTGGAGATCTCGGATGGAGTCCCACGTCAGGCTCCCTGCATGGAGCCTGCTTCTCCCTCTGCCTGTGACTCGGACTCTCTCTCTCTCTTTGTCTCTCATGAATAAATAATAAAATAAAAATCTTTAAATATATATATATATATATATATATATATATATATATATATATAGAGAGAGAGAGAGAGAGAGAGAGAGAGACTTACCCAGAATTTTCTATTAAGGTACCTATCATCCTTGCTTTTTCAGCTTTGTAAACTGACAACTTATTTGAAATTACTCTCTGAGGAGAAGTATTTGGAAGTCTTTGCATTGAGGAAAGCAAAGTTGTATATTGGCCAAGATGACCCAAGCAATCAGTGGCATAGCTTGGGAAGGAGCCCAATTTAAAATTCCAAATCCCTACATCACGGCACAGCGAGGTGTAAAATATGCGGCCACGGTACAGATCGAATGTGAGGTATCAGAAGGGAAACGGAGTCTTGAGAAGCAAGCCAAGGGCTCTACTCCAGGTTGAGGTCGGCTGTGGCTCTGAGCCTCACCTGGCTCGGCTGGGCTGCAGTCGCGGGGCACAATGCCCCCACAATGCACTGGGTCGGAGACTAGCAAACTGGCCGAAACTGATCTGAACTTTGTCGACGCAGAACACACTCCTTTTCACTACACAGCCTCAGAGTCAGCCCAAGACACAGAAGACTTGACTGCTCAGGCCAAGGCTAGGACTTGCACTCCTGACCACTCACCTCACCCTGGCTGGACCCACATTTCGGTGCCAATAGTCTTTCGAGTTCTGGAGTCTCCCTATCTTCTTGCTTTTCTTCTTCCCTGCAACATTACCTCGCTTAGAGGTCACCCGACCTCTTAACCTCCTCCCTACTAGCTGCAGGTTAAGCCGGCAGGAGCTCACGCGGGAGACCCAGGCACAGGAACCGGAAATATTTACTTCGAGAGACGAGCGGAAAACTACATCTCCCAGCATGCCCCGTGAGCCATCGGTCCTCCGCTAACGGACTTGATTGGTCAACACACGAGAAAGACTGCCCCCTTCGGAGTACCGCTAACCAATCACAGGGTAGAGTTTTGTAAAAACATGGGGGCGGGCCGTTTCCGGCGGTTTTCCCAGCAGCTCCAGCATCGAGGAGCGTGGAAGCCTCGCAGTGGTCCCGGTTTTCCGTCAGGAGTGCGGGTTGGGCGTAGCCATGTGCTATTTCTGGCAGGGGTGGCGGGAGGCTTTCTAAGATCACCAGTCTTGGAGCGGAAGGTGGGACCTGGCCCGCCTGGGAGTCATGCCCTCCGAGGCTGGGCTGCGGAGAGGAGCAGTCGGCTCAGGTCTTAAAGGGGTTGGGAAAGCGAGGAAGCCTTGGGAGTGCATGAGGGGCTTTGCAGCCACGTTGGCCCCTCTGAGGATCATTCTCTCCCCTCCCAGATCTGTCCTGAAGTCAGTGTAGCCACTTGAGGAAGGCACTCCCACCCCACGGGGATGGCGTCCGCGCTCCCAGCAACCGGGGCCCAGGTAAGACCAGGTCCCTGTTCCTGCTGCTACTGTCCGGCCTCTGCCTGCCCTCCTTTGAAGAGGGCTCCCAGTCCCAGTAGCCCTTTGACCAAGCTGTCTTTTCTTCTAGACCAGGCATGTGGGAGAAACGGTGTATCCCTCCGTTTCCTTTCAGAACCGCCAACCGGGAGCAGGGCCCATTGGAGAAAGCTATCAGAGGACCTCAAAGTCATTTTCTGGAATCCTGCTCAAACGTGCAGAATTCTAGGGTCATCCCATATCTTTTGAATAAACACGGAAACAAACAATCCCAGGCAATTCTTTTTTTTTTTTTTTTTTTTTGATATTTTATTTATTTATTCACGAGAGACACAAAGAGAGGCAGAGACACAGGCAGAGGGAGAAGCAGGCTCCATGCAGGGAGCCCGATGTGGGACGCAATTCCGGGACTCCAGAATCACGTCCTGGGCGGAAGGCAGGCGCTAAACCGCTGAGTCACCCAGGGATCCCCAACCCCAGGCGATTCTTTTTTTTTTTTTTTTAAGATTTTTATTTATTTATTCATTCGTGACACACACACACACACACACACACACACACACACAGAGGCAGAGGGAGAAGCCGACTCCATGCAGAGAGTCCGACGTGGGACTCGATCCTGGGTTTTCTGTGTCAGGCCCTGGGCCGAAGGCGGCGCTAAACCGCTGAGCCACCTGAGCTGTCCATCCCAGGAGATTCTTTTTTTTTTTTTTTTAATTTTTTAAAAATTTTTATTTATTTATGATAGTCAGAGAGAGAGAGAGAGAGGAAGAGACACGGGCAGAGGGAGAAGCAGACTCCATGCACCGGGAGCCTGACGTGGGATTCGGTCCTGGGTCTCCAGGATCACGCCCTGGGCCAAAGGCAGGCGCTAAACCGCTGCGCCACCCAGGGATCCCTCCCAGGAGATTCTTTTTTTTTTTTTTTTCCTCCCAGGAGATTCTTAATCGTCGAGGTTCTATTGGTTTGTAACACTGTTAAAATAGGGAAGCAGGACTAGGCCTGGATGTGATTCTAAAGAGAGCTTAGCAGTGAGTGTCATGTGCAAGGAGAGACTAGCAAGCAGAGGGATGTTGGGAGAACACTGGAACCCCTGTCCCTTTTCATGCTTCTTCCTGAGCTGCTCAGTCTTCTTTCCCTTAGAGCGTCATATGTGATGGTTTCCCTTCCCGAGAGGTCCCTCATCTTTTCTAGAAATCTCTTCTAGAACTTTTTACAGTTTACCCTCTTGGCCCTTATACCACTGCCTCAAAAATTATGTCCCTTTTTTACTCCTTCCCAATTTCCACCATCACCCTTAGAACCCATTTATACACCATCTCCAGGGATCCCTGGGTGGCGCAGCAGTTTGGCGCCTGCCTTTGGCCCAGGGCGCGATCCTGGAGACCCGGGATCGAATCCCACATCGGGCTCCCGGTGCATGGAGCCTGCTTCTCCCTCTGCCTGTGTCTCTGCCTCTCTCACTGTGTGCCTATCATAAAAAAAAATTATACACCATCTCCAGCACTCAGGAACCTTTTAGTGCCACGCCCTTTCTCCCTGGGTTCTAATGTTTCTAGCTCAGGTGTCTTCTCAAACCGAATAAGGAGGTGGTCTTGGGGCCTCTTGTCCTGAGATGGGCTCTCATGTTTCAGGGGCCATTGCTGTTTGAGGACCTGGCTGTATATTTTTCTCAAGAGGAGTGTGTGAGTCTGTACCCTGCCCAGAGGTCCCTCAGCAGAGACATTACACTGGAGTGTTTCAAGGACATGGCCTTGATGGGTAAGGCAGTTGTTTTTCCTGCATTTTGGAACTTTGGTCAGTTTTAGGACAGGATTTCATGTCTCATTCACATGTTGGTATGGGGGCATGGGACCTATCTCTGGGTGATCTATGTGGATATGACAAGAACTTGCTGGACAATGAGTTTTTCAAAGGATGAAATGATCTCTTAAGACAAAAAAATCCTATTGAGTACAGTGACTGGTTTTTGCATGAGACCTGATGGTATCTGGTAATCTTCCCAAGTATTTGTTATAGTATTTGTTATAGTGACTGTAACAATTTTACTTTCAAAACCTCATAAGGATAGGCTACTATCATTTGCTAAAGATTCAAAATTGATTTACTCTTAAGGGGGTTCTATGCCATTTTCACATAAGGGAAACTATATGCAGAAACGATCCCACATAGAGTTTGCCTCTGACTAGGGTTGGCTCTTGGAATGACATCATAACTTATGTTTTATATTTTCCACCTCTCTCTTCGTCATGTGCATTTCCCTCTACCTTTTTGAACATAAGAAGTGTAGGTATAGCTATTTTAACATTGTTTCTAGTTTTATCACCTGTGTCATTTCTGAGTCTGTTTCTGTTCATTGATTATGCTCCTAGTTATGGGTCATATTTTTCTGCTTCTTCACATGTCTGATCATTTTTGATTGGGTGCTGGACATTGTGAGTATTATGTTGTTGCATAGTTGGCTTTTGTTGTTTTAAAAATATTTTTGGACCTTGCATTTAAGTTACTTGGGATCAGTAAGATCCTTTCAGGGCTTGCTTTTTGCTTTGTTAGGGTGTATACAGAGCAGTCCTTAGTCTAGGGCCAGTTTAACCTGCTGCTGAACCATTGTCTTTCTGAGGATACTGCCTAATGCCTTGTGTGTTCCACCTTGGCTGGCAGGAACATAACTATTGAACTATGTATGATGTGAACTCTAAAAATTGTCTGTTCCTTTTGATGGTTCTTTTCCCAGTCTGGGATAGTTTCCTCATGTGCACTTACAGGTTAATACTCAGCCCAGGTCTTAATGGTGCCCTACCTAGATGGCACCTGGGCACCTGCCTCATCCCCAGTATTTTGTTGTCAAATTCTAGCTATCTCGTAATCCCTGAATTTGCTCTCCTCAAATCAGCAAAACTACTGGCTATCATTTGGATATCCACACTACACTGCAGCCCAGAAATCCTTTCTAGGCAGTGCACTGGAGCAGTCCTAGGGCTGTTTCTTGGTAAGGAGAGACCCCTTTTATATTGATATGTAGCCTTATAAATTAAGAATATTTGGACAGATACTACAGAAGAATGCTTTTTGGCAGGCCCAAGTTTTGTCAGCCATCCTAGCAGTGAGACCAGTTACCATTTGGCTGTTGTATGCATGGTAGCTCTACCTTGATCTCTCCTCCAGGACAGATAAAGAAATTTTGAAGAACTCTCCGGGTGACAATAACACTATTTCTAATAACCAGAGTGTTTATCTGCTAGGTAGAAAATAGCCACTTGCTCTCTTTCTCTCTTAAATATGACTTCCAGTCTCATATTCCAATTGTGGTTGCTCAGTGGTCACTTCAGATTACTTAAATGATGAAAGGTTTTTGAGACTCAGGAGACTAACTGGAAACTTCCTCTAAACAATGGCTACCAAGATTGCCTTTGTTCCTATCCCACTGGACCCTGACTTAGTTGCAACTCTTTTCCACTTCCTCCCTCACAGGATCACCTCTGGAAAGTCAGTAGAGCCTGCTGGCCTGATTTTGTATAAAATTGGTGCCTGGGTTCTAGGATAAGCCATCTACAGATTCTTGGTCCCTGTGTAACTAGCATGTTCTTTCCCCAGCAACTCTTGAGGGTGTTGTCTATGTTTTGCTTTGTTTTGTTTTTATCAACAGGAGGGGAAGGCAAGACTGAGATTCCACAGCAGTTAAATCTAGAGTCTACGGGATTTGAAGAACTTTCCCCAGAAAACTCCATCGCTGTGCCCCTTGTCTATTACCCAGAAAAATCTGAAACTGGAGTTGGAGACCCAGAAAGAAAAGTATCAGGTGGAGCTCCTGCTTGCAAGAAGAGGTTTAGAAGCTTATTAGTTACCATTGAAAACCAAACCCCATTACTAGAACTATCTCAATGTTTAGGAACCAAAGCACTTTCTGAAATTCTTGAATTTCCTGGGGAAGAAGCCAAAAATTTGTACAAGTGTCCTGAATGTGATGAAAGCTTCAGTGATAATTCATACCTTGTTTTGCATCAGCAAACTCATTCAGGGGAGAAAAAACATAAATGTGGTGACTGTGGGAAAATTTTCAATCATAGAGCCAACCTGAGGACACACAGGAGAATCCATACTGGCGAGAAGCCTTATAAGTGTGCTGAGTGTGGCAGCAGCTTCCGCCAGCACTCACATTTGTCTCGGCACATGAATGTCCACGTAAAGGAGAAACCCTACACGTGTGGCATTTGTGGGAGAGGTTTTTTGTGGCTCCTAGGATTGTCACAGCATCAGAAAATCCACATTACTAAAAAAGCCTGTGAATGTACTGACTGCAGTAAATATGGTCAGAAAACAAATATTGCTCTGCATGAGAAAACACACACATTAGCCACCCAGTACGACTGCGCTCAGTGTGTGAAGTGCTTTGGGAAGCCCTCGAACCTTATCCTTCCTGAGCAGGGACATGAAGATGACTCTGAACACTGCAGCGACTGTGGGGAAAATATGCTTTTGTTCTCAAAATTCAAACCCTTAAAATGTCCTGAGTGTACGATGACCTTCCTTCGTGTCTCTGAGCTAATTTCCCATCAGAGCATTCATAGAGGGGAAAAACCCCACAAATGCAAAACATGTGCAAAAAGTTTTATTTTGGATTCAGAGCTTGCATGCCACCAGAAGAGCCACACAGGAGAGGAACCTTTTAAATGTACCATGTGTGGGAAAAGTTTCAAGTTGTATATGCATCTCATTGTTCATCAGCAAAAACATAAAAAAACCACCATGTAAATAAACTAAGTTGTTGTTAATGCTGTACTTTTCAGTATGTATACTGAAAACTGGGGACCAGTTACTCTTTATGTGCTAGGGACTTTACATGCATTCTATGTCACATGTCACTTTGTCTCCAGCACAACCTTGCTTTAGGTACTATATAATTTCTGTTTTATAACTGAGGAAACATAATCAACGACACAGCTAGTGAATGAAGCCAGGATTCTAACTCAGTAACTCACTCACTGTTCACATTCCATTTGTATGAACTAGAGAATGATAATGAATTTTTTTATATCAGTTCTCATTAAAATGAAAGTTTTGCTAGAAGTTCCTTTAATTTTATTACATGGTTTCTAAGTAAGTTTTAGAAGAAAGAGAATTTTCTTTTTCTTTTTCTTTTTTTCTTTTTTTTGCCAGGTCTGCAGATTTATTATCTGGGAAAGTAATCCACCGGTATCTGTCTTACACTTTTTGGTCTGTAATTATTGGAATGTAACATTTGTAAGGGATGGCATATCACGCGTGAATTTCTGATGTGGTTTAGAAGCCTTTATACCTGAGATGAAAAGTTCCCAAATACATGGACAAGTTGCTACTATGATGGCTATTAGTATCTGTAAAGTTTCCATTCTCAGATCTGATGCTACTGGCCTTTGTGACTCATTTACAAGGAATTTTGGCTCTCTGACTGTAGCCTTTTCTTGCTAGGACTTGATCAAGGGAAAGATACTTTCTCCTCTCTGAAAGGATTTACCTCTAAGTCTCTACCAAAGCACACTACCTGCCTTTCTGTGAATAATAGTAACTATTTAATGAACATGCTAGATGATTTAGATGTATTACCTAATTTGATCTTCAGGATAAATCTGACAGAGGAAGGGCTATCCTTGTTTCATAAATGAGGAAACTGAAGCCCACAGAGGTAAAGTCAGTATCTTGCCTAGATAAAAATGGCTGTGTGCTGAAGCTGGCATTTAACCTTGGGTCTCTCTGGTGCTGAAGATTGACATTCTTAACCCTGTTATGTGTTGGTATTTGTGTTAGGACTGCCAGCAGCCAGGAAGGTTGAGGTGGGTGGTTAAGAATGGTCATCGTGGAGGCTACCCTGTGCACATGCATCCTAGAACCTTTTAACTACCTTTGTGCTTTTTCCAAGCCTGAGCCTGACTTAACATGTATGGTAATAAAGCAACAGAAAGATTCCCTAGGACTTCCAGTTCAAACTCCTATCCCTATGATCAGATCAGAGATTGCAACTCTACAGAGAACAGTCTTTATGGTTTTAGTTGGATTTTGGTTAAAAAACATGCCCTCCTCATCTCCAAAGAAAAATACATATGGGAAATGGCTCAGAGTTTAACCAAACTATTTGGCAATACCAAACTAATTGGCAATAGGTCTTTAGATACTAGATACTAAGAGTTTAACCAAACTAATTGGCAATAGGTCTTTAGATACTGCTTTACATATAAATATAGGAGCAAAATATTGAATGGAATGGTCACTAATGTTAAAAAACCAGAGAATCTTGCAAATATATATTCATACAATGTCTCTTTAAAAATTGTGTTTCCATCAGCAAAACTGTTTTTTTAATGAACTTTTGATCAGGATGCGAGAATGATCTTATTCTACTGAAATAGTATAGAAGTACACACCATTGACTAAAGTGAAGTTATCACTGGGGAACCTGGTGATCAATAATAGACCTCTTTAGGAGAGTAGTACCTGGAAGATGTGGTCTTTCTACAGAACAGCAGATTGGGAACTGAGTATACAAAAAGATAATGGCTACTGCTCTAAGCTCTTAACATCATTTAGAGGTAAGAAAATACTCCTGGTGAGTGAGGGAAATGGAGACCCTAACCCAGCTCACCCACTCCTATCCCCCTTTTTGTTTTTCTTGTTTCTTGTTTGCAGATCTCCAAGGTGCTCTGAATGTCAAGGTCACACTTAACTCTCTGTTTCTGATGTCTCCATTCAATATGAGACACCAGTCTGTTGGGGCTTTAGGGTCTTAAAAAGTAAGGTCATCTGTAGGTTCTTCTTCAGCAAGTCTCTGGGGAGCTTAGAATTGTATATAGAAAGATGGTCTCCAGTTTAATTTCTTATTTATTTATTTATTTATTTATTTATTTATTTATTTATTTTTCATGGGAGACAGAGAGAGATTGGCAGAGACATAGGCAGAGGGAGAAGCAGGCTCTTTGCAGAGAGTCCCATGTGGGACTCGATCCCGGATCCCGGGATCACGCCTTGAGCCGAAGGCAGACGCCCAACCACTGAGCCACCCAGGCGTCCCTCAGTTCAATTTCTTATTAGGCAACTTTGGGATATAATAATCTGTGCTAAATTCCAGAAAGCACTACCCACCAGCTTTCCTGCTTCTGTGTCATCACATTATTAGGAGTTCTCTTGTTTCAGCTGACTGAACAGGGTTGCAGGGCAGGAGATGAAATTGGGAAAGAGGCCCCTACTTGCGCAGTTGCTGCAGAAAGTAGGGAAGGCTATCTTAGAAGGACTTGGACAGAATAGGGCTGACATAAAAGACGGAAGCTGCCATGCTTTCCTTTGCTCCTATAACAGTATGGGGGAAGGTGAGAATTTATGCCATAAATGCTGTTTTGTACCTCAGTATGGGAAGTCACCTTTCCAGATGAGGCTTCCTTCACAATTAAATTCATGTTTTACATTTTTATTTTCCAGATTTTGTAAGGTTATGCCAAACCTCCACAAGAGATGAGAAAAATAGTACTTTTATAAAAATATTAACATACACATGAGTGTAATTAAAATG
Source organism: Vulpes vulpes (assembly GCF_048418805.1). Classification (NCBI taxonomy): domain Eukaryota; kingdom Metazoa; phylum Chordata; class Mammalia; order Carnivora; family Canidae; genus Vulpes; species Vulpes vulpes. Next base: position 112,690,421 of record NC_132782.1, read on the forward strand.
CCTTTTGGTGTAATACTCATTGTTAATGACTGGGATGCAAAAGAATTTAAAAATTAAAAAAAAAACAACTTTGAGTGTCAGTTACTGTGAAAGAGGCATATTTTCAGGTGTTGCCTTATTGTGCACTTGCACTTAAATACATTTGCTGGGGGAAAAAAAAAAAACATTTGCTGGGTGTAATTCAAGCTGCTCTGAGCCCAAAATGTTGGTCAGTCCACCAATGAGATCCATGCTGTTTTTATGATGATGGCTTTTTCACCTTTCTGTTGATAGTGTCGACTGATAGAGATCGATTTCACAGTTTGTCATGAACTCAGAGATATTAACTTAGTATGTCAGTATTAACAAAGTTAATATGGGATGAGAAATGCTGAAATTTATTGTTATGAACGTTGGTTCACTACTTTTTGCAGCATGGATGTTGACATAGTGTGCAGGGTGAGAACTTTGTACTGAAGAAATTGACTCTTGAACAAATGTGGTTTCTGCTGTTGATGCATAGATGAAAAGGTGTATCAAACAAGTCCTTAATGTGATCGCCTGAATATCAGAGTGTATTAACAGCCATCATTGAAACAAACAGCATTATTTCAGTAGAGTTCGGATGTCAACAGTTTAATAACTAAGGAAGATGTAGGATTTAGTTGTTAATCTCAAAGGAGTTGGACTCAAAATAATTGGCTATTCACATCTCCCCATTTAACACACAAAATGACTAATCCAGTATAGAGGGAATTAAAAATAAGTGATACTTCACAGTTAATCGTGTTTTGAGTTTTTGACTTCTGAGATTCCATATAATTGTCATTGTTCTGATGTCTGTAGAATGTTTCACAATCTGATACCAGATTCTTCTCAAAGTAATCTGTACAAGGCAGATAATAGCTTATATTTAATTAATCTATTTTGAATGTTATCTTTATATGATTTCAGTAATAAAGTGTTTTTGCTTTGACCATCTGTTAAAAATGTAACTAAGTGATTCTCATTTGAAGCATGTATATTCATCTGTTTTAGATTGAGCACGCTATCGATCCGATGTCAGAATGATCATTACCCATCTTTTCACGGCCCATCTGACTACTACAGGGTTTTCATCTTTTATTTTTTGACATCCCTCCTTGCATTAACAGCCTGGAGAGGCTGGGAATATAACATAAATGCACATTTATATAACTAAGAATATGCGGCAAGCTCTAGTTCGTTTGGATAACTCGGAAGTATGTTTGTCACGTGCACTTGTATTGTCTGATTTTACCAATTTCGGTGTATTCTGAACACTCTTAGTTCTAGAATGCACGCTTCCACCAGGATCTGATGTGCGATTTGGCATTTGGCATAAATGCTATTCTCTGAGGATGTCGATGGCGTGACATTGTTCTACACGCCAGTGGTTCTGGACCGCAGCGAGTTGTGAAGACGGGCGGGATTGTGGGTTTGGAATGTGAATGCGTGACTTCGAACCATTTCCTCATGGAGGTGCAAATCGTTAGCTTCCCGGAACGCAGAGGAAACTGAGGCAGCCGCGGCCCTGCCGCCGCGGTACTGGGAGCGCGACACCCGCGGCCGCACAGTGTGGGGAGAGCTCACGCGCCATACCGCTCCCAGGAGGCTCTGCGCGGCCACGGAGCGCCCCCCCAGCCCGCCGCGGAGGCCCGCGGGAACACCAGCGAGATGATGCGCGCGAGCCGCTCGCTGGGCTGGGAACCGGAAATGGCGCGCCCACTTCCGGCGTTCTCTTCAGGCCGCTTGGCTGCGTGCCGTCTGGTAGGCTAAGGTACGATGAGTGGCGGGCGCCTGCTAGTGGGCGCCTGTCGGCGGGTTCGACGGGCTCAGTCGACCCCCCCACCCACTGCGGGGCGGTCTCTACAGAAACTGGGCGGTGGGGCCGACAGGTCCCTCAGGTCTCGTCCTCCGCACCTTGTGTGACCGTTGGGGAGGCAGACGAATCTCCGTTCCTGGACCCCAGGCACTGACCGCGCTCCCTCCCGGGTACGAACCCCGCTTTGCCAACGCGAAGCTGCCGGCTCGGCCAGCTTGTGTGCCTTTGGCTTGTTGAAAGGGACTCGCTGTGCTTCCGACGTGCCCTGCGTGGTGTGTCTCCTGTCTAGACCCAGCGCCAGTCTCCTCTGCGGCTTTCTGTGCCTTGCGGCCGGATTCTAACATGCTTCTTTCTGTTCCGTACTGTACCCGGGGCTCACCTGAGTACAGGGTCCCCCCAAACGAGCTTCACCACTTCCATGACTACAAAGTCCTCACTGTGTCTCGCCCAGATTTCTTCTCTCCCTGCATTCCAGATCCCCATATTCACGTGTCTACGAGACCCCTTCCTTGGAATGTCCTGAGGCATCAAAACAGAAGCCCTACACAGAACTCAAGCTTTTAGCCCTTGATCTGTTTGCTTCCAGTATGTGGCGCCACATACACACAATTGCTCATGCTACCAGCACACTCCCTCTACTCATCCATTCTATCATCAAGTCCTGTGCGTTCGGCCTCAAATATATCTTTCAGACCTGACTGGTTGCCTGTGTCTCCACTGATTCTCTGTGTCTCCATTGTCACCACCCTTAACAGTACTCCTAGGGGTCGACTTAAATCACTCCAGTTCACTGCCAACACATCTGATCATGTCACCAAGTTGACATCTTCCACTAGCTTTCTGTTGTCCTTAGAATAACATCCAAAATATTCAGCATGACCATCCTATTACTTCCCTGTCAACTCCAGCTATTCTCTATTCTCTCTCTCCAGCTCCACTTTCTTTCAGTTTATCAAATGTACCAAGCTCTTTACTTCCTCAAGAATTGTGAACATAGGGACGCCTGGGTGGCTCAGTTGGTTAAATGTCTGCATTCTGCTCAGGTCCTGATCCCAGCATCCTGGAATTGAGCCCCACGTAATGCCCAGGTCAGGCTTCATGCTCAGCAGGGAGTCAGCTTCTCCCTCTCCCTGCTCTTGCACTGTCAGTCACTCTCTTAAGTAAATCTTAAAAAAAAAAAAAAAGGAATTGTGAACATACTTTTCTTTTTACCTGAGACATCCCCTCCATCCCTACCTATCATTACAAAACTGAATAGTAATTATATGACTAGTGGTTTAATGTCTCTGGGGGCAGGGACAGACACATGGCAAGTGCTTAAAATTGTGCATTTAAAGAATGAAATAAAAAAAAAAAGAATGAAATATCTATGGCTCTGTCACTTTTGTACTGTTGGATACAGATACAAGACTGACAGGAGGAACGGAATAAGAATTTGTGCTGTCTGTTACAAGTAGACAGGACTTTAACAGTGGCCCAGAGAAGCTGTAAGGAATTTAGCAAAAACCTTGACTAAGTTCTCAGGATAAAAATGTTATGATTTTCTATCGCTTGGAAGGACTAATTTAGCAAAGAGGCACAATTGCTACAAGCCACATTTTAAGTGAGGCAAATGTGGTTTGTATTTCAAATAGAAATATGCTGAGCTAATACAACAGAGGAGACATTAAAGAATCTGTTCTACATTCTACTGCCTTGAACCTTCCGTGAGTAAAGCGTTAGTGATTAAAATAGCTCATCACTGGTGGAGAGTAGCTAGCCTGACATTATTGCCTGTGCTGTTCCCGCCCTAGAAGATCCCCTACATGGGGGATGGGTAAGCACCCAAAGTAGGCAGAATGGCCCTACACTTGCAGGCTAGGCTGCCCAGGAAATTACAAAGGGAACTGTTGTCACTCTGAATATTCTGGAATGAAAGGGAACTTAGCCAGCAGTTCCACATTCCTCCTAGAAGTTAAGTTTCATTTGAGTGATGTGGTTCATGAGCCCATCTCTGAGATAACCACTGTGGCTGGGAGGATGAAGTAGACTGGCCGGACCTGATTCTCATGCACTCTCCTGGAGCTGTGTCTGGGGTCAGCCCCACAAAAATTACATGTACAGAGTGGGAGAAAAGAGATGACTTTAAAGGATACTTAGGATACTGCAGAAAGAAGAGAGGATGGGGGCTCGGGTCAAAAGTAACAGGTAAGTCAGACAGTCGATTAGAGTAGTAATGGTGATGGCCAACACTAACCAAGGGATTGTTTTGTGTCCTGGCCCTCCTGTGCTGAGCACTTTTCCTGGATGAGTTCACCATTGTTATCATCCACATTTCCCATATGTAGAAAACAGGGCTGGATTGTAGGATGTGTTCTGAAGGAGGAGACAGGGTGGAAGTCTCAGGTTCATTGTTGTAGGTGTACTGTTAAAGCCCAATATCTGTGAGTTGTGCTACCTTCAGAAAATGGTTGAGTCTCAGTCTCCTCGAAAACCCAGAGAATAATCACAAAGTCTACCTTCAAGTATGTGAGGGTTAAGGGAGATGCTGTGAGGCACATCTCTGAGGAATCATTACAGGCATCAAATGGTTGTCCTGACAGGAGAAACCTGGGAGACTGACCTTCCTCTCAAGCAGAGCCTTCCCCAGTCATTTGCCACCACGTGATTCCGGTTTAAGTTTCTTTCTTTAGCAGTTAAGGTTGCAGTTTTACATTTGTGCAATTTTCTGATTTATACGTTTCCCCCTCTGACACGGGGCTTTCTAAGCATGCACATGGCCTGGATTCACCAAAGTACCCCCAGCACCTGATGGTGTCTGGCATGTAACAGAAACAAAGAAGCTTAATGAATGAGCCTCCTGGACAGCCCTTCAGCTTGAGGCTCAGGATCCCACCAGATCCCGACCCACCCTGGAGGCGGGGCTAGCCAGAACTACCTTTCCCAGAGGGCTCCACGGGGGCCCGACTCCTCTTTACAGTAACAGCTGCGACAGGCAATGGGAGGCGGGGCTTTCTAGGGCCGGGTGCCGGGCGGCCGGATCAGAGGGGAACGGACAAGGTACTTCCTGCCGGAGCCCCGCCCCTCATCGCCCGCCTCTCCCGGGGTTGCCAGGGCTCAATGGGTCTGCTCTGGGTGGCTTCGCTCCGCGGGAGGGCCCTGTGCACGCGCTCCCTGGGGAGCTGGGGACCACCCCTTCCTCCGAGCAAGTCCCAGTCGCCAGCGGAAGAGACACTGCTCCCGGCTCCCCGGGCCGCCTCCTGCATCCCCCAACCCCGCGCCGCCTCCTGCATCCCCCAACCCCGCGCGCCGCTGCGGGTGTGGGGCGCCCTGGCGCGGTGCTGCGGCGGGAAGGTCGGGCATGGTGCCCTGCTTTGTGGTGCAGGCTGGGTCAGAGGGTTGCAGTGGAGCGAGTGAAAGGAGGGCCTGGAGTAGGTGGGGGTCTGGGAATGAATTAGAGGGGTGGCTTCAAGCCAGATGCAGAAGGGAAAAGGAACGACTTTGCAGGGGAGGTCGCTGGGAGTCCGAGAACTTCGAAGTTTCTGGGTTAGGCGACTGGCTAGCAGCAGGTCTGTGGAGACAGCATGTCCTGCCTTCTCATGAATCTACGGTTTTTCTAAATTTTGTAGGGAGGGGGTTAATCACGAGAGACACTGCAGTGGTGCGCAGTGCTGAGGGGGAGAGGTGTGTTATAGGATAGGAGAGGTATTTCCCCCTCTCCAGGAAGCTCAGGGAGCCCATTTTGTTCTGAGAGCTGAATATGGACGGAAGTTCACTGGTTGGAGACCTATGAAAAGGACGCAGGGCCGGGGCCTGCTGCCTCTGATGGAGAACCTTACCTAGGCTTCTGATGTGTCAGTGGGCCCCACCCATAACAAGCCTTTCCTGCTCATCCATACTCTCTTTCCAGGGAAAAAAAACAGCCAGAAACGAGAATGCAGATGCCTGACCACACCCTACAGAGACCTGGTCCAGTCCTAGTTTGTATGAGCCATAAGATGGCTGCAAACTTGGGTACCATGGACCTCCTCATCCCCTAGGACTAGAAAGCCTGATAAAAGATGCCATATGGGGGTGGGAATCCTACCTGCAAACTCATGATTCTGGTCCTGAAACATGGCTGTCAGTGCATCAGACCCTCTGCTATGAGAAGGTAGCTGGGCCAGGGGAACTCTTAGGGATTGTGCCATCAGTGGCTAAGGCCAGAAATGCCCCTCAACGAGCAGATCCTGTAGCTGCTGGAGTGCTTGTCTGAGAGATCCACACTGGGTTCAGCATGAGCGCCCAGAGGCTGATAAGAGGTGGTAACCCTAATGGAGGATTTGCAGAGAGAGCCTAGGAAGCCAGGATGCTGGATGGGAAGGGCCAGAAGAGACCTAGAAAGTAAACATGCGATGGATGATAAGCTCCTCTCCTTGGGGGCACCGGTGGGGGGGGGGTGTACCCTGAACAGATGCTACCCCTCTGCTTCCTCTTCCCCTGGGGGCCCTATCTCCATGGTGTCCAGCACGAATCCTCACTATGGAGTTCTGAAGGTGACGTTTACTGTGACAGAATCAAAGTTTCTAGGTATAGATGGGCAGCTCAGAGTTTCTGAAAAGAAAACTAGGGATCATTTTGTCTAAGTCCCTGATTTTACTGAAAGCTTAGTAAGTGGCCAGCTGCACCTAGAAATGGAAGCAGGTCCTCAGGCTCCTGGCTCATCGCCTTTTCCCTGGTCCAAGCTGTCTCCTGGTCAGCTGTAGCGCAGCAGCACGCTAGCTGTGTGATCAGTTAGCTCCTTGTGAAGTAGTAACTTATTTCTCAAAAAGATATGTATCTTGTCATAACCTTGTGACTATAATAAAAACCACTGACCTATATACTTTAAAAGGATGAATTGTAGAGTATTGACTTGAATCTCAATTTAAAAAATTAACTTTGAAGTAAAACAAGTTGAGATAATATATGTTACAACGGGGATACATTGAAATGCAATATACAAAGTAACATATCAAAGACATGAAAATAATTACTGCTACCAGCTTATTTGTGTGCAGACCTGATAATAAAGTTGCTTTTGTCGTCTCTGTGCAGAGTAGAGTCCCTTGTAAGATGACTGTTAAAAACTCAACATTTGCAACTAATCTATGTATTAGAATTTGTTCACTACTATAAAGTAAAAATCAAATAAGCTGGATGTTAATGTAAGAATGCAGTTCCCCAAAAAATTAAAAAAAAAATTAAAAAAAAAAAAAAAAAAGGGATCCCTGGGTGGTGCAGTGGTTTGGCGCTTGCCTTTGGCCCAGGGCACCATCCTGGAGACCCGGGATCGAATCCCACGTCGGGCTCCCGGTGCATGGAGCCTGCTTCTCCCTCTGCCTGTGTCTCTGCCTCTCTCTCTGTCTCTCTGTGACTATCATAAATAAATAAAAACTTAAAAAAAAATTAAAAAAAAAAAAAGAATGCAGTTCCCAGTAAGGTAAATAAACAATAGAAAAGATGGGTGTCCTGGTTTAGGCACTGTTTCCTTCCACAGAATCTACCTGTTACAAATGGAAAATAGGTCACATAATTTCAAAGAACAGCCTGGAACAGTTTTCTCTGAAGCATGGAGGAAAAGCTTGGCCCTGAGTAGAAAATCAAGACGAAAAGAGATCAGGTGTGAGTTGTCCTTGGGAGTGGCACTTCCCACTTGGTCTCAGCCCCTGCAAGGGTAGGTAGTCCTCTGGGATATAAGTAGGCACCCCATCCCCTCCGCCTGCCTCAGGAAGCCCCTTACTCTCTAGGAGCAAACTTCTCTATCAGAGAGAACATCCTCCTTAGCTCTGATTTCATCCTGAGGCAGGCCTCTGATTCTGGTGTCATCTATGACCTCTGATTCCTTCAAATCCTGGATCAGACAGGACTCTTCCTGTCCTCTTCTGGAATAGTACCTCCTTCCCAGGGAAGCCTCTGCTTGGTGCCATATATGCCCCAGAAGTGCACATACAGGGGTATGCTCTCCAGAGGTAGCTGCGTCCTCAAATGCTTTCCTTTATCTTCACCCTGAAAACATCCCAGCAGGCTCCTTCCCTGCATTCAGAAGAGTTCAGATGGACAGGTATTTACAAAGCCTTTGTGTGAGGCTTTCTAGAGGCTAGAGCATGATCCTCCTCATCCCTGGTCCCCCGTACCTGCCCATCCCCTCTCCAGGGTATTCACAGAAGCCACCAGTCCTCAAGGGGTAAAGGCCTGCATAGCTCAGCGTCTAGCAACATCTTAGAACCTAAGACAACTAGGACAGCCTTGAGGCACCCAGCTTGGATCCTCTCATTGAAACCTTACAAAGCTGAAGAAACATATTTGAAAGGGGATCTAGAGTCAGGATTGGAACTAGCTCCGTCCAAAGCCAAAGTTCATGCATACTTGGTGCTGTGGTCTGAAGGTTTGAGGCTTCCCCAAAATTCGTAATGTTGAAACCTGAACCCCTCAAGACAATGGTATTAGGAAGTGGGGCCTTTGGGAGGTTCTTAGGTCATGAGGGTGGATCCTCATGAACAGTATTATTGTTCTTATAAAAGAGACACCCCCCCCAAAAAAAAAGAGACCCCAGAGAGCTTCCTCACTCCTGCCACCATGTGAAGTCACAGGATGGCCCACTGAACCAGGAAGAGGGCTCTCACAGGAGCATGACCTGGTGGTGCTGGCGCCTGGATCTCAGACTTGCACCCTCCAGAACTGTGAGAGAGAATGCCCGCTGTTTGTAAGCCACTGGGTCTGGGACTGAGTTACAGCAGCCCAACAGTCTGAAACATGTGGCTACCCTGAACTGTCTCCCATCATTTCTTAAAGTTTTCCAAAAAGTAAAGCGAGTGCCTTAGACTCCTTCTCTGGACACTGTCTTTGGCCTGAACGCCCATGCTACTCATGAACCTACTTCTCTGCAGTGTTACCTCCTGGGCTTTGCCATTTTCCAAGACTGTCAGTCTCAGGATCCATCAGCTCAGGTCTCCCCATCCCCCCAGGCTGGTGAAAGCACACAGCTCCTGTCCTCTCCTGACAAAGCCAAGTCCCTAAGGATAGGTGGCCTGTCCCCTATTCCCCCAGACATATCCTCACACCTCAGTGTGGGGCCCAAGTAGTCCCTAATTTTTAACCTTTGTTTTTTTTTTTTAAACTTGCTAAGAGAGTAGATCTTTTTTTTTTTAAGGGCTTTTTTTAAAAATTTTTATTTATTTATGATAGTCACAGAGAGAGAGAGAGGCAGAGACACAGGCAGAGGGAGAAGCAGGCTCCATGCACCGGGAGCCTGATGTGGGATTCGATCCCGGGTCTCCAGGATCGCGCCCTGAGCCAAAGGCAGGCGCTAAGCCGCTGCGCGACCCAGGGATCCCCTAACCTTTGTTTTCAGGTTAAAAAGCTGCTCCTATAAGGGACACCCTCCCTCTGCCACCCCGGTCTCTGTCCTTGCCCTTAACCCTCTGCTCCACCTTCTCAAGCCAGCCCATCCCTAGCCCTCAGCCCTGTTCCTGCTTGCAGGTACTCATGGAACACGAATGCAGGGTGCTGCTCTCACAAGGCTCTGTGGCCCTGTGGCAAATTTTTCATTGGGTTTGTGAAAATTGTGTATTTGCAAAAAGTAAGGAACACACTATTCACAATAGCCAAGAGAGAGACGGAAACAATCCCAATGTCCAATCCCATGGAAGAATGGATACACGAAATGTGGTCCCTCCATCTAGTGGAATATCATTCAGTCATAAAAAGGAAGGGCATTCTGATGCCCGCTACAGCATGGAGGAACCTGGAAGATGTCATGCTGAATGAAGGAAGTTAGTCACAAAGGACAACTACTGTGTGGTTTCACATATATTAGGTCCCTAGAGAAACAGAGGGTGGAACGGAGGGTGCAGTGGGAAGGGAATGAGGAGTGTTTAATGGGGAGAGTGTTAGTTTGGAAAGAAGTGGTTCTGGAGAGGCCAGTGGTGGGGGCTGCACAACAGTGTGACTGCTCACTGCCACTAAACTGTACCATCATAAATGGTTAAAATTGTAAATTTTATGTCTATTTTACAATAGAAAAAGTAAAGAGCAGCATGATGGGCCATGCTGGAAAGGAGACCCCTCTGCTTCGGGGCCCCTCTCTCTAGGATACCTGATTTTATTCACAAGCAGCCTGTTGGAGAAATTCTTCTCCCTCTCAGAACATTATCTTTTCTGACTGTGGTGTAAAAAAAAATGCCAAATCCAGGAAATTGGACCTCTCCTCCCTTGAATTCCTGCAACCTCTTTGCTCATTCCAGGATCTGAAGGGCTAAGGGGAGAATGCAAGCAGCTGTGTTTAACTTAAGGCATAATTTACCTGCCTTTCATATGATGCTGTCCAGGAGACAAAATGCTTTCATATACACAAGTTCACTTCACTGATCATGTGAGGAAAGCAGGGCAGGTTCTCCCATTTCCAGTGGTGGAAACAGGCTTTGATTTTTTTTAAATAATACATTTATTTTTTATTGGTGTTCAATTTGCCAACATACAGAATAACACCCAGTGCTCATCCCATCAAGTGCACCCCTCAGCGCCCATCACCCATTCACCCCCACCCCCCACCCCCTCCCCTTCCACCACCCCTAGTTCATTTCCCAGAGTTAGGAGTCTTTATGTTCCGTCTCCCTTTCTGATATTTCCTACTCATTTCTTCTCCCTTCCCTTCTATTCCCTCTCACTATTATTTATATTCCCCAAATGAATGAGACCATATAATGTTTGTCCTTCTCTGATTGACTTATTTCACTCAGCATAATACCCTCCAGTTCCATCCACGTTGAAGCAAATGGTGGGTATTTGTCATTTCTTCTTCTTCTTTTTTTTTCTTTTAAAAAAAATTTTTATTTGAGAATAGTTGACACACAGTGTTACATTAGTTTCAGGTCTACAACATGATTCAGCCTCTCTATACCTAGGCTTTGCTCACTGCAAGTGTAACTACCATGTGTCATAACACTTCTTATTACAGTATCATTGATAATAGTCCCTATGCTATGCCTTTTATTTCCATGATTTAGTCATTCCATAACTGGAAGCCTGAATCTCCCACTCCCCTTCATGCATTTTACCCACTCTCCCACCCCCCTTCCATCTGGCAGCCATTATTTCTGTGTATTTAAAGGTCTGATTCTGCTTTCTGTATGTTAATTCATTTGTTTTCTTAGGTTCCACAAGAGTGAAATCATACAGCGTTTATCTTTCTCAATCTGACTTACTTCATTTACCATAATACCCTCCTAGTCCATCCATGTTGTGTCAGTTGACAAGAGCTAATCCTTTATTATGGTGGAGTAATATTTCATTGCATATGTTACCGTATCTTCCTTATCCATTTGTCTATCAATGGACATGTTGATTCCATATCTTGGCTACTGTAAATAATGCGTCAATAAATGGGCGCATGTATCTTTTCAGATTAGTGTTTAATTTTCTTTAGATAAATTCCTAATAGTGGAATTATTGGATCAAATGGGATTCCTATTTTTACTTTTTTTAAATAATAAATTTATTTTTTATTGGTGTTCAATTTGCCAACATACAGAATAACACCCAGTGCTCATCCCGTCAAGTGCCCCCCTCAGTGCCCGTCACTCATTCACCCCACCGCCCGCCCTCCTCCCCTTCCACCACCCCTAGTTCGTTTCCCAGAGTTAGGAGTCTTTATGTTCTGTCTCCCTTTCTGATATTTCCCACACATTTCTTCTCCCTTCCCTTATATTCCCTTTCACTATTTTTTATATTCCCCAAATGAATGAGAACATACAATGTTTGTCCTTCTCTGATTGACTTACTTCACTCAGCATAATACCCTCCAGTTCCATCCACGTTGAAGCAAATGGTGGGTATTTGTCATTTCTAATGGCTGAGTAGTATTCCGTTGTATACATAAACCACATCTTCTTTATCCATTCATCTTTCTTTTTTTAAATTTTTATTTATTTATGATAGTCACAGAGAGAGAGAGAGAGGGGGGCAGAAACATAGGCAGAGGGAGAAGCAGGCTCCATGCAGGAAGCCCGATGTGGGATTCGATCCCAGGTCTCCAGGATCGCGCCCTGGGACAAAGGCAGGCGCCAAACCGCTGCGCCACCCAGGGATCCCTATCCATTCATCTTTCGATAGTCACTGAGGCTCCTTCCACAGTTTGTCTATTGTGGACATTGCTGCTAGAAACATCGGGGTGCAGGTGTCCCGGCGTTTCATTGCATCTGTATCTTTGGGGTAAATCCCCAGCAGTGCAATTGCTGGGTCGTAGAGCAGGTCTATTTTTAACTCTTTGAGGAACCTCCACACAGTTTTCCAGAGTGGCTACACCATTTCACATTCCTACCAACAGTGCCAGAGGGTTCCCTTTTCTCTGCATCCTCTCCAACATTTGTGGTTTCCTGCCTTGTTAATTTTCCCCATTCTCACTGGTGTGAGGTGGTATCTCATTGTGGTTTGGATTCGTATTTCCCTGATGGCAAGTGATGCAGAGCATTTTCTCATGTGCGTGTTGGCCATGTCTATGTCTTCCTCTGTGAGATTTCTGTTCATGTCTTTTGCCCATTTCATGATTGGACTGTTTGTTTCCTTGGTGTTGAGTTTAATAAGTTCTTTATAGATCTTGGAAACGAGCCCTTTATCTGATACGTCGTTTGCAAATATCTTCTCCCATTCTGTAGGTTGTCTTTTAGTTTTGTTGACTGTATCCTTTGCTGTGCAAAAGCTTCTTATCTTGATGAAGTCCCAATAGTTCATTTTGTTTCTTTTGCCTCCGTGGATGTATCTTGCAAGAAGTTACTGTGGCCGAGTTCAAAAAGGGTGTCGTCTGTGTTCTCCTCTAGGATTTTGATGGACTCTTGTCTCACATTTAGATCTTTCATCCATTTTGAGTTTATCTTTGTGTATGGTGCAAGAGAGTGGTCTAGTTTCATTCTCTGCATGTGGATGTCCAATTTTCCCAGCACCATTTATTGAAGAGACTGTCTTTCTTCCAGTGGGTAGTCTTTCCTCCTCTATCGAATATTAGTTGACCATAAACTTGAGGGTCCACTTCTGGATTCTCTATTTTGTTCCATTGATCTATGTGTCTGTTTTTGTGCCAGCACCACACTGTCTTGATGACCACAGCTTTGTAGTAAAACCTGAAATCTGGCATTGTGATGCCCCCAGCTCTGGTTTTCTTTTTTAAAATTCCCCTGGCTATTCGGGGTCTTTTCTGATTCCACACAAATCTTAAAATAATTTGTTCTAACTCTGAAGAAAGTCCATGGTATTTTGATAGGGATTGCATTAAATGTGTAAATTGCCCTGGGTAACATTGACATTTTCACAATATTAATTCTGCCAATCCATGAGCATGGAATATTTTTCCATCTCTTTGTGTCTTCCTCAATTTCTTTCAGAAGTGTTCTATAGTTTTTAGGGTATAGATCCTTTACCTCTTTGGTTAGGTTTATTCCTGGGTATCTTATGCTTTTGGGTGCAATTGTAAATGGGATTGACTCCTTAATTTCTCTTTCTTCAGTCTCATTGTTAGTGTATAGAAATGCCACTGACTTCTGGGCATTGATTTTGTATCCTTCCATGCTACCAAACTGCTGTATGAGCTCTAGCAATCTTGGGGTGGAGGCTTTTGGGTTTTCTATGTAGAGTATCATGTCATCGGCAAAAAGGGAGAGTTTGACTTCTTTGCCAATTCGAATGCCTTTAATGTCTTTTTGTTGTCTGTCTGATTGCTGAGGCTAGGACGTCCAGTACTATGTTGAATAGCAGTGGTGAGAGTGGACATCCCTGTCTTGTTCCTGATCTTAGGGGAAAGGCTCCCAGTGCTTCCCCATTGAGAATGATATTTGCTGTGGGTTTTTTGTAGATGGCTTATAAGATGTTGAGGAATGTTCCCTCTATCCCTACACTCTGAAGAGTTTTGATCAGGAATGGATGCTTTCAGCATTTTGTCAAATGCTTTCTCTGCATCTATTGAGAGGATCATATGGTTCTTGGTTTTTCTCTTGCTGATATGATGAATCACATTGATTGTTTTATGAGTGTTGAACCAGCCTTGTGTCCCGGGAACAAATCCTATTTGGTCATAGTGAATAATTTTCTTAATGTACTGTTGGATCCTATTGGCTAGTATCTTCTTGAGAATTTTTGCATCTATGTTCATCAGGGATATTGGTCTATAATTCTCCTTTTTGGTGGGGTCTTTGTCTGGTTTTGGAATCAAGGTGATGCTGGCCTCATAGAACGAATTTGGAAGTACTCCATCTCTTTCTGTCTTTCCAAACAGCTTTAGTAGAATAGGTATGGTTTTTTCTTTAAACGTTTGATAGAATTCCCCTGGGAAGCCAACTGGCCCTGGACTTTTGTGTCTTGGGAGGTTTTTGATGACTGCTTCAATTTCCTCCCTGGTTATTGGCCTGTTCAGGTTTTCTATTTCTTCCTGTTCCAGTGTTGGTAGTTTGTGGCTTTCCAGAAGTGCGTCCATTTCTTCTAGATTGCCTAATTTATTGGTGTATAGCTGTTCATAATACGTTTTTAAAATCGTTTGTATTTCCTTGGTGTTGGTAGTGATCTCTCCTTTCTCATTCATGATTTTATTAATTTGAGTCTTCTTTCTCTTCTTTTTAATAAGGTTGGCTAATGGTTTATCTATCTTAATAATTCTTTCAAAGAACCAACTCCTGGTTTTGTTGATCTGTTCCACAGTTCTTCTGGTCTCGATTTCATTGAGTTCTGCTCGAATCTTTATTAACTCTCTTCTTCTGCTGGGTGTAGGATCTATTTGCTGTTTTTTCTCTAGCTCCTTTAGGTGTAAGGTTAGCTTTTGTATTTGAGTTCTTTCCAGTTTTTGGATGGATGCTTGTATTGCAATGTATTTCCCCCTCAGACTGCTTTTGCTGCATCCCAAAGATTTTGAACGGTTGTACCTTCATTCTCATTAGTTTCCATGAATCTTTTTAATTCTTCCTTAATTTCCTGGTTGACCCTTTCATCTTTTAGCAGGATGGTCCTTAACCTCCACGTGTTTGTGGTCCTTCCAAACTTCTTGTTGTGATTAAGTTCTAATTTCAAGGCATTATGGTCTGAGAATATTCAGGGGATGATCCCAATCTTCTGGTATTGGTTCAGACCCGATTTGTGACCCAGTATGTGGTCTATTCTGGAGAAAGTTCTATGTGCACTTGAGAAGAATGTGTATTCCGTTGAGTTTGGATGTAAAGTTCTGTAGATATCTGTGAAATCCATCTGGTCCAGTGTATCATTTAAAGCTCTCGCTTCTTTGTGTTTAGAAGACCTATGGAGTGTAGAAAGCGCTAGATTGAAGTCACCAAGTATAAGTGTATTATTATCTAAGTATGCCTTAGCTTTGGTTATTAATTGATTGATATATTTGGCAGCTCCCACTCGGGGCATATATATTGATGATTGGTAAGTCCTCTTGTTGGATAGATCCTTTAAGTATGATATAGTGTCCCTCTTCATCTCTCACTACAGTCTTTGGGGTAAATTTTAGTTTATCCGATATAAGGATGGCTACCCCTGCTTTCTTTTGAGGACCATTTGAATGGTAAAAGGTTCTCCAACCTTTTATTTTCAGGCTGTAGGTGTCCTTCTGTCTAAAATGAATCTCTTGTAGACAGCAAATAGATGGGTCCTGCTTTTTTATCCAGCCTGAACCCCTGCGCCTTTTGATGGGGTCATTAAGCCCATTCACGTTCAGAGTTACTATTGAAAGATATGTGTTTAGTGTCATCATGATACCTATTCAGTCCCTGCTTTTGTGGATTGTTCCATTGGACTTCTTCTTAAAGGGGAATTTTGAGAGTTCCCCTTAAAATTTCTTGCAGAGCTTGTTTGGAGGTCACATATTCTTTCAGTTCCTGCCTGTCTTGCAAGCTCTTTTTCTGTCCTTCCATTCTGAATGAGAGCCTTGCTAGATAAAGTATTCTTGGTTGCATGTTTTTCTCATTTAGGACCCTGAATATATCCTGCCAGCCCTTTCTGGCCATCCAGGTCTCTGTGGAGAGGTCTGCTGTTACCCTTATACTTCTCCCCAGAAAAGTCAGGGATTTCTCGTCTCTTGCTGCTTTAAGGATCTTCTCTTTATCTTTGGAATTGCAAGCTTAACTATTAAATGCCGAGGTGTTGAACAGTTTTTTCGATTTTAGGGAGGGGATCTCTCTATTTCCTGGTTCTGAATGCCTGTTTCCCTTCCCAGATTAGGAAAGTTTTCAGCTATGATTTGTTCAAATACATATTCTGGCCCTCTGTCCCTTTTGCCGCCCTCGGGAACCCCAATTAAACGTAGGTTTTTCTTCTTCAGGCTGTCATTTATTTCCCTTAATCTATCCTCATGGTCTTTTAATTGTTTGTCTCTTTTTTCCTCAGTTTCCCTCTTTGCCATAAACTTGTCTTCAATGTCACTCACTCGTTTTTCCACCTCGTTAACCCTTGTCATTAGGACTTCTAGTTTGGATTGCATCTCATTCAATTGATTTTTAATTTCTGCCTGATTAGATCTAAATTCTGTAGTCATAAAGTCTCTTGAGTCCTTTATGCTTTTTTCTAGAGCCACCAGTAGCTTTATAATAGCGCTTCTGAATTGGCTTTCTGACATTGAATTGTAATTCAGATTTTGTAACTCTGTGGGAGAGAGGACTGTTTCTGATTCTTTCTTTTGAGGTGAGGTTTTCCTTCTAGTCATTTTGCTCAGTGTAGAGTAGGCCTTGATGTTTTAAATGATGCATCCAGGTCACTGGGCTGGAGAATGACACAGCCAGGTGCAAAGTCATGCCTGTCTTAGCCTGGCACGAAGTCGACTCTTCCAGTTTAATGAGCTGCCTCAGATCTCACTACGGCCAAATCACTCCCAAGACAAGGTAGGTTCTTGGGGTTTGTCTAGCTGGCTCTGCCCTTATCTTGTCCAAGACAAATTTCTAGAGCCATTCTAGAGAGTGACATTTGGAGAGGGTTGTCTCATACTTCTGTTTCACTGGCAACTCAGGAATTGTGACCATACTGGCCACTTTTGTATATTGGCAGGTGACAGCTGCATTAAAAGATGGATTGCAACTGCACAAAAATATACAAAAGGAGAGAAAATATTTGCAAGTCTTATATATGATAAGGACTTGATTCCAGGATCTATAAAGGACTCTTACAATTTAACAATGAAAAAACAACCCAATTTTAAAAAGCAGAGGTTTTGAATAGCCATTTCTCTAAAGAAGATACACAAATGGCCAGTAAACATATGAAAAGATGCCCAATATCAACAAATGCAAACCAAGGGATGCCTGAGTGGCTCAGTGGTTGAGCATCTGCCTGTGGCTCAGGTCATGATCCTGGGATCCAGGATTGAGTCCCACACCGGGCTCCCCGCAGGTAGCCTGCTTCTCCCTCTGCCCGTGTCTCTGCCTCTGTCTCTGTGTCTCTCAGGAATAAATAAATACAATCTTAAAAAAAAACACAAACACCACAGTGAGACAGCACTTCATACAGACTAGCGTGGTTATAACCAGTTGATGATAGCAAGTGCTAACAAGGACGTGGAGAAACTGAGACCCTCATACAGTACAGGTGGGGAACTGGGGTGCAGACCCTGGCAGCTCCTCAGAAACGGCTCAACATAAAGTTACCATATGACCCAGCAATTCTACTCCTGGTATTTACCCAAGAGAAATGAAAATACATATTCAGGGAAAAACTCAAAATTTTTATTTTATTTGAGAGAGAGCAAGAGCAGGGAGGAGAGACGCAGGGAGAGGAAAAAGCAGACTCCCCATTGAGCAGGGAGGCCAATGCAGGGCTCAATCCCAGAACCCTGGGATCATGAGCCGAAGGCAGCTGCCTAACTGACTGACCCACACGGGTGCCCATTCACAGAAAAACTTGTAGACGCATTCATAGCAGCACTATTCACAGGAGCCCCAAAGTGGAAACAACCAAATGTCTATGGGATGAATAGATAAACAAAAGTGGTCCATCCACACAGTGGAATATTACTCAGTCACGGAAAGGATAGGGTACTAACACCTGCTACGACACAACAGAACCTTGAAGACATTGTGCTGAGTGAAGAGGGGGTTCAAGGGGGCACAGGGATGAGGAGTGATGCTAAGCATCATGGGGTTTCTTTTTTAGCTGTGAAAATGTTCTCAAATTAGATTGTGGTGACGGCTGCATAATTCTGTGACTATAATGTAATTACTGAACTATATAAAGGGATGAAGGTTACATGGGGAATGGACCTCAGTAAAGCTGTAAAAGTAGCATTTTTCTTTTGGAAACTTTGGAGATAATTTCAACAGCATGTATTAGATGGTATTTGGGAGTTGTTGTCAGAAGCAGTAAAGGTACTATGGGAAAGTTTTACAAGTCCTTATCTGCTGTAGATGGAAAATGCTTTTCAGGGATATCTGCAAGGTCCAGATTCCCCACTGTGCACAGATGCTTCCTTCTCCCCGTCTTGATGGAGGCTACCAGGAGACCAAATAACTTAGGTGGGAGTCATCCCCCTCCATGGTTAAACACAGACCAAACTCAGAAAATATGGTAACCTTACAGGTTGCTCATGGGTGAACAGAAAGTACTTTTTTTTAAATATATTTTTTAATTTATTTATGATAGTCACACAGAGAGCGAGGCAGAGACACAGGCAGAGGGAGAAGCAGGCTCCATGCACCGGGAGCCCGATGTGGGATTCGATCCCGGGTCTCCAGGATCGCGCCCTGGGCCAAAGGCAGGCGCCAAACCGCTGTGCCACCCAGGGATCCCCAGAAAGTACTTCTTATATGGAGTAGGTAATTGCAAGCCTGCAAGTAAGTAGTCTATGCTCAAGTTCTCTGGTGGAACCATGAGGGCAATGGGGACAGGGAGGATACTACATCTGAGGAACTGAGTACACCCTCAAATATGGCTGGGTGCCTTTCTCCAGCCTTCAGACTCTACTCACCTGGAGTTGAGCCTAATCTGCCAGAGGAAAACCAGCCTGGAAGAGCCAATGTAGCATCAGAGGCTTGAAAACTTTTTGGAATGAGTGATATTCATATTGGTAATTTTGTCATTTATTCAAGGACCACAGTTGAACAAATACCCAAAGACTTTAAGATTCAGCTGTTATTTTGTTCAGAAGAGCAAAAACACATACAGGTTCTTCAAAACATAGCAAACAAACAAAGCTTTCCTTTAAGGAAGAGGTCCTATTGCAACCCTCTTAATTAAGAGTGGAAATCTAAGTTCCTTTGCTTTTAGGTGAGATCATTGACCAACAAAGTTGATTTAACAGACAGGTGTGGTGGGCTGAATCTGGCCCCCCAAGTATGTCTACATCCTAATCCCTAAAACCTGTAAATGTTACCTTATATGGCAAAAGGGACTGTGCAGATGTGATTATGAAACTTGAGATGGGGGGGTTATCTTGGATTATCTGGGTGGGCCCAATATAATCATGATGGCCCTTTCAAGAGGGTGCTGGTGGGTCAGAGCAAGAGGACAAGGTGATGTGGTGACAGGTGGAGGCGTGCACTTTGAAGATGGAGGCCACAAGCCACAAAACACAAGCAGCCACTAGCTGAGAAAGTTGAGGAAACAGATTCAGCCTTGGACACCTGAATTTTGATTCTGTGAAACTGATTTTGGACTTCAAGATTTGCAACTCTAAGAGATTATATTTGTGTTGTTTGAAGCCACTAAGTTTGTGGTCATGTTATAGCGCCAACAGGAAACTGACACATGTAAACTATGATTAGGAGGGCCTTGTGACAGCAAAACTGTGCTGCAAAAAGATGGATGAGGTGGGAGCCAGTGAGGAATCAAGAGGCTCTACTGGTGAGAGGCTAGAGATGGGGGCAAGGTAAGGCGCAGGTGTAGTAATGAAGACAAGCTCCTCTAATATTTAACATGGTTGCCAGGAAGGGGACTGCAGCATAGTCTAAAAGCCACTGAGCTTCCATTAAGTCTCTCTCTGCCCAAAAGGCAAGAGGCTTTGTCAACTGCATTCAACACACTGTCACCAGGATCTCTGATTCAGGCAGGACAGGGCCCTGCTGAACAGCTATTTCTCTTGGCTGGGTGTGGGCTTAGTCTAAAACTAAAATGATAGAAAAATAAGGTTCTTGTCCTTAAAGAGCTTTTACTGTGTACGGTACAGTTCCCCAACTTTGGCACTACTGGGCCAGGAGACTGGACTGTGTTGTGGGGCTGTCCTGTCCACTGTGGGACATTTAGCTGCATCCCCGGTCTCTACCTATGAGAGGCCAGGAACTAGAACTACCCTCCCTCTCCCCGAGTCATAACAACCAACATTTCCACACATGACCAAATGTCCTCAGGGGGCGGGGGGCAAAACTGCTCCCAGGTTGACCACCACTGGTGTGCACAGTAGAGCAGGGAGTAACACAATAAAATCTGCCTGGAACCAGTCAGAGAAGGTTTTGCTGAGCAGGATGTTCCTGTGAGATGGGAGGTGGAGGAAGTAGTGGAGGGAGGTGCCAGGTCCTAAAATCAAAGGAGAAGCATGTGCAGAGGCCTAGGGGGTAAGGATGTAGCAAAGGACACAGCCCGGATGTGACTGAGAGTGACTAGAAGATACAGATGCTTTTACAAGAATGTCATCTACCTGTTTCCTGCTTGAGGCAGTGCACCACTCTACCACAGTCTTCTCTGAACTCAGAGGTCAGCTGGCTTGCTCTGGGTGACTAAACACTATACTGATTGGGTTTGGATTCTTTGGATTCTTACTTTGAGAGAATGAAAGGATGGAATTAGATCAATTCTCTGGCCTCATTCCAGAACTTTTACATTCCATACAAATATATTTTGTGTTTTTAGAAAATTCATTTAGATACAATATATCAAAAAAGTAATCAATTTTAATGGGTTTTAGTAAATGTGCTGAGATAATCCACTTATTTATAAATAACACTTCCTCACTCCAATCATTTTGTTATTCTTAAGGCTGCTGGCCTAAGTGAGGAAGGAGAACAGTAAGGGTTCCCTTTGGTATGTCCTTAGCTGTCTACACGCACTACGTGCTTCTTTCCTGTTGTAGCTTTCCCCTGTCACCTGGGTGGGGGCTATGGCAGCTGTGTAGATTTTTCCCAATCAAAGGTGCTTTCATATAAATGTGTGCGTGCACGTGTAAAAGCACTATTTACTTGGAAATCCTCTCCTCATACAAACGTGTTCAAAGTCTCACTCCATGTGCCCTTTGTTAAGAATAGCCAGGAATTTCAGTAAGAATATTAGGGGATTTATATTCCAATGAACTTTTGCCTTGAAATTCTAGTGGGTCACTAATCTTTATTAAAGAAGTGTGTATGTGATAAAGATTGTCTGGTATGACAGTACATTAACTATATGTGTGATTTACCCTTGAACGTATTTAGAGAATAAATAAAGGGACAGGGGCACCTGCAGGATCAGCCAGATTGTCTTAGCAGTTACTTTCTGCTGGAAAGCAGAGACCTCAGTTCTCTCTCACCTAACACCCAGACCTGACATCTCTTCACTCTGTCACTGACAGGGTCACATCCCCCTTGATGTCTTCTGGGACTCCTCAGCAGCCAAATACGCACTGGCATTCCTTGAGGACTTCTTGCTTTCCCTGTAAGTCACACACACAGTCTGTGATTTACATGCAAGTCAGGGGAAGGAGAAACACAGAAGCCTTATAGATGCTTTCCTTCTGAACAGGGAGAATGAGGCTTGCTCTCAGTCCCCGTGGTGGAGTCTGTGGTGCTGGTGGAGGTTTGAGCTCTGGCGAAAACTTTTCCCACACTGGCTGCACTGGTATGGCTTCTCTCCGGTGTGGATCCTCTGGTGCAGCTTTAGAGTAGACTGGCGCCCAAAGCAGTTCCCACACTCTCCGCATGTGTAGGGCCTCTCCCCTGTGTGTACGCGCTTGTGTCTTTTCAGCTCCGAATTCCATGTGAAGCTTTTCCCACAGTCATCACATTTGTACGGCTTCTTTGCTGAATGGGTTGGCTGGTGACCAAGACGTTGCAAACGACTGCTCAGGCTCCTTTTGCTTCCTTTGCTTTTCTTCAGCTCTCTCAGTGGGTGGCTTTTCAGTGGGCTGCTGATGTATTCCAGTTCCCTGCAATGTCTCTGGTAGTGAGCGAATGGCTTCTGAGCATTCGGGGGACTGACCTGCCTCCGTGACAACCGGGATTCATTCATATTCGCCCCTCTCGGTTCAGGACTCTGCAGACTATTCCCTTTGGATCTGCCAGGGGACACTGCACATGGCTTTCCTCCTTTAGCCCCTTCTGGCTGTGGATTTTCCTTGTTGTCACTTTTCATTCTGGGAGTCTCTATAATTAGAAAGAATATGTTTCATTTTCTGGGCTTTGAAGAAATCTCAGCAAAAGAGCTAATAAATATTCTCAAAGTGTGGTCCTCCACTGGCGACTTCCATTCAACTCATATGTGGCACTCGTTACACAAACAGGCTGCCCCTGCATCCCCGTGGCTGCTGAGTCAGAATCTCTGGGGGGTAGAGTGGGGGTTGGGACCTGGAAATCTACAGGAATAACAGGCTCCTGGGGTGATTGTTATTTATACCAAAGTTAAGAACGAAGTTCTCCAACCCCATCTCTCTTTCCTACCTTTAGGGAAACGTTAGGGAAAGAAGAAATATGGAAAAGCAAACCAATCAGACTTGAGCACCAATTAACAAATGAGAGAGTTGAACTTTCAAAACTGCAAATATACTCACGTGGACACTGAATGATCACCACTATCTCTTGAAATAATGGAAATCCAGCAAATGTGGAGTGTTTCTTCATTACAAAGTGACAGCATTAGGGTTAAGAACTGCAATACGGGTTAGACATGTATCCTAACTTCAGAAACTCTGCAATTTCTGACCATCAGGATTGAGGATCAGGATGGAACAAGCTGGAATGTCTGTGGGCAAGTTGGAGGATCTACAGCTGTGTTATCCCACAGAATTTCTGACAGATGGGAAGTATCTGTGTATGTGCACATGTGCACATGCTATTCAATATGGCAGCCACTAGCTACATGAGGCTACTGAGTCCTTGAAATGTAGCTAGCATGACTGAGAAACAGAATTTTTAATTTTAATCTAATTTTACCTAATTTTAATTCAAACTTAAATAAGCACCCTAAGCACCCTATGCAATTATGGTCAACTGCTTTTCTTTTCTTTTTTTTTTAAAAGATTTTATTTAAAAAAAAAAAAAAAGATTTTATTTATTCATGAGAGACAGAGAGAGAGAGAGAGAGAGAGAGAGAGAGAGAGAGAGGCAGAGACACAGGCAGAGGGAGAAGCAGGTTCCATGCAGGAAGCCCGACTGGGACTGGATCCCAGGTCTCCAGGATCCCACCCTGGACCAAAGGCGGCGCTAAACTGCAGAGCCACCGGGGCTGCCCCTCAACTGCTTTTCAACAAGGTTGTCATGGCAATTAATTGGGGAAAGAATAGTCTCTCAGTAAAGGGTGCTGGGGGGCAGCCCTGGTGGCGGTGGCGCAGCGGTTTAGCACCGCCTGCAGCCTGGGGCGTGATCCTGGAGATCCCGGATAGAGTCCCAAGTCAGGTTCCCTGCATGGAGCCCGCTTCTCCCTCTGCCTGTGTCCAAGCCATTCTCTCTCTCTCTCAATAAATAAAATCTAAATAAAAAAGAGAGAGGAAAGTTTAAAGGGGATCCCTGGGTGGCTCAGCGGTTTGGCGCCTGCCTTTGGCCCAGGGTGTGATCCTGGAGTCCTGGGATCGAGTCCCACGTCGGGCTCTGTGTGTGGAGCCTGCTTCTCCCTCTGCTTGTGTCTTTGCCTCTCTGCCTCTCTCTCTCTCTCTCTCATGAATAAATAAATAAAATCTTTAAAAAAAGGGGGGGGGTGCTGGGACAACTGGATTTTTCACATGCAAAAGAATGAGGTTGGACCCCTGCCTCACAACACACAAATAATAACTCAAAATGAATGAAAGACCTAAATAGAAGAGCTAACCAATGTTTCTTTGAGCAAAACATAGGTTTAAATCTTTGTAATTTCAGATTAGGCAATGGTATTTTAGATATGTCACCAAAAACACAAGCAAAGAAGAGAAAAACAGATAAATTGAAGTTGATCAAAATTAGAAACATCTGTGCTTCAAAGGATACTATCAAGGAAGTGAAATAACAACTCACATGGAGAGAAAACAGGTGTTGAGTATCCAGGGTATATAAAGATTTTTTTTTAAGATTATTTTTTTATTCACAAGAGACACAGACAAAGAGAGGCAGAGACATAGGCAGAGGGAGAAGCAGGCTCCCTGCGAGAAGCCCAATGCGGGACTCAATCCTGGACCCCAGATTACACCCTGAGCTGAAGAAGATGTTCAACCACTGAGCCACCCAAGCGCCCCTATAAAGAACTCTTACAACAACAAAATACTGACCCAATTAACAGATGGGCAAAGGGTCTGAATGGATATTTCTCCAAAGAAGATATACAATTGACCAATAAGCACATGAAAAGATGTTCAACATCATTTGCCATCAGGGAAGTAAAGCCTCCATGAGATACCGGTTTTTACCTAACAAGACTGCTGTAACAGAAACACGACAAGTGTTGACAAGGATGTGGAGAAATTAGAATTCTTACAGGGACTGCTGGCGGAAATGTAATATGGCACAGCTGCTTTGGAAAAGAGTCTGGCGTTTCCTCAAAAGATTAAACATAGAGCTACTATCTGACCCAGCAATTCCACTCCTAGGTACAAGAGAAATGAAAACAATGTCCACACAAAAACTCATCCACAAAAGTTCATAGCAGCACTATTCATGATAGCCAAAAAGTGAAAACACCTCCCAAATGACCATCAACTGATGAATAAACAAAACGTCCATATAATGGAATATTAGCCATAAAAACAAATGAAGTGGTGATGCATGTTACAACATGGATAACTTTGAAAACGTGCTCAGTGAAAGAAGCCAGTCACAGAAGAGCACAACATATATCATCCTGAAATATCCACAATAAGCAAATCCAGAGACAAAGGAGATGGTGGTTGCCAGGGGCTGGAGAGTGGGTGCTAGAAAGTGCCGAGGAGTCTGGGTTTCTTTTTGAGGTCATGAAAATTTTCAAGAATTGGATAAATGGGGATGGTCGCAAACGTGTATGAATGTACTAAACAACACTGAAATGCATACTTCAAAGGGGTGAATTTTATACTGTATCTTCTTAATAAAATTTACATAGTCACATATGGCTAGAGGCAACTTACTGAGCAGTGCAGCTCTGAAGGGAGGCATTACTGGATCTTGGAGGTGAGGAACATGATAATCCACCTTCGGGGATCAAATAAAAGGAGACAGGGCCCACAAGCGCACTGAGATGCCTGCAATGAGGCAGGAGAAGGCAATGTGTGCGCTCAGGGGCATGAAGCCCATAGGTTATAGGGCAGGACCTCAGCCAGGGTCACAGTTCTTTTCTGTTGGATGCCCCAGGTCTTCTTTATTCCTATGTTCCAAGAATAACCAATCCAAGGTGTCACTGCATGTAGCAAATCTTAGGGAACCAAGGTGATCCAACCTTTTGGAAACCTTCTTTAACCTGCTGACTGTCCCCTCTATTCACATCACTAAGACTGACCAAAGTGTCTCCGTAACTCAGTCTGAGATCACAGTACTGAGTACAGCAGGGCCAGCAATCACTGGCATTGTACCATGGACAGATAGGGAAATGGACACAAGGATTTAAAGCACAGACAATGTCACAGGAGGAGGAAGAGGCAGAAAATAATACGGACCAGGTCTTTTCCTCTAATGAGCACAACATTCTTTAGACCCCTTCTCAACATGGGACCATTTTAAGGGATGGAACTCGGCCACATTTGTATAGATGTTCATCAACGGTCATATGTGGATCTGTCTTCATTATAAGCAGCTCTGAAGGGGACAGAGTAGATAACCCTGTTGTGCACTGGACTGTCAAAGACTCATTAATAGAAAATAACAGAACCACACTTCTTATATATACTATCACTGCCATTCTCATCAATGAAATTCATTAGGGAATAAAGACCTACAGTAACATAAAACATTTGAAGAACCAAGGTGCGGTCTATGGGGTTTCAGAACCACAAGATGTTCTGATGGAGGTAAAGAATTTAGGAGAGGGAGAGAAGAAGCATGGAGTGTTTACCTGTCCCAGCCAATTTGGGGTCTGGTTCCTGAAGGGGCGGGGATTTTTCCCAATGATGAGAGCTCAGCTGATCCTGAGATGCCGCCTGGGAAGGCTCCTCCACAGAACTCTCTCTGGGATACCTCCTAGGAGTTTGCAGTTGAAAGTCTGGGAGTTCCTGTTCTCCAAGCTGAGATCCAGTCTTCTCCAAGAGCACCTTCTGCCCTTGCATACAAACGGCCACCTAGGAACAAGCCCTATGCATTAGAGCACAGCTCAAGGACTGACTGGGGGCAGCTTGACCTCTCACTGCTCTGTAATGATCCCTTTGCCCTGGGAATTCCCCATAACAGCCTGGAGGCCAACTTTGAGAGACTATGGAAACTCTCAAAGGTAGCAAAAGGAAAGACATGCAGAATGACTTGGGAGATTAATCCTAACCTGTGGAGGCTGCTTCAAACCAGCTGAGACTTCCTGAGTGGGTGCCCCTAAACGAGGGTCTTTCTTAGAGCCTCAAAGTCATAAGAGAAAGCACAGATAACAAGGTCAGTCATGACACTGGCACAGCAGTATCTCACCCTTTGTCCATCCGCCTCCTTACTTCTATTGAAAATAGGCCCCACTGGATCAGGAAGGAATATGATCAGGCCATTAAAAAAACTATCTAATAGGGATCCCTGGGTGGCGCAGCGGTTTGGCACCTGCCTTTGGCCCAGGGCGCGGTCCTGGAGACCTGGGATCAAATCCCACATCGGGCTCCTGGTGCATGGAGCCTGCTTCTCCCTCTGCCTCTCTCTCCTTCTCTTTCTGTGACTATCATAAATAAATAAAAATTAAAAAAAAAAAACTATCTAATAAATCGTCCTGCCCAAGGCTTCTCTAGTAAGGAGATCCCAGTAGTAGCAGGGCTCTGAGAGGACTACCCACCCTGTTTCTGACTGCCTCCATTCCTCAAAGCACGTGGTTGTTTGCTTTCTGCCTAGGCCCTGACTGGGGTCTGACTTGTAGATGGGGGTTGGAAGAAATACCCACCAAGTGAGCTGCAGCTTCCTGATCGGAAGGGAAGACACTTCACCAAAGCAAGGTCTACCATGAAGTTCCACCCAAGTCAAATTCCTACCCTACATGACCCTGCTGCTAAGAATCCTGACCCTAGGAAAACTTCAGAAGGAATGGGTGTGGGGAAATGTGTGGGCAACAATGCAAGGACCTTACTTGACCCCCTGCTTCCTCATTGGAGTGCCAGTGCCTGGGTTTTCTGAAAACCTGTTATTTTTCCCAGGGGGTGTTCCCAAATAGAGGTCAGAAGCCACATCTGAAGCCATTTCTGGACTCTGACTAGGGAGGGATCCAGAGAGCAGATACTATCCAGGTGACAAAGAAATCCTGGGACCATGAGAGAGGGCCCTCCTTACCCACTGCTTTGGTCTCTTGGCTGCTCTTTGAAAATCTTCCACGAGGGTCACAATCTCCTTGCTGCTCATTGGACATCGATGCCTGACCCGAGCCTGGATCTCTGGAGGCAGGATGTTCAGGAACTGCTCCAGCACCAGCAGCTCCAGAATCTGCTCCTTGGTGTGCAGCTCGGGCTGCAGCCACTGACGGCAGAGCTGCTGGAGCCTGGAGAGGGCCTCCTGGGGTCCGGACACCTCTTGGTAACAGAACCGTCGGAAGCTCTGGCGGGAGAGCTCAGGATCCGGGCGGTCTTTTTGCAGAGTGGGTTTCCGTTTGTCTTCCAGCTTTGCTATTATGTGTCTTTCTGGCTTGGAGGAAGTCTGAATGTGGGACTGCGAGCTGAGAGTGATCTCCATCTTGGCCGCCATCTTGGGGCGCCGGCGCCAGGCTCTCTCTCCTTGAAGCGGTTCAGGCCTTCGGGCTCATGGTTCCGTACAAATCTGCCCTAGTGTTAGCCAGGTGCTGGGGAGGGCGTGACAAGGCCAGGCCCCAAGCTCCTGAGTGCACCACAGGGCCTGAGGGTGGGGACAGTCTGTCCCCCTGGCACTTTCCTCAACTGCCTTGAAATAGAGGAAAGTCATAACGTCCTGCAGGGAACTGGGGGGAAATCCTTCTTTTATTTCATCGACAAGCGCGCAAGGTCTCAGAGGAATTGCGCAACGTGCCGTTACTGGCGGTCGGGAACCCCCAGGAAAAGTTGGGAGTTGTCACACAGGTGGCCTGCGCCACCTAACCGGCAGCCGGGCGGCGCGGGCCTCGAGCATCTCGCCGGGAGCTGGGGGGCAGGGGCGCGGAGGGCGCGGAGGGCGCCGCTCGCGGCAGGGCAGGCGGAGCGCCGCGTCTGCTGGCTCCCGACGGCCGGCAGGCCCTCCGCGCCGGCCTCCGAGGGCGCCCGGGCAGCCCCCGAGATGGGAGACGCTACGGCTCAACTTCGTGGCTGCGTGCGAGCCCGGGGTGGCGCCTGAGGCGACAGCGTCCCTGACTGCCTGCACCCCACGCCCACCCGCCGCGGACTCACCTCTCGGGGGACCAGGGATGCGAAACCCAGGAGCCAGGGCTGGGGCGGGGCCGAGGCCGCTCGACGCGGACACTCCCACTGGCTGAGGAGGAATGACGCGAGAAGTACTACGAAGGAGGGCCCGCCCCCTCCCCTGGGGGATTGGCTCCCAGAGGGCGACCTTTCGCGTCTATTTGCTGCTGAGTCTCTTCGAGCTAGCAAGGAACGGCGAACGGCCTTCGTAGGGCACGCCGGGAGCTGTAGTCCAATGGCTCTGCTCACGAACATGCGCAGCGGGTGGACGGGCGCCGGGGGATCCATGCATTGACTTTCGGACCCGCGGCTGAGCGACTTGGTGAGTGATTTGCTTGCTCGTGGCCGCGGGCTCAAAACGAGGTCCGACGTCAGCCTGCCAGCTGACGAGTGGCAGCTCGAGTGGCAGCCCCTCGCCACTGCGAGTCTTTTCAGGGCTGTGGGCACAGGCCCGGACAGCACCCCTCCCTCGAGCCGGCCAGCGGGACTCCCTGCGGGCTGTGACCTGAGGTGGCTTCTTCACGCCGCCTGTGAAGGCGTCTCCCGACCTCGCGCCCGGGACGATCAGGGCATTAACGCCGAGCGAGACGCGCACCAGGCGGCTCCCACCTCGTCCTGCTTTCCACCGAGGGCCCGGGTCTTCGCCAGAATGAAACACCAGAGCAGCGTTCTCAAACGAACTACAGACGACACGTTAGGGGTCAAGAGGAGCACAGGCTCCGTCTTCGCAGGGAATTACGATAGCATTTACTGAGTTAGTCATCAGGATAGGGTGCGGGACGGAGAAAATCTGCGGCATGGCAACATCTTCGGGGGCTGGGCTTGGCTGCCGAGGCGCTGTGCCTTGTGAGGCTCCTAAATGCTACTAGTAGCGCCTTCCATTTCTCTTATCTACAGCCTCTTGGGGCGCAGTATGTGTAAAAAAGATTATAAGTGAAGGCAGTTCAAGTTCTTTGGAAGAAGAGCAACCTTGATCCAGTTTTTTTAAAGTTTTTTTTTTTTTTTTCTTCCTGTGAACAGGTTCACTCCTTTGGTGGAGTACTGAAGTATTGAGTCACACAATTACATCGTCCAGATTCAGCAATTCCTAGGAAATTTGGAACTTCTCCCACTCCACCTGTAGGTAAAACCTCAGAGACTTTTGACAGGCTCAGTTGATGTCAGATGCCACTCCTGGGGTGGGGGTTGTGGGGGGAGGGGGGGGTCTTGTAATGAATAGTTGCACCGGAGCCACAGGAGTTTAGAGGGGCTAGATCACCAAGGAAGAAGATGCATTCAGAAGAAATACTGGAAACTAAAAGCATACATCAAGCCAGTCAATTCTCCTCCACACTATGTATCCTGGTGGTGGTAGGGAGGAGGGTGTAAATGATGAAGGGGTTAATCCAGAGGTACCTACCGGGAAGGTGGCTCCTGATTCTTGAGGGGAGGGAGGGCGAGGAACAAGACCCTGGCATATGGTGAACACGAGAAAGAACAGCTGGACTACACTATGAAAGTAGTTTGGGAAATTCATGAGCACACACCAGTCCGGGTATAGAGAAAGCTGTTTGGATATTTCCAGTGCTTTAGATCCTCAGATTGTAGAGGGAGCAAAGGAAGAGGACAGAAGGTACATCATGAGAAGCAGAGGGAAGGAATGGGAGATAACTTTATGCTTTTTCCATTTCCTGCAGCCTCCCTTCCAAGTCGAGTCTTTTCCAACTGTGATTGTGCACCACTAAGCTATTCTTATGTCTTTCTGATTCTAGAAAGACTTTCACCGGTGTCCAGGAGACTGGCTTCTCCATGATGTGAGAAGAAATGGAATCTGATCTCCAGGGTAGAAGTGGCTACCAGTCAGCCAGTTTGCTGAAGCAAATCATGGCTGCACCAAGGAGTCCCCAGGCATACTCATTCCCATGCAAGAACTGCTCACAAGGACAGAAATCAACCTTTCACGGCAACAACCCCGACCCTGAAGCTTCCCGCCAGCACTTCAGGCAGTTCTGCTACCAGGAGGGAGCTGGCCCCCATGAAGCTTTCAGCAAGCTCTGGGAACTCTGTTGTCAGTGGCTAAGGCCTAAGATACATTCAAAAGAGCAAATGCTGGAGCTGCTGGTTTTGGAGCAGTTTCTGACCATCTTGCCGGAGGAGATCGAGACCCGGGTAAAGGAGCAACATCCAGAAAATGGTGAATAAGCTGTGGCTCTGGTTGAGGATATACAGACTGGGTCTGGACAACAAGTGAAAAGAGACATTCAGAACCTGGTGAGTTCAGTAATGAAGAATTGAGTGAGAAACACAGGAATCTGGTTAGTGGAGAGAGCCCAGTGGAGAAATGCACAGTAGCCCTCCACCGCCCACCAGAAACTTTGCGTTACCTAGGGTGGTCCTGTGTTCTCTATCTATGGGGAGAATTTCTCATTCGCTGCAATAATGTAGACACTGATAAATTCAGTGAATGTTTAGGGTCCCTAATACAGATGTAAAAGCTCAGATAGCTCCAACAGAAGGCCAGGGAATGGCCAACTATCCCTCACTCAGGAGTAGGGGAATGAGTTGGTGAATTAAAACCCAGAGTCTCCTGCTGAGAGGTTCCATGAGTGCAGATGCCATGTGTTCAACAGTTAAGAAGTTGTATCAGAGCTGCTCCTGCTGCTGGGTTTCAGGGGTCAGTATGGGGCAGGTGATGCTTTCACAAAGTATGCACTTGTCAAAAAGAGACTAGGTCTGACATCCAGTCAGTGTAACCATATTGTCCTTTTAGGAGAAGGGAGGTGAGAAAGGCACAGAAGGACAAAAGGAACATGGCTTTGGTTGTGGGATTTGTGGGCAGAAGACAAGTGAGATCCCAGAGTCTGAGAGAGGCACAGAGTAATGAGGAGTGTGGGTCAGAGGGACTGTACAGGCTGTAGCCTGAGAGCCTCTGGTCACCAGGAAGCAGCTCGCTGGGTGCAGAGACTGCATGGCTGCAACGGGAGGTGCTGGCTTCCATCCTCAGGGACGAGGGAGACCTGTCCTTGGGCTGTGGGAGGAAGAGTCGTGCTGACATAATGTGGAGAAGGCAGAGCCGTGTGGTGGGGACACATTAGGGTCCGAACTGAGGAAGTTCATGAAGGATCCATGGGATTGGGATAGTTAGTAACACCTGGGAGGGAGGGGAGCCGGGCAAGCAGTAGCACATGTGTGGAGGCAGAGTTTGGAGAGGAGTGGGAGCCCCTGCATGCTGATAGTCATCCTGCTCCAGATCCCCTCGCCCTCTCTCTGTGGTGACGGTCTCTCCTGTGACACCCACATTTCACAGCCAAGCTGTTCATGGGAGCAAACGGTATAGGAATGTAAGGGTTAAAGAGTGACCTGAAATCTATCTGGGATGTGAAAGGCAGAGCATGAAACAGGTGAGCAAGAAGTGGAGGTGAGAGGGAGCAGGGGAGGTTGGCAGCAGTTGCCAGGACGCCAGCTGCCGCTGTGTACCACCCCTCAGTCACTTGAAGGACAGTTGTAAGCTTGGGACGTAAGGGATGCAGGTAGCTCTGAGGGACCCAGGGAGCGTTGAGGTACCTGCAGTGTGTCACGTATTGGGGATTTCCCAGTGAACAGGGCAGGCGTGGTCCCTGGCCCGCAGGAGCCCACACTCCATGGGGGAAAGGGACAACAAGCAAAGGAAGGCAGATACTTTCAGAGAAGTGCTCTATGGGACCGAGCCAGCTGCTGTGCTGGAGAATGACTGGGGGGGGGGGGGGGGGGTACGGCAGACAGGAGTGGGCGTGGCATCTCCGAGGGAACACTGGAGCTGAGCTGAGGGAAGGAGCAGCTGTCTCAGGAGCCTCAGGGGGCAGAGCATTTGGCACGCTTGGCAGGGAAGTGAGGGTTGGCTTTGGGATCCAGGAGAAGAGGTGTAGGGCAGAAGGCAATGTCAACAGGGACAGTATGAGCTGAGCTTTAACAAGACCTATTAGATTCTGTGTAGGCAGAGGGTGGATGACAGTCTAGCAGCAGAGTCCTGGAGCAGGCTGTGGGGTTCAGACAGGGCCCAGGGGAGGGCTTTCTCTTCTGCTGAGCCAACTGAGCAGATTTAGTGAGGCCCCGCATGTCGGGGGAGAGGCCCCACACGCAGTGGTGGCAGCAGTGTGCCATACAGGAGGCTGACGTGCTCACCTGCAGCAGATGTGCTCCCTGGTCAGCTCTTGGC
The DNA here is from genome assembly GCF_048418805.1 of Vulpes vulpes. Taxonomy (NCBI): domain Eukaryota; kingdom Metazoa; phylum Chordata; class Mammalia; order Carnivora; family Canidae; genus Vulpes; species Vulpes vulpes. The sequence continues at coordinate 112,723,013 of NC_132782.1, forward strand.
CATGCCACTATTCTGCTTGGTGCTTTCAGGTAATGGTCTTAGTCACTAGAGACCAGGTGAATGAGACCAAATTCTATTCTTTATTATTATTCTTTTTTAAGTTACAAGGGCCCTGAGAGTATTTCTCTTCTGCTTCCTTATGTCCCATGTCATTTCCTAATGCCACTCATAAGGGCTTTACAGTCCATGAGGCAGGGATTTATAGTGACAGGTGATGGGTTCTGTTCTCAGGTCTTAGATTCTGAGGACTGGAAAGTGCTTAACGAAGAGACAACCCTGTTGGGAGCAGCTAGAGAGTCCCCGAGATCCCACCTGAAACAGGTTCATCCAGAGGAAAGCACCTTGGAAGGGTCATGGAGCTCACAACAAAGAGCAGGGGAACAGTCAGAAGGTAAGCAGAAGTCTCTGCCCTCATTGGGGGCTAGGGAGGAATGCAGGTCTAAGCTTGAGTAAGGTGCGGGGTTCTAGATTCAATGCTTTTAAAATAGTCACAAAACAAAATTTGAAATGCTACCTGAGGGTAATAGCACTTAGGGTGATTTCTTATGTGTCACCCTATTTCTCCTTCACTACAATTTAATTCTATTACTTCTAAACCAGGTATATTCACATCTGTACAATTACCCTCACACACACACACCAGCTTTTCATGTACTTGAGACAAAACCCCTTTCTCATCCAGCTTAATTTTTGGTGAGTCAGAGGGAGAAAGAGAATCGCAAGCGGTTTCCCAGCAAACACGGATGTGGGGCTTGATCCCAGGACCTTCAGATCATGACCAGAGCCAAAGACAGATACTTAACGGACGAAGCTACCCAGGCTCCTAGAAAAAAATTCAAAACATTTTTTAACTGGAGTGAAATTCATATAACAAAATTAACCATTTTCAAGTGAACAGTCCAGGAGCATTCAGCACACACGTTCACAAGGTGATACAATCACCACCTCTATCCAGTTCCAAAACATTTTCAGCCCCCCAAAAGGAAACCCTGGACCCATTGGGGAAGTTATTCTTTATTCTGTGGATTTTCTCGTTCTGAGATTTCTAAAAAGAGTATCCTACAACAAGTGACCTTCCCTGCCTGCTCTCCCTCACTGAGCAGATGTCAAGCCTGCATCACTACTTTGCTCATTTCAAGGCTGAATAATACTCCATTAGGGGGTCAGACCAAGGTTCTGTCTTTCTACATCTCTTCCAGTGAAGCACTGTGGTTGTACACGTTTCAAGACCATCCACAACCACTGCTGCCTTGTAAGCTTCCATTATAGGGTGATCAGTAACTTATTTTTAAAATTTTACTTATCTAAGTAATCTCTACACCCAACCTGGGGCTCAAACTCCAACTTCAAGATAGTCATATGCTCTTCTGACTGAGTCAGTCAGGCGGTATGCCTATTCAGTAAGTTTTCTTTACTTAATCCAAATCCTAGAGGAAAACATTACATATTCACACTGTTTGTGTTGCCTACCTTCTGTTTGTGAATTATCTACTTTCCGCTTATGAAATGGAAAAGTCTCTAACAGGTCTATTTGTTATAGTGTTTTCTAAGCAGATGAAACAATGAATATCAGTATAAATCCTAGCATTTTTTTTTTTTTTTAATTCTTGGAAACATTGCCACCCTCTGGTGTGTGGCTTCTGAGACTTTGGGGTTGAGTGTGAAGGGGGGCAGGACTAACAATGTGCCTGATTCCATTTCTGCTGCTCACCCTGCCTTCAGGCTGCTCAGATCCCAAGTATTGTAACCTCCTCAGGATCACATCTTGTGGTGTCCTCTGAGGCTCCATTAATAAGTCAACAAAAGAACCATTTCCTTACTAGATTCTTAAAGAGGGATTTCAAGAACAGAATATATATGCTAGCGTGAAAAAAATAAAAGGTTTGAGTTATTGTGCTATTTTGAGTACTATGGTCATCTCTGGGTGGTAGGGCTCAGAGCTCAAGCCCTTCATTTATTTTTTTTTCCTATAACCTGTATACACTGCTTTTTTTTTTTTTTTTTTACTGCTTTATTTTTTTAAAGATTTTATTTATTTATGAGAGACACCGACAGAGAGAGACAAAGACTTAAGCAGAGGAAGAGGCAGGCTCCATGCAGGAAGCCCAAGGTGGGACTCGAATCCCCGAACTCCAGGGTGATGCCTTGAGGCAAGGCAAACTCTCAACCACTGAGCCACCCAGGCATCCCATATACTGCTTTAGAATGAAAAACAAAAAATCTTTTTAAATAAACAGCTATTATACCAATGATCTGTTGAAAGGAGCCTTTCAACAGAGGGCACTGGCACTGGCAGTGGTCCTCAGACTTCATTATCCTCGTACTCACTTGGGGGGCATGCCTCCCGCCCCCTTGCCCAGAGCTTCAGATTCAGCGGGGGGAGGTGGAGCCAAGGAAGATGCCTTGTGACGGGTTCCCAGTGCTGCTGGACTGTGACTGCACTCAGAGCCCCTGCTCGTGGCAGTTGCCCTCCACCAGACGCTGTTTTCTCCCTAGCCTGGCTACTGGCACAGGCTCCCAGGAACCTGGCCCAGAAGAAGGGTTTTGAGACCAGGAGACAGGCACTGGCTTTGGGCAGCTGGGGGCCCAGGTGAGCTGTTCATGATGCATGATGTCTCCTGAGGTTCCCACTTCACTCTAAGCCAAAGCCCCTTCCTCCCCAAGATGTTAGAAAGATCATGAGGTCCACACACTGGCACACCTTTGCTTGCTGTCTATCCATCTGATGTCTCCACGTGGCCCTTTGCTCCCCAGGGAGGAAGCCTGTGGACCCATCTCTGCCCCATGCCAGGCTACAGCAGTGCTGTTTTATGGGTAGCAGCGGCCCCCCATGTTGTTACAGGGACCGGTCCCATGTGAGGACAGAGCGGGATCCCTCTGTCAGGAAGGACAGACGCACGTGGGCCTTGCACAGAGGGCCCTCTACAAGGGGGTGACATGGAAGAAGGACAGAAAGAACTCTCTGGGTAAGGAGGTCCCGTCCCACAGGTCCAGGCTGGCTGTGTTCATTTGCTAAGAGAGAGACATAGACCAGAAGATGCAAGAAAGAAGGCCACAGACAGGAGTGTGGAGACTGTTGGGGCGAGGGAAGCAGGAGACAAACAGGGAGAGTCTGAGCATAGGAAGGACACGCAGACTGTAAAGCTAGGCGCCAGAGGGGTGAGGACAGGGCGGACAGCACCTGTGACAGCGAGCGGGAACAAGGCGGGGGCAGGACGCAGGAAGCAATGGGGACTGAGTGCGGAGGTAAAGCCTGGGCCGTGTGTAGCTGGGAAGAATGAAGCACCATCTGAGGGACACCACAGCAACGCGAGTGAACGTGCGCTCACACACCTCGGAGAGCATTCCCGATGGGCAGGGGTGAGCCTGGCATGCACCTGAGCTGTGCTGCTGTGCTACTAGGCCCAGACCTTCAGGAGGCAGCCAGTCCTTGCAGGGTGTCACACCAGGAGAGCCACACGCCCTCAGGAATTACCCCAACTGTGGACATGGGCGAGCATCACAGGTCACACAGGTCACCTCATGAGAAATGGGGGGGGGGGGGGGATTCAGGAGAAAGAGAAACAAAAGGGCGGCTCTGGTAAATACTCCACAACCCCTTATCATCAGAGGATGGCCTTTCCATTCTGCTGAACGTCTGTGTTTCAGGAGAGGAGCCCACTGTGGTGGCTTCCCAGGGATGTCAGCGCACAGTCGTGGCAGAGCTGCACAAACCACGTGTCACCTCCTGGGCTGCTAACCTTACTTACCGTGTGGGATGCAGGCCCCTGTATGTCATCGTGTCCCCTGTCCTTGTACAGCAGGCGGGCCCTGTGGCGATGCACCCAAGCCAGTCTTGGCCATCGTCTGGAATGCTCAACATCATGAGGAACTCCAGACTCCTCAGCACAGCCAGCCCGACAGGGTGGTGACAGAACGACTCGGGGAGCACGGCCTTCTGCGGGCCCCAGGGCAGTCTCACACCAAGTTCAGTGGCCTGGGGTCGAGATACTGCAAGGGGAGGGGAGGCTGTGTGCCCGAGCCCTGTGTCCTTTCTGAGAAGTGCATGCCCTCTCAAGCTCCTGGGCCTCTGCACCCAAGGAGGCAAGCTGTGCTGTTCCTGGCCGGGAGGGAAGGGCAACGGAGGCTGGAGAGCTGAGCCAGCAGGAGGGCGAGCCCATGGAGGCTGGAGAAGGGGCCTGGACAGATGGTGCGGCCAGGGATGGAAAGACTTCCAGGATCCTGACCGGGAAGGAGGCCCCACCTGCCAGTCCTGTTCCCACACACATGGGTAGCACTGCTGGCTCTGACCGCCAAGGCACAGCTGGGAAGTCCACCCAGAGTCCCTCAGGCCAGCACTCGAGAGGGAGCTGCCTCTGCTGCTGCCATGCTCAGTGCCCTGCTGGCCGGCCCTTGTTCCTTTGCCCTCCAGTGACAGTTCACCTCCACCACATCTTCCACGGAGTACGTGGTGTTTTTCCTGTGCAGCTCCTTTCCTCGGTTTTCTCAGACTGCCACAGGCCTCCAGCCTGGACTCTGTCCCCTTCTCCTCCAGCATCACCCTCCTTTCTTGAGCTGAGTGTGGGCTGGCCGTGTCCTGGCAACACACTTTCTGCTCGATTCACCTGATCTCAGGCAGCCTGTTGTTACTGTGGTGCAGCTGTAAGGATTCCAGGTGGAGCCTGGCTGGCAGGCTGACAGACTGGCAGGTGACAGAGCTGACCTCTCTGCCTTGCATGTGTCACTGTGTTCGAACATCCAAAAAGACCACAGTGTGGGACAGTAGGTGGAATCTAGGGGTGTTTCCCCATGACCACAGGGTTTGGAGCTTGAAAATACTGCAGCTGGAAAAGAAACTAGGCTATCCCTTAGCAGAAGGCTGAATACTGTGAAGAATTCCATCTCGGGGGCCCCTGGGTGGCTCCATTGGTAAAGCACCTGCCTTCGTCAAAGGTCATGATCTCTGGGTCTTCAGATTGATCCCCGCTTCAAGTTTCCTCCATGGGGAGTCAGCTCCCTCCTCTCCTTCTTCCTCTCCTAGTCCCCACCTCGCCCTGCTCATACTGCCTCTCTCTTTCTCTCTCAAATAAACCAATAAAATCTTTGTATTAAAAAAAAAAAAGACTCAGGATCCCTGAATGGCTCAGCGCCTGCCTTTGTCCCAGGGCATGATTCTGGAGTCCTGGGATCGAGTCCCATGTCAGGCTCCCTGCATGGAGCCTGCTTCTCCCTCTGCCTATGACTCTGCCTATCTCTCTCTCTAATGAATGAATGAATGAATAAATAAATAAATAAAATCTTTTAAAAAAGACTCCTTTTAGGTATTTCCTTTATGCTGCTTTAACTCTAACTTTCCTCATTGCTCTGTTCCTTCTCCACAGTCCAGTGTCTTTTTTCCCTCAGGTCTTGAGATCAAGAACAAAACTAAAAAGGAGAACTGGAAATGGGATGATTTGGGGCAAGCAGAAGCGAAGAAGACCCTATGGAGAAAGTCTAGTGAGATGTTTTGGCGCCCTGAGCCCAAGAGAGGCCAGAAAGGCGAGCCTCTGCTAAGAGGGCATTGGAGACGCCCATCCCAGGAGAGGTGGAGTCAGCAGATACTCCGTGCTGGGGAGAAGGCCTGTGCCCATGTCCTGAGCCTGGGAGATGGCTCTCGGGGCTCTCCCTGTCTCCACCAGCCAGTCGCCCAAGTGGAGAAACCATCAAAGTGCCAGCAGTGTGGGAAAAGCTTTAGTCGAGGTTCTTACCTCATCCGGCACCAGAGAATCCACACAGGAGAGAAGTCTCACAGGTGCAGGGAATGTGGGAAAGGCTTCAGTGAGCACTCCAACCTCACTGCCCACCTAAGGATACACACAGGGGAGCGACCCTACCACTGTGGGGAGTGTGGGAAAAGCTTCAACCAGAGCTACAGTTTCATCGTACACCAGAGGACCCACACTGGGGAGAAGCCTTACCAGTGTACCACCTGTGGGAAGAGATTCAACAACAGCTCCCATTTCAGTGCTCACCAGCGAGGCCACACAGGGCAGGGCCCCCACCCATGTGCACAGTGTGGGAAAAGCTTCAAGAGCAGCTCCCGCGCCAGTGCCCAGCAGAAGACACACGCTGGGGAGAAGCCCTCCACGTGCTCTGGGTGTGAGAACAGCTTCCCCAAGAACCCTGTCCTCACCCGCCAGCAGGGGACACACAGAGAAGACACACTCACACCCCAAGAAGGGACACGGCTACGAGTGTGTAGGAAAGCCAACATATCAGTTCTGTAGTTTGAGTCTCTCCTGGAACTTCCATTGGTTTCTGGAGGCTTCTACGGACCAGTCTCTGACTCAGCAGGAGACTCACAAGTGGATCTCAAGAACCACAGCAGGAAAAGGAAATCAGGCAGAAGAGTGCTGAGCTCTCTCTAGGTCTGCCTGGGACCCACAGGTCTGTGTCATCGTGGACTAACATCTGTTTTGAGCCAAGATGGCTACAGGATCCAAGGTCCTGCCAGGAATGTAGAGTAAAATGTTCTGAAGAGACAATGGGTGCCTGGTGGCCTGGGAAGGGTTTCTGGGGCAGGTCAGAGAAGATGTGTGCCCTCTCGTGGGAAGCACACCTAGAAGTGGATGGGGCCTAGAAGCATCCTAAACCAAGGGTAGTGTGGGTGGCTCAGCGGTTTAGTGCCGCTTTCAGCTCAGGTTGTGATCCTGGGGTCCTGGGATCGAGTCCCGCGTTGGGCTCCTGGCATGGAGCCTGCTTTTCCCTCTACCTTCATCTCTGCCTCTCATGAATAAAGAAATAAAACCTTAAAAAAAAAAAAAAGAAGTATCCTAAGCCAATACAGACAACTAGCACCTGCCCTAGGTCCTTCTACCTCAGAAGAGGTCCTGCTTTGTATCCCAGCCACTCACAGAAGAGGAAAGCAGGAAGGATGGGTTAAGCCACAGAGGACGGCTACTCTAAGTGACTTACTCTCAGAGCAAGCATGGTATCTGGGTTCCTCTTTCTAAGATTTCTCATCTACATCACCCCCACCCAGGTTCCTGCTTCCTTGTCAGTTACATTTAATGGTTTCTACAGGTTTATATGCATTACTCTTTGTAATGAAAATAAAGGTGTTTCCTTCCCCCTCCACTCTCTTACCCTTTGGTGCTAATTTTCTCTGTTAGTAACTTTATCCTCAGGGCGCCTCAGTGGCTCAGTCAGTTGACTGACTTCAACTCAGGTTATCACCCCGGGGTCCTGGGATCGAGCCCTGCAACGGGCTCCCTGCTCAGCCAGGAGTCTGCTTCTCCCTCTCACTCTGCCTCTCCCACCACTTGTTCCCTTGAGCTCACTCCGAAATGAATTAAAAAAAAAAATTTTTTTTAATCCTCACATAGGGGCACAGAAGTCTTGAAAGGATCCAAGGGTAGAGTGTTCCTCAGCACAGTAGGATATGCAGAGAAGCAGCAGCTTTTTGGGGGTCGGTGGCTGTCCCATGCTGAGAGGGGACACCACAAGTGTAAGAAGACCCAAGAGAAAGGAAGGGGGTTGATGAGTACTAAGAAACAATCTATAACTCACTGATTCTGAAGAGACTTAGATATTTCCTTCTCTGAAATTCAGTGGATAAAACCTGGTAAAAGGTGGGCACATTGTTCTGGTTCCTGGCCTGTGCACCCCAGGTGTCAGTACCTTTTCCAGGTATGATGAGAGCAAGTGTCATGGTCTCTGCCTCAGTCTTTTTTTTGTTTGTTTGTTCAATTTGCCAACATATAGCATATCACCCAGTGCTCATCCCTTTAGGTGCCCCCCTCAGTGCCCATCAGTCACCCCAACCCCCCACCCACCTGCCTTGTTTCCACCCCTTGTTTCCCAGAGTTAGTAAGAGTCTCTCATGTCCTGTCTCCCTCTCTGATTATTTCCCACTCATTTTCTCTCCTTTCCCCTTTGTTCCCTTTCACTACTTTTTATATTCCCCAAATGAATGAGACCATATAATGTTTGTCCTTCTCCGATTGACTTATTTCACTCAGCATAATACCCTCCAGGTCCATCCATGTTGAAGCAAATGGTGGGTATTTGCCGTTTCTAATGGCTGAGTAATATTGCGTAGGGCAGTTCTATTTTTAACTCTTTGAGGAACCTCCTCACAGTTTTCCAGAATGGCCATACCAGTTCACATTCCAAACAGTGCAAGAGGGTTCCCCTTTCTCCACATCTCTTCAACATTTGTTGTTTCCTGTCTTGTTAATTTTTACCATTCTCATTGGTGTGAGGTGGTATCTCATTGTGGTTTTGGTTTGTATTTCTGTGCGTGTTGGCCATGTGTATGTCTTCCTCTGTGAAATTTCTGTTCATGTCTTTTTCCCATTTCATGATTGGATTGTTTCTTTCTTTGCTGTTGAGTTTAATAAGTTTTTTTTTTTTTTTTATAGATCTTGGAAACTAGCACTTTATCTGATACGTCATATGCAAATATCTTCTCCCATTCTGTAGGTTGTCTTTTAGTTTTGTTGACTCTTTCTTTTGGTGCGCAGAAGCTTTTTATCTTAAGTCCCAATAATTCATTTTTGCTCATTTCCCTTGCCTTCATGGATGTATTTTGCAAGAAGTTGCTGTGGCCAGGTTCAAAAAGGGTGTTGCCTGTGTTCTCGTCTAGGATTTTGATGGGTTCTTGTCTCACATTTAGATCTTTCATCCATTTTGAGTTTATCTTTGTGTATCGTGTAAGAGAATGGTCTAGTTTCATTCTTCTGCATGTGGCTGTCCAGTTTTCCCAGCACCGTTTATTGAAGACACTGTCCTTTTTCCAGTGGATAGTCTTTCCTCCTTTGTCGAATATTAGTTGACCATAGAGTTGGGCGCCCATTTCTGGATTCTCCATTTTGTTCCATTGATCTATGTTTCTGTTTTTGTCCCAGTACCACACTGTGTTGATGATCACAGCTTTGTAGTACAACCTGAAATCTGGCATTCTGATGCTCGCAGCTCTGGTTTACCTTTTTCTTTAAAAAATTTTATTTTTTTACTCATGAGAATAGACAGAAAGGAGAGAGAGAGAGAGAGAGAGAGAGAAAGAAAGAGAGACAGGCAGAGGGAGAAGCAGGCTCCATGCAGGGAGCCTGTACCTGGGTCTCCAGGATCAGGCCCTGGGCTGAAGGCGACCTAAACTGCTGAACCACCCAGGCTGTCGTGGTTTTCTTTTTTAATATTCCCCTGGCTATTTGGGGTCTTTTCTGATTCCACACAAATCTTAAGATGATTTGTTCCAACTCTCTGAAGAAAGTCCATGGTATTTTGACAGGGATTGCATTAAATGTGTAAATTGTCCTGGGTAGCATTGACAGTTTCGCAATATTAATTCTTCCAAACCATGAGCATGGAATATTTTTCCAGCCCTTTGTGTCTTCCTCAATTTCTTTCAGAAGTGTTCTGTAGTTTTTTGGATATAGATCCTTTACCTCTTTGGTTAGGTTTATTCCTAGGTATCTTATGCTTTTGGGTGCAATTGTAAATGGGATTGACTTCTTAATTTCTCTTTCTTCAGTCTCATTGTTAGTGTATAGAAATGCCACTGATTTCTGCCTCAGTCTTTTTGAGGATTTAATAAGAGCAAAGAACAATATTCTACTTCAATAGCCCCTTCCTCCCCCTCAAAAAATTTAATTTGGGGAAGGAAAGAGAAGAAAGCCAAGTCCTAGGAATGTATGTCAGTGTTTCCTACAGTAGAGCCTTGCCTGGGCCCCCCACATTTCCCTGCACATACTGTCCCCAGCACGGCCTTCACGACAGCCTCTTCAGCTCAGTTCCCAGAATCCCAGGCTTCATTCTGCTCTACACAGAGTGCTAAAAAGAGTATCTTTCCAGAGCCTGGGGGAAGGCAAACAGATGGGCTTCACTGAACATCATGGTGGGGAACAGAGAGACAGCCCAGAATGGATCAATTAGGGAAGGCTTTGGAGGCCTCCTCCAAGAGCTAGTTTTAGTTAATAACGGAACCACTGGAAGTCAATGGAAAGAACAAGGAATGCAGATGCCAATGAGGCTGCTCTAGAAGGCTCCTCCCACTCCCAGGGTATTGTGGGCAGGGAGTTGAGGGCAACTGCTGCCTGCCAACCTGTCGAAGGAGGGGGCTGCCCCCTCCACTCATTTCATGCTCCAGTCAGCTGTGCAGACAAGAGAAATCAGTACCAGAGATCCTAGCCCCTGCCTGTCAGCTGCCCCAAACAGTCTAGAGGAGACAGGTAGGAACTGGAGAACACATTCATTTACTCCCTCCTTCAGGAGGTATTTTTTTTTTTATTCCTGAGAGACACACAGAGAGAGGCAGAGACACAGGCAGAGGGAGAAGCAGGCTCCATGCAGGGAGCCCGACATGGGACTCGATCCTGGGTCTCCAGGATCATGCCCTGGGCCCAAGGCGGTGCTAAACCCCGGAGCCATGTGGGCTGCCCTCCTTCAGGAGGTATTTGATTGCACATAACATAACAGATTCTTTAGTAGCCAGTTATGAAGCTGTCAACGAAGCAGACACTCTCTATCTTGCAGAATCAGCTCATCAGACCACTTGAAGTACCAGCACCAGTCTGGCAGCATCACCAGCTCCAACACCCCCAAGATGTGACAGCTCTGCAGGGCCTCTCTCCCAAGTGACGATTAATCCAGCCTTTCCCTATGTTCCCCCAACCCCATGTGGAGTAGGTGCTTCCTCCACTTACTACATCTGATACCTTACTGCCTACCTCCCACTGACCCATACGGCCTGATCACTAGCCACTGGAGAATGAGACTGAAGTAGGTGTATAAAAGGTAACACCTCCAAAGCTTTAGATCTCATCTCAGGTGTAGATGACCCGCCTGGTTTGGTTCAGCCCTTCCCATGTAATCAAGTGTCTCCTGAAGGAGGGAGTAAATGAATGTGTTCTCCAGTTCCTACCTGTCTCCTGCAGACTGTTTGGGGCAGCTGACAGGAAAGGGTTGGGAGCTCTGGTACTGATTTCTCTTGTCTGCACAGCAGACTACAGCATGAAGCCATCTGGAGTGTGGGGACAGCCCCCACCTGGCAGCAGAGTAAGAGGTAGGTATTAGATATTAGATGTGGCACCTAAGTACCTTTCAGGGCCTCCAAGTGGAAAAGGCAAAAGGAGAGATCTCGTTTGTTCCAAGCATGCTCACACACTCCCCCTTACCATCGAGGTATTCTCCACTGGAGGGCATCCATGCTTAGCAACAAGCATTGTCTACTAAGCCCTAGTTGGATTGCGGTTAGAGTCAAGACTTTATCATCAGATACAGGACACAGAAGCAGTAAGCAGACAGTACGTACTGGATGTGGGCATCTAGGCTCAATGTGGTTTCTGGTGTTGGCGAAACATGATGGGACCTGATGCATTCACCCCAGTCTCTCTCTCACCTTGGCTTCCTAGCCTCTGCTGAAAGGTGAGGTCTGTATTGTTTCACCTGTATTTTCATGCTTTTCCACTGAGAGCCATCTGACAAGTCCATGGGGTCTTCTAAGTAGAGATGTCCCCCCACCGTGGGGGGAGTGTCTTCCGACAGATCACTCTGCCCAGGCCGAACTAGCTACCATATTCCTGCTCAGAGAACGTTCTTATCAGTCTAAAGTAAGGTCAGGCTCTCTTCCCTGGGTGACAGGTGGACACCACAAATGCCCCAAGACACAGACTGATTCATATGGGACCCTGCTCAGAGCTGTCCTGGAACCAGTCTACTCGAGAGCACCAGAGAGGACTGTGAAGCCCGCATGTGGAACTGAGCTGTTGCAACCTGACACCGGTACCCCGATTCCCTAGCTCTCTGTTCCCAATTCAGGTCATGACAATTACAAGGTCACATCTGCAACATCCCAGACACTGACAGCTCTCTTCCCAGATAATTCCCGCCTCCCAGCTTCAGCCTGAGATTCTGTATTTCACCATTTTCTTAAAATAGCTGGGTCCCCTTTGAAGGCCTTGTGGTCTGAATGTCAGTTCTGCCGCTTCTGGGAAAATCCCCGAGCAGGAGCTTTGTGGGCTCCACAGAAGCTTTGCAAGTCCTCACAGTACTGCAGAGTTGCTGGCTCTTCTTAGAGCACACACACCATCCCCTGGAAAGAACCCCTTTCCTGACACCTCTCCTCCTGCAGTGATATCATCCTGTGGGCCCAGGGAGGAAAGGCATAAGTATAGACAGTCCTGGAGAACTAGAGCTGAAAATGTAAATGAGGAGTGCAGCATGTGTAGCTGGGCAGAACAGAAGAGTTGGGACCCCACAGCAGAGAGAATTCTGGGTCCTGTCTGCACAGGGCAGGGCAGGGGGTCTGTGGCAGCCCCCACGCAGAGCCCTGAAACTCTGACACCTGGCAGCACTGCTCTCCACTCCCAGCGGGTCTCACTCTGCCCCTCTCCTGAGCAGAAAATCTGTTATATTTGACTGTTTCGGGGATGGGTGTGACCCAGACACCGAAGACACAGCCAAAGTTCTCCCAGCTGAGTGAGGAAAGCAATCCCTGCATCTCAGAGCAAGCATGTTTACAGGCAGAAGGTTCTCCTCACAGAGCTTGTTCAGGGGAATACACCTGCAGAGCAGACATGTAGGTTCAATTACAGGGGACAACTAGTACCCTTCCTTCATCCTTGGGAACAGGGACCTCCTGAGAACTCAGTGCCTCGATGGTGCCATCTCACTCTCCGCTGACCATCTTTCCTGCACAGGGAGAGACAGCCTGACCTCGTGGGAAAGCTAGCACCTCCATCCATCAGGAAAATAAACAAGCCCTTAAGAAGCAGCAGCAAACTCAGGTTTCTTCATCTACTTTAGCTGCCTGTATCCCCATCCAGGCCCTCCACAACCTGGTCTCACTTTCCCTTTACATACTCCCTTTCTCATCATACCTTGGTCTCCCAGGTTCTCACTCCAAATCCCTCAGAGAAGCTATTGCCTTCTTGGGGCTTTCTGGAGGACACGTCCTCACCCAAGCTTGGGTCTCCCTGTGCAGAATGGTCAGGAATTGCTTCAGCTCCAGATCTTCTCCTTCGATACACCTTAGGCTGCTGTCATCCACAGCAGGGCTCCCAGAGGTGACTGAAGGCCTCGTAAGGCCGAGCACTTGCTGCTAACTGTGGTCTGAAGAGCTGGCAGGACAGCTCCACCTGGCCAACCCCTGAGAGGCCAGATCTGCTATCAGCCGCCTGAGAGAATGTGAGCAACAAGGAGGTATTCACCCCCAGCACATGCTGAACAGTTCCTACAACTCTGAAGAATCACCTCCAGAAAAAAAAAAAATCACCTCCAGATAGATCTCTCTGATCAAAACTGCGCTCTGGAAAGAGAAAGGGATGAATGTGAGACTTCACGTCTACATAATTTTCCTAAGTGTAGGAGAAAAAGTACAAGTTTCTTCCCCAGTCCAAATCAGCTGTCATATGACCGAGTGTCACTTAATGAAAATAGCACTGCTTTTGACCACAGGTGGATCTCCTTTCCAGTCTCTGTATCACTCCACAGTAACCGATTAGGGGCAAATTACACATCTCTGAGCCTCTTTTTTGCATGTGAGGATGACAATACCTAAGCTCCAGGAATGAGAAAAGGATTAGAAATGCTCTTGGCAGAGGATCTACCTCTGTGCTTGGCAATTAGATGGTCCAGAAGAAATGATGTGTGGTAGTGAGGGAAACTTCATCTTACAGGAATTTCTCCATGGCGAATGTCACCAATTGAGTGTATTTAAAGAATCAACATCTGGCGTTTCCCTGCAGGAATGTAAGGCTCTTGGAGAGCAGGAATTGGTTTGGTCATGATGGAATCGTAGCGCCTTCAATACTGTTCGGTGCATATAACTATTTGCTAATTTAATGAATGGATGACAAAATGCAAGGAAAACGGGGAAATCAGACTTGATTGCCTGTCAGGTACTGAGGCATTGTGAAGAATACAAATAAGACAAAACTGGTCCGTTTGAGGTACGTCTGACATTTGTCTCCCCTCCATTTGCACTAAAGACATTGTAACAGGATTGCTGAACCTCAGCACTACTCACATCTTGGGCTAGACAGGTATTTATTGTGATGGGGGACATGTTCTTGCATTACAGGAGGCATAGCTGCATCCCTGGCCTCCACCCACTAGATGTCAGGAGCACTCCTGGGGTGCGACCACAAAATTGACTCCCTGGTTAGGGAAATCATTTTGGGGGGCAAAATTGTCCTTGGATGGGAACCCCTGTTGAGAACATGTCATTAGACCACCCTGGTGTAAGAGTCTTCATCTGCCCACCTGGTCTTCCTACAGAACATGTCTGGACTTTGACTTTTCAAGTACCAAGTCCAATCGTAGAACTAGTCTGTTCCAAAACCCTGGAGACATCCTGTTGCCACTGAAATAGCCAAGATCTCCAAGCTTAAGAAGGCTGTCCTCGGCATTCAAGGCCCAACTACACCTCCAGCGCACTCCCCTATGCATTCTCCTGCCAGAACAGGGGATCGTCCCAGGTCCTGGAACGAACAGGTCCTGAGCTTCCAAGCCTTAGTGCCTTGGCCAACTAAAGTTTCCCGGCCTGCACTACTCCTGTCATGCTCCGATTCACCAAAGACAACGAGGCTGCAGGTCTCCGTCCCCCCAACCAGGGGACGGAAAAGGAAGGAAACTTTCATGTCCTCAAAGGCAAGCACCACCACTGCCTTCTTGAAGCCTCCGAATGCTCAGAACTCCCCGGCCCCGCCTCTAACTCTCTCCCAAGGCGCCTGATCGAATCCACCTAATATCGGGATGTCCTGGCGGTTTTGTCTTTTCCACCCGCTGGGAGCTCTCTGAGGGTAAGGCGTGAGTCTGAGCGCTCTTCCGAGGCGACGGGGCCTCAGCGGACGAGTTCTTTATCGGCAAATATAAGGCGCAAGGGCAGAAGGCTGGGGCCTTTCACGGTCCCTCCAGGGGGAAATGCTGGACCGGTGCCCCGAGGGGAGACCGGGTGGTGCGCCGGCCACCTACTCCCTCTGGCTCCCCAGAGGGGCGAGGCCTGGCTTGCGGCCACTCGTGGTCTTTGAGTTCGGGACGGGAGGCCACAGTTGCAGGGGAGAAGGAGGAGCCACAGCGCTCGGGGCCTTCCCAACAGAAGTCAGCTTCACACAGTCCACTCACCAGCCGCGCCATCTTAGCCACCGCGCTGCACCGGAAGCGGCTGCGCGGCAGGCCGGAACGCTCGGAAAGCCCGGCGCATGCGCAGCAGAAAGGCCTCAAGGAGCTGAGCGGAGGACGCAGGCGCGAGCTAAGGAGCGTCAAGGTCGTCTGGTTCCCGCCCTTCCACTAACCAACCGCCATTCTTCCCGAGGAATCGGCGCGTGGTAGCCGCTGGCGTCCTGTCCTCAGCCAGTCAGACTGCGGGGGGAACTCGGGCGGCGCCCTTGGCGTTTGTCCGCTCCCTGTTGCTCACTGCTCTTCTGTTGGCCGGCGCTTCCGCTGCTTGGCTTCGGCGGGTTTTCCTTCACCTCAGGTACAGGCATCGCAGCGAACGATGTCCAAGGCCCTCACGCGTTGTTGGTGTCCGGGCGCAGTGCTAGCACAGTGGGGGCACGTTCACTCTACGTAATCCTCACCACGGTCCTGTGAAGTCAGTAGTATTGCCGTTTTCATCCTCCAGAAGAGGAAACGAAGACTTTCTCCGTGACTACCGTGACGAAAGTAAGCTTTCCAACCCGGCGTTTTCTTCCTCGTGTCGTTCTTAATACTCGTGAGTACTGCAAGCCCTTCTTAGGTGAAAAAGTCTCCCCATTCCTGATTTCCGAACCACAGTCTCTTGCCAGAGAAAATAACTGTTACTTGTCTGTATATCTTTCTGTACCTTCCTGTGCAGTTTTGCCAAATCTTGAAGGTTTTCTTTCTTTCTTTCTTTTTTTTTTTTTAAGGTTTTCTTTATTTATTCCTGAGAGATAGGGAGACAGAGAGAGGCAGAGACACAGGCAGAGGGAGAAGCAGGCCCCACGCAGGGAGCCCAACGTGGGACTCTCTCCGGGGTCTCCAGGACCACGCCCTGGGCTGAAGGCAGCGCTAAACCGCTGAGCCACCCGGGCTGCCCTCTTGAAGTTTTTCTATTTCAATATTACGACCACACCTTTTAACCTGAGGTTGTTTTGTGTAGTCATGTACCACAATATATCCAATCAATCATTTCCATTTTGGTGGACATTGAAATACTTTTCTAATTTTATGTGTCTGTCTCATCGTTGATTTGGGATATTCTGAATATATTTTGAAGAGGGAGCTGATAGATTGGGATGTGGAATTTGAGGGGCGTAAAAGTGGAGACTTCTCCGTGGTCTCTCTGCCCTTATCCTGGATTGTTCATTCATCCATCATTTATGAAGACACTGGTTGCCCAGTGAAGGAGTATACTGGATCAGGGTATAAATAGAGGGAGGTGGGAAGTGAAATAGACTAATTAACCTCCCTCCAAAAGCCTCCACTTTGATTATTATTATTTTTAAAAATTTTGGTTATTTATTCATGAGAGACGCAGAGAGAGAGGCAGAGACACAGTCAGATGGAGAAGCCGACTCCATGCAGGGAGCTCTATGGGGGACTCTATCCGGGAACTCGATCCCAGGACTCCAGGATCATGCCCTTGGTGGAGGCAGGCGCTAAACCTTGGAGCCACCCAGAGATCCCTTTCATCTTGGTTATATATAACACGGGAATAGTTTCCACAAAGCACTCCCCCACACATAACCTATGTGATTTTACAGTGTTCCTGCCTGGTATTCTGTTCACTTTACAAGTAATGAAAAGGAGGGCTGAAGAGCTCAGATCCACTAGTTACCATATCCCATTTTCTTCCAGAGTACTCAGAATGCCTCTTAGCTCCTCGTGCCATAAATTGTCTAAGTTCTCTGCTGTCTCCCTAGTCAGAGACCAGTGTAACCAGACAGCTACATGGACAGCTACATGGTTAGGGAAGAGAGAGAGTGTGTACGGGAGTGAGCAGAGAGTGATTGTAGAAGAAGTCCAGTATGTTTTACTGTGCCCCTAATGCCAAGTTAGATTTAAAGTATTCTGTGTTTCAATAGGGAGATCTTCATTACTGCAAAGTGTTTAAAGATTCCCTATTTTCCTCTTATTTCCTCCCCAGTTATTTATTAATGTAACTGGTTTGGCGAGATGATATGACTGGTCAGTCTCCTTGGTAGTTATATTTCTCATCAATGAATCCAGTGTCGTTCTCGTTTTATTTATTTGTATATTTTAAAAAGTTTTTATTAATTTATTCATGAGAGACAGACAGACAGGCAGAGACACAGGCAGAGGGAGAAGCAGGCTCCATGCAGGGAGCCTGATGTGGGACTCCACCCAGGTCTCCAGGACCATGCCCTGGAATGAAGGCGGTGCTAAACCGCTGAGCCACCAGGGCTGCCCTTGTTCTGGTTTCATATATTAACTTAGGAGCTTATTAGTCTTTGCAATCCTGCTGTCTGAGAACTTCATCTACTCTAAGTGTGCTGACCAATAAAAATTCTGAACCAGCAAGTCCATGGACTTTGATAAATGCACCAAGATAATGCCAGTACTTGGGTAGTCCTGGAAACACACTTGAAATATTACTGAGTGGAAAACTGAGAAAATAGGTCATGGCTCTGGTAGTAGGTGTGTATTCATTCCCATGGCAAGTCTAGTAACATGCTGTATCGCATATGGGCGTTCTGATTCCAATACCGGAGTTCCTCAAAGTGACTCATGGTGTGCTGGCTTACTTCCAGGAATGTTAAGCCTGAGAAAATAGATCTGGAGGCAGGGGACATCCTTTATGGATAGCTTATATGCTCTTAAACTTGCTTAAGGAATCTCAGAGCATCCCATAATTCAGTAATCATACTAATAATATATTCAAATGCTGGTAACAAATTTCATGGGTGGGACTTTGGAGGAGGTAAGTTAAATAAATAGTTTTGATTGAAAGGAAAATAAAATTCTTTTTTCTCGTTAAATAGTGGATGAAGCAGGAAGTGGCATGTAGACATAAAGGACAGGGTAAACAAGATGATAGAGGATAGGAAGTATGGGTAGACAGGCTGAAATACTGAGAAGAGACTGAGATGGAGAAAGGGAATGGAAAGGGTACAGAGATGAATTGTGTGATTTTCATTGGGGATTAATCATACCTGGTTTGATTTTCTGGAATAATAGCATCACTATATAAAGTTATTGCACACGGAACTGCTTTTTATTTTATCTTTTTTGTAATTATTTTTTAAATATTTTATCTATTTAATCACGATAGAGAGAGAGAGGCAGAGACACAGGCAGAGGGAGAAGCAGGGTCCGCACAGGGAGCCCAACGCAGGATTCGATCCTGGGTCTTCAGGATCACACCCTGGGCCAAAGGCAGGCGCCAAACCGCTGCGCCACGCAGGGATCCACAAGAACTGCTTTTTAAAGTACAGAATTCTCTAGAAATACGAAGACATGTAATACTTATTACACTAAATAAATAACGTGGACGACAAACGGTGCGTTGAATTAGGTTTGTACTAAGTCAACAGCCTCTGACCGTTGATCAGATACACTCTTATCTGTAGCCCACGGGATTTTTTGTAAATAGCATAGGATATTAGAAATAACGGGTAGCCCTGGTGGTGCAGCGGTTTAGCACCGTCTGCAGCCCGGGTTGTGATCCGGGAGTCCCAGGATCAAGACCCACATCGGGCGTCCTGCATGGAGCCTGCTTCTCCCTCTGCCTGTGTCTCTGCCTCTCTCTCGCTCTCTCTGAATGAATTAAAAAAAAAAAAAAAGAAAGAAAGAAATAACACTAGCCATGTCTTAAAAGTTAGGGTTGTTGGGAACATGTCTTGGGTTTATGAGGGTTGGTACTCCTCATGTTCATTTGGCCAGAGTGAGAATGAGTAAAAGTAGATGAGAATATAAGTGATGATGGAGTTTCCCTTCTCTCAGCCAAGTGATCTTCCCTTTCCCAGCAGCCTCCTTAGTGCTCCCTTTACCTCCCTATTTCTCAGAGTGTAGATGAGAGGGTTCACCGTTGGTGTGACCACAGAGTAGAAGAGGGAAATGAATTTTCCCTGGTCCTGGTTGCTGGTCTTAGCTGGAAGGAGATACCCATAGATAGCTGAGCCATAGAAGAGCAACACCACCACCAGATGTGAGAGGCACGTATTAAAGGCCTTTCTCTGTCCTTCGACTGAGTGGATCTTCAGCACTGCCTGAGCTATGTAGCAGTAGGAGATCAGGATGACACTTAGTGGGACAGCAGTGAAGAAGGTGCAGACACCATTGAGCACAACCTCATTGAGACTCGTGTCTCCACAGGCCAGTTTGATCATGGCAGGTACCTCACACAGGAAGTTGTCCACCCTCCGGTGCCCACATAAGGGGAGCTGCAGAGTGAACGTTGACTGGATCACAGAGTTGCTCAAGCCACCCAGCCATGCAATGGCAGCCAGCAGCCAGCAGAGCCGAGGGTTCATGATGGTGGTGTAGTGCAGGGGCCGGCAAACTGCCACATAGCGGTCAAACGCCATCACCACAAGCAGGATACACTCAGTGGCCCCTAGCCAGAGGAAAACATAGAGCTGGGTCACACAGCCACCATAGCTTATGGTCTTATCTGGTCCCCATAAGTTGATCAGCATTTGGGGGACTGAGCTAGTAGTAAAAGCAAGGTCCAGGGTGGAGAGGTTGCTGAGGAAGAAGTACATGGGAGTATGGAGCCGGGCATCCAGCCAGGAAAGCAGGATAATGGTTGCGTTCCCAAGCAGAGTCAGTAAGTAAGAGAAGAGAATGACCATGAAAAAGATTATCTCCAGCTGGGGATGGTCAGATATACCCATCAGAATGAAGCCCTCCAGGAAGCTGTCGTTGGCCTCTGGCATTCTGACTGTGCTCTTTCACTTGAAGAATCTGTCCAGGGAAAACCGCTGAGAAAAAGCAAGTAAGAAGAAGGTATTAGATAAGGCTGCTCTGCATCAGAGAGGGTCTGATAGTTTTCTGGGCATCATATTTAGGTACCAATTTAATGTTTGTGACTACAAATATTGACTGCAATCCCCGACCACTGTCTCACATGAGTGGAAACTTGACCCCTGGGGATCCCTGGGTGGCGCAGCGGTTTGGCGCCTGTCTTTGGCCCAGGGCGCGATCCTGGAGACCCGGGATCGAGTCCCACGTCGGGCTCCCGGTGCTTGGAGCCTGCTTCTCCCCTTGCCTGTGTCTCTGCCTCTCTCTCTCTCTCTCTCTCTCTCTCTCATGAATAAATTTTAAAAAAAATCTTTAAAAAAAAAAAAAAAGAAACTTGACCCCTTCCAGTGTGAACTGTGAACTGTTGCTGCAATGAAAGAAGTGCCTTATGAAGAACAAAAGGATTAGGGATCTTCAGTTCAGCAAAGTGGTTACGACAGGGTAGAGGGAGTTGACCATTGGAATTACATGTAGAAAGTCTTAAAGTACACATTTACCAAGCCAAAGTTTTGATATGTTCATGGGTGGAAGTAGACCCACTATATTTGGAAAAGCTCTCCAGAAGTTTCTGATAAACATTTCCCCATCTCTGCCAAATCCCTCCCCTCCCAGGTGAAAACTAGTGACCTACAAAGATGGAATTATGGAAGAATATGATGAGTCAATTAAATTATGGCAAAAAGTGAAAGGAGAATATATACTTATCAACTACAGAAGATACAAACATGTAAGTTAAGACGAGGTAAAAAAAAATAAGACGAGGTAAAATAAGGATAAATAAAACTTCACATAAACCTATTAAGTTTAGTTGGAACAGGCTAAAGAAATAAATAGCAGTTATCCAAAGGGGGTTAAAATGCTTAATGGGTACCGATTATTAGTAAAAGACTGGATGATTTCAGAGGGATCCTTGATGCTTTGAGTTATACGACCACCATCCCCAGTATAAACTGTAGAGTAATTCTAACATCTCACAAATATTAGATCTTGTTGATTAGGGCCAATAGCATCCTTCTATCAATCCAGGTCAGGGATGATAAGGATTTCACAGGATGTTTCAACCTTCCTTCAACCTCTACCTTATACCTCAAGTGGAATTAGCTTTATCCTTTTCATTTAAAACTTAATGGAGCTGAGGAACTGAGCTACCATCTGATAGTGAGACCATTTCAGTTCAGAAGGTTTTTCTGAAATCCATCTCATACCTCCAGTAGTAGAAGTGTTTTTCCTCTTGTATCCATGTAGGAGGAAGAAACAGGCAGACACTGCCCATCACCCTCCTTTTTTTTGTTTGTTTTATTTATTCATGAGAGACACAGAGAAGTCAGAGACATAGGCAGAGAGAGAAGCAGGCTCCATGGAGGGAGCCTGATGTGGGACTTGATCCTGGGAGTCCAGGATCACACCACCCATATTCTTCCATTAACTGTCTGGTAATTGGGTTCTTGATGCTTTGTGGCAGGTTAGGGATGCCAGAATGTCTTTCAGACGGTGCTCTATGCATATGGAATGGGTTTTACCCAGGAACAAACCAACCAAAACAGAAAAGGAAAAGCGGTACCCAGAGTGGGAAGCTATCAACTTTGGTCACCAGACGGTTCAGAAGGAAATGCCAGAACAGCCAGATTCTTGGCCTGAGCTTGACAAACTCCCCAAGGCAGCAGGACTGTAGCCTCAGGGTTATATTCAGCAACTCAGCTGCTCTTCAGGGTGTTTTCCTCCCTCAAAGGGTCTCTTCCCTTGGTTCTTACTTCTCCCATAATTTGGGAATGTTAAATTGATGCAGCACTACTTGCATTTTAAGAGGAACCTAGAGAGAATATGGAATGCAAAGGGCACGCCACTTATGGGGCAATTTTTCCAGGGGCATGCCGAGGTAGGGGCTGTTTGGTTACAGAATGAGTTTCGGGAATGGCTCATATGATGATGGGTAGATGGTTTCCATCTTGGCCTGGCTGTGAATTTGGTTTGAATGTTCAGGATATTGAGAAAAGCAGCCACGACTTGTGTCCCAATAAGAATCCCGAATATTGTAATTGTCCACCTTCACCCAGTTTTCTGCCTGCTTCTCCTCTCAATTTCGCAACTGTGAACTGACTACTCGTGGATTAGGTGTCACAGCTGGACTTGGGCTGGGCTGCCTCCTATCATCAAAATTGCCCCTGAGCTCCCAGTTCTCAGCATCCAAGCTTTGCTTTAATAATAGCCTGAGGAAATTAAAGGGGAAGGGAATCATCAAAAGCAAGGAAACAAGCCCAATTCTAAATTCCCAATCCTGGTAGAGAAGTTTTGAGATATGTTTTAAATATTTCATTTATCTGGGAGATGGTTGGCAGTGATATACTAGAGAGCTCAGTTTGTGCCGGACTCTGCACGGAAGTTCCAAGTTAATCTTTCTTGAGCTCATGGTCAGAATGGGAAATGGGGTTTTCGGTGGAGAGTAAGATTGAGGCAGTATGGCAGACGAGAACCACAACACAAACTGTGTAGATGAAAGAGTCTGAGGTGAAATACGGACAAAATCTCTCCAGTCGGAAAGTGTAAGGTATTTGATCAGGTGAACAGGAATTTTATCCCCAAAGCTCAGAATTCGAGATTTAGAGATAAACGAGTTTTAATCTTAAAAGAGGTAAAATAGGACCAGTAAACCAAACGGTAACATAGTTCAAACTAAAGTTTCGGAAATAGTTACACCAAAGAGGCATCACAGTTAAGAAAAAAATACTTAAATTTAAGAAACGCCTGGGTGGCTCAGCATTTGAGCGTTTGGCATTGGCTCAGGAGGTGATTCCAGGATTGAATCCTACATCGGGCTCCTTGTACAGAGTCTGCTTCTCCCTCTGCCTGTGTCTCTGCCTCTCTCTCTGTGTTTCATAAATAAATAAAATCTTTTTAAAACATTTAAGATAAACTTATAAAGAGAAATTAAGGGAATAAATGCTGTCTGGAGGGGACTTTAACTTTTGAAGTTAAAGTCAGGGAAGACAATCACACTCCCTTAAAATTTGTTTCTGATGCTACTATTAGAACAAAAATCCTGGCTGCATGGACCTGAGTGTGGCTCAAGTGGCAGCAGTTGTAATGAGCATAGGATCTCATCAAGGGCTAAATGTATGGTGGCATATCACATAGGTATACAAACTGAACACCACAAACTCAGAATGGAAATGGCTGGGTAGCATGGTATTCCAGGAGTAGCTCTCCAGGCTACATCTCTCTGCAAGCTGACAGCAGTTTGCCATGGGTGTCACCAAGGGAAAGCAGAGTGTTTGACATGAGGGCCAGGAGGGCCGCTCTCTGCCATGCAGTGCCCAGGCAGTTTCCTAGTGGAAAGTCTTACCTCATTTTCCTGATGGCTTAAGAGACATGGAGCATGTGCTGATTTTTACAGAGGAGGGAGCAGGATGAAATAGTTCCCATGGAGAATGGCCATACATTCCTTCTTTTAACAAGTGATTAAAGCAGGCGTGGTTTTGTTTTCTCTTCTCTTCCAGTTAAGGTCTTCACAATCCTGAGGGGATTTTATTTTTTTTTTAATATATATTTATTTATTTATTTATTTATTTATTTATTTATTTATTTATTTATTTATGATAGACACACATACAGAGAGAGAGAGAGAGAGAGAGGCAGAGACACAGGCAGAAGGAGAAGCAGGCTCCATGCTGGGAGCCTGACTACTGAGGGCATTTTAAAGATGTGTCCATGCACAGCAGGTGCTCTCTTTATTTGTGAAAAGCAAAATGGGTTTAAGTTAAAAGCAAGAGAAATTATGACTGCACATTTTGAGATTTCAGCACGATAAAACCCGGGTAACTGAGAGGAAGGTGTGCCTAGAAATTTGTGTGCCTGAGGGCTATACCCAAGTCTTCCCAGACCTCCTTCTGTTGAGGACACTGTTCCTAGGACTGGAGTGCATGCTAAAGAATTTTGTTTCTCTATTCTCATCAGACTAAGACCTTCCCAGCTCCTCTCCTGGATCATCACACAAATGACTTTGTTAAAGAGTCCGTCATTTGTAGCTTTACAATTTCTCTTCATGGTTCAAATAGATTTGCTTCCTGTCTCTTCTCACAGCTGATGGAGAAGGTCACAGATGGGCTTGGGGCTCTAAGGCCATGTCACCTCCAACCCTTCTGCGGGAAGATTGCAAAATCACCTCTAAAAAGCCATACATTTCACACTCTCTTTTCTCTCTCCTTTCCCCATGTTTGTTCCCCCTTTGCCTCTCATATACCTCAAGTCTCTATTAATGAAAGTGTTCAGATTGTTCAGGGAAATATACCTTTGGCTTCAGGAAGCTGCTGAATCCATCACACCATCCCTGGTGGACCACGAAGGAGAGAGAGAGGAATTAGTGAGGAGACTGAACTGTGCAGTGTCTCCTCAACCCACTAGTTGGGAGCACAGGCTTTTATCTCTGGGGCTGGCGCTGGCCATCTGAGGAGCACTGGATCTGCCTCCTGGAAGCCCGACTGGCTCTGGCTCATTCTACAGAGCCCAAGGGGTCACACTGGTTCCCCATAGATAATTGGCACAAAGCATTTGTGTGGCCACCACATGGGGAAAAGGCTGTCCCCGAAGAACCCACTCCATCTTTCACCTCAGTCCCGCCCCAAAGACACACTACTAATTGAATAGTAGTAAGAATAACCACATTCCTTAACTAATTACCAGTGATACATATTTTTATCCTGCTCAAGGTACATTCGTATGATCTAACTCAATTCTTAAATGCTTTCTGGGGCACCCGGCTGGCTCAGTTGGAGCATAGGACTCCTGATCTCAGGGTTGTGCGTTCAAGAGTCCCACTTTGGGTGTAGAGATTGCTTAAAAAGAAAATCTTTAAAACGCTTTCTATGGCAGTTGGAGCAGTGGTCTTATCCTCACTATGTAGTTGGGTAAATTGAGCATGAAGTGGTTATATGACATGCTTAGTGTTAAACAGCAGTCAGCCCAGTGTTTGTTTCCTCACTGGGCATAAATCAGCCACCCTGTGCAGAAGCAGTGAATATTTTTGACTCATCATCTGGGAGATGTCATCCTTGAGAGTTTTGCGGGAGGGAAGGAGGAGAAGGAATTCCCACTAACTCTGGCTGTAACATAAACCAGGAATGCGTGAGCCTTAGACACTGACACCATGCTGTGTGAAGAGCAATCACTTACAAATGCTACAAATAACTACATAAAAGGCGACTGGCAATGTCATCAGGCAATTATATGTTATGGAGATAAATTACCCCCCCCCCCCAAAAAAAAACTGCTGAGTTACAAACCTTGTCATTCAAAGGACTTGTTACTGAGGGGACATCGTGTGCCAGGTGGTGGTGGGGTCCGACCAGAAGCAATATCGGCATGGGCCCTGTTGACTGGGGCTCCCCTCCCTGTAGGTCTGTCTCTGTATATGTCTCATAGTCATTAGCTCTCCTTGCTGGCTTGTGCCGGACGCTGTGCCCAGCAGTTTACAAACATCACGATGACCTCATCAGGTAGGTATTATTCCTGCTGTACATGAAACTAAGGCTCGGAGTCATTACATAACTCGTCCAAGGCAAAGAGCTAGGATATGGTAGAAAAATCAAAGACTCTCAATGAACACAAATGGGGAATTCAGTAAATGATGGCACGTCTGTGGAACACTACCCAAGCTGTCTTTGGACTCTGTAATATTTCTCGTTTTGATTTAATTGAATCTTATTTTATTTACTTTTCCAGTTTATTCCCCATCCCCCCTCTCATTCTGCTCCACACCCATAGACACCTAGTGTGTCTCCTGTGGTTGACATGTTTAAGTGAGTGGGTCTAATTGTACCCTTGTAAAACATCATGTATCTTATACAGGTAAATGTTTTAAATTGACATCCATGGTATTTGCTGTAGACTTCATTATATTTACGTTTTAACCTCTCTTTTTTCAGGTGTTTCATTTATGTTGTACTTTTTATTATGTATGTATATTTTTAGATTTTATGTATTTATTCTGGAGAGACACAGAGAGAGGCAGAGACACAGAGGGAGAAGCAGGCTTCTTGAAGGGAATCCAACGTGAGACTCCATCTAGGGACTCTGGGATCACACCGTGAGCCAAAGGCAGATGCTCAACTACGGAGCCCACCCAGGCGTCCCTCGTTGATGTTTAGAAGGATAGGGAGCCTGGTTCTCCCTCTGCCTATGTCTCTTCCTCTCTCTCTGAGTCTCTCATGAATAAGTAAATAAAATCTTAAAAGAAAAAGATACAACCATGTTGCTATGTACCCACTTGCTTTAGTATTTTCTTTTTTTTTTTTTTGCTTTAGTATTTTCATACTGAATACACATCTATCATGTTTTTTCATTCATAGGGATGAATATATAGCCTGTCTTAGTTTCCCACTACCACAGACAATGCGGCAATGATCATTCGTGTAACATTTCCCCTTATGGACTGCATTAGTGTCTATCACAGATATGTATGTATGTATGAATGTAGATGTGTTCTAGCTGGAGATTTCTGGGCAAATGGGATATACATATGAGCACTCTCTGATTCTGCCAATGGGTTGATGCAATTTACAACTCCCAACAGCTAGAAATGAAGGTTTCTGATTTCCCCTCGTCCTAGCCCACACCTAGTATAATCACATCTTTTAACGTATGCCAATCTGATGGGTATAAAATGGTATCTCAGTGTGGTCTGCATTTTTGTGGTTACTAGTGAGGTTAAACATTTTCACAGATATATTGGCTTTTTAAAATTCTTATTCTGTAAGTTGTATTTTCATATCCTCTGCCTGCTTTTAGTTTTTCTGCATGTTGGTTTATTTGCAGTAGTTCTTAGTCTATTCTAGATAAACTAGACATTATAATATTTTAGACATTATAATATTTTCCCTGTAATCTATGCTGACTTCCTTTGAACAAAAATCCTTAATTCTGATATAATCCAATTAATACATTTTCTGCCTTAAGGTCGATTTATGCTTTTAAAAATTCTTCCAAACTCTAATATTACAAACATCCTCTTTTATTCTCTTCAGATAGCTTTATCTTTCACATTTAAGTTTTTAATTCTTTGGGATTTCATCATTATATGTGGTATGAGGTAGTAATCTAAATTATTGCATTTTTTAAAAGGAGGTTAATTTCCTTCACACAAAACAAATTCAGAGATAGACAATCAGGATCTAGTGTGGTATCAGGTCAACAATCACCAACTCCAGTTCCTTCTACCTTCCCACTCCACCATCCTCATCAGTGACTTCTCTCCTCCAGGCCATCTATAGTCTAAGATGGTGGCAGGTGCTCCAGTCATCTTTTCCACACTGCTACAAGGAAGGTGGAAGATGTTTTTGCTGCTGCTTTTTTTTTTTTTTTTTTTTTTTTTTTTTGCTTCTTTTGGGAAGCTGTCCTAGAAGTTCTATCAAATAGCTTCCCTTACATTTTATTGATGAGGATTTAGATATAAGAACATCTAATTGCACAGGAGGCTGGGAAATGTAGTCTTTATCTGGAAACAAACGTCACATTACCATCACATCATACTACATTAGGCAGTCTCAACAATGTAAGTTTTGTAATACTAAAAAATGGGGAGTGGATATTAAGTAGTCGAGTGGTAGTCCCTGCCACAAAAAGATTACTAACTTGCTCTCAAATGGCTTTCTCTATTGCTTGGATAAATACAACAAGAATGAATTCCTTTACAATTAAAAATATCCAAATAAAAAGGACTTTGAGTGTCTTTCAAGTTTTTACTGAGGTAAGATTCACAAGTTTAATCATCTTAAGGGTTAAATCCAGTGACTTTTATTATATTCACAGGTTTACAATCATTGCCTCTGTCTAGTTTCAGAATATTTTCATCATCCCAAAAGAGTATCCCAAAAGTAGTTATTCCCCATTCTACCTTCGTCCCCATCCTCTTCCATTCACTTATCTCCTTTCTATGTGGAATTTCTATCTCCTATTACAGATATTTTATATATAAGGAATTATATACTATATGTCCTTTTGAGTCTGGCTTCTTTGATTCAGCATAACGTTCATCCATGTTGTATGTATCAGTACTAAATTCCTTTTTATGGATTAATAATATTCCAATGTATAAATATACTGCATCTTGTTTATCCATTCATCAATTGCTGAACACTTGGGTGGGATATACCTTTTAGCTATTATAAATAGTGCTGTTATGGGCAGCCCTGGTGGCGCAGCGGTTTAGCGCTGCCTGCAGCCTGGGGTGTGATCCTGGAGACCCACATCAGGCTTCCTGCATGGAACCTGCTTCTCCCTCTGCCTGTGTTTCTGCCTCTCTCTCTCTCTCTGAATAAATAAATAAATCTTTAAAAAAATAAATAGTGCTGTTACGAACATTCATGTATGAGTTTTCGTTTGGAAACATGTTTCTAATTCCTTTAGGTATAACAGGGGTAGAATAATTGGCTCTTGTGGTAATTTCCATAGAGGTTGTACCTTTTTAGAGTCCAACCAGAAATGCGTCAGGATTCCAGTTTCTCCATATTTGGCCAATACTTGTTATTTTCCCTTAAAAAACATAGCAAATATAGTGGGTGAGGTGCGGTATTTCATTGTGGTTTTGATTTTCATTTCAACCATGTCTAATGATATGAAGGCATCAGTTCATGTTCTTATTGACCATACATGTATCTTCTTTGGAGAAATGTCTACTCAAGTCCTTTGTCTATTTTTAAAGTGGGTGGTGTTTTTGTGGTTGAGTTGTAAGAGTTCTTTTTTTTAAATAATTTATTTTTTATTGGTGTTCAATTTGCCAACATACAGAATAACACCCAATGCTCATCCCGTCAAGTGCCCTCCTCATTGCCCGTCACCCATTCACCCCCACCCCCCGCCCTCCTCCCCCTCCACCACCCCTAGTTCGTTTCCCAGAGGTAGGAGTCTTTGTGTTATGTTCCGTCTCCCTTTCTGATATTTCCTACCCATTTCTTCTCCCTTCCCCTCTATTCCCTTTCACTATTATTTATATTCCCCAAATGAATGAGACCATATAATGTTTGTCCTTCTCTGATTGACTTATTTCACTCAGCATAATACCCTCCAGTTCCATCCACGTTGAAGCAAATGGCAGGTATTTGTCGTTTCTAATGGCTGAGTAATATTCCATCGTATACATAAACCACATCTTCTTTATCCATTCATCTTTTGATGGACACTGAGGCTCCTTCCACAGTTTGGCTATTGTGGACATTGCTGCTAGAAACATAGGGGTGCAGGTGTCCCAGCGTTTCATTGCATCTGTATATTTGGGGTAAATCCCCAACAGTGCAATTGCTGGGCAGATCTGTTTTTAACATTTTGAGGAACCTCCACACAGTTTTCCAGAGTGGCTGCACCATTTCACATTCCCACCAACAGTGTAAGAGGGTTCCCTTTTCTCTGCATCCTCTCCAACATTTGTGGTTTCCTGCCTTGTTAATTTTCCGCATTCTCACTGGTGTGAGGTGATATCTCATTGTGGTTTGGATTCGTATTTCCCTGATGGCAAGTGATGCAGAGCATTTTCTCATGTGCGTGTTGGCCATGTCTATGTCTTCCTCTGTGAGATTTCTGTTCATGTCTTTTGCCCATTTCATGATTGGATTGTTTGTTTCTTTGGTGTTGAGTTTAATAAGTTCTTTATAGATCTTGGAA
Organism: Vulpes vulpes; assembly: GCF_048418805.1. Classification (NCBI taxonomy): domain Eukaryota; kingdom Metazoa; phylum Chordata; class Mammalia; order Carnivora; family Canidae; genus Vulpes; species Vulpes vulpes. The sequence goes on from NC_132782.1 coordinate 112,752,566, forward strand.
ATGAGCCCTTTATCTGATACGTCATTTGCAAATATCTTCTCCCATTCTGTAGGCTGTCCTTTAGTTTTGTTGACTGTATCCTTTGCTGTGCAAAAGCTTCTTATCTTGATGAAGTCCCAATAGTTCATTTTTGCTTTTGTTTCTTTTGCCTTCGTGGATGTATCTTGCAAGAAGTTACTTGTGGCCGAGTTCAAAAAGGGTGTCGTCTGTGTTCTCCTCTAGGATTTTGATGGACTCTTGTCTCACATTTAGAGCTTTCATCCATTTTGAGTTTATCTTTGTGTATGGTGCAAGGGAGTGGTCAGTTTCATTCTTCTGCATGTGGATGTCCAATTTTCCCAGCACCATTTATTGAAGAGACTGTCTTTCTTCCAATGGATAGTCTTTCCTCTGTTACCGAATATTAGTTGACCATAAACTTGAGGGTCCACTTCTGGATTCTCTATTCTGTTCCATTGATCTATGTGTCTGATTTTGTGCCAGTACCACACTGTCTTGATGACCACAGCTTTTTAGTACAACCTGAAATCTGGCATTGTGATGCCCCCAGCTGTGGTTTTCTTTTTTAAAATTCCCCTGGCTATTCAGGGTCTTTTCTGATTCCACAAATCTTAAAATAATTTGTTCTATCTCTGAAGAAAGTCCATGTTTTTTTTTTTAAACCCAATGTTTCCTTTTTTTTCTTTCTTCTTTTTAAAATATTTTATTTATGATGAGAGAGAGAGAGAGAGAGAGAGAGAGAGAGAGGCAGAGACATAGGCAGAGGGAGAAGCAGGCTCCATGCACCAGGAGTCCGATGTGGGATTCGATCCCGGGTCGCGCCCTGGGCCAAAGGCAGGCGCTAAACCGCTGCGCCACCCAGGCATCCCTAATCCATGGTATTTTGATAGGGATTGCATTAAACGTTTAAATTGCCCTGGGTAACATTGACATTTTCACAATATTAATTCTGCCAATCCATGAGCATGGAGTGTTTTTCCATCTCTTTGTGTCTTCCTCAATTTCTTTCAGAAGTATTCTATAGTTTTTAGGGTATAGATCCTTTACCTCTTTGGTTAGGTTTATTCCTGGGTATCTTATGCTTTTGGGTGCAATTGTAAATGGGATTGACTCCTTAATTTCTCTTTCTTCAGTCTCATTGTTAGTGTATGGAAATGCCACTGACTTCTGGGCATTGATTTTGTATCCTGCCACGCTGCCAAACTGCTGTATGAGCTCTAGCAATCTTGGGGTGGAGGCTTTTGGGTTTTCTATGTAGAGTATCATGTCATCGGCGAAGAGGGAGAGTTTGACTTCTTCTTTGCCAATTCGAATGCCTTTAATGTCTTTTTGTTGTCTGTCTGATTGCTGAGGCTAGGACTTCCATTACTATGTTGAATAGCAGTGGTGAGAGTGGACATCCCTGTCTTGGTCCTGATCTTCGGAGAAAGGCTCCCAGTGCTTCCCCATTGAGAATGATATTTGCTGTGGGCTTTTTGTAGATGGCTTTTAAGATGTTGAGGAATGTTCCCTCTATCCCTACACTCTGAGTTTTGATCAGGAATGGATGCTGTATTTTGTCAAACGCTTTCTCTGCATCCAATGAGTGGATCATATGGTTCTTGGTTTTTCTCTTGCTGATATGATGAATCACATTGATTGAGTTTGGATGTAAAGTTCTGTAGATATCTGTAGATATCTGTGAAATCCATCTGGTCCAGTGTATCATTTAAAGCTCTCGTTTTTTTGGAGATGTTGTGTTTAGAAGACCTATGGAGTGTAGAAAGCGCTAGATTGAATTCACCAAGTATAAGTGTATTATTATCTAAGTACTTCTTCACTTTGGTTATTAATGGATTGATATATTTGGCAGCTCCCACATTCGGGGCATATATATTGATGATTGTTAAGTCCTCTTGTTGGATAGATCCTTAAGTATGATATAGTGTCCCTCTTCATCTCTCACTACAGTCTTTGGGGTAAATTTTAGTTTATCTGATATAGGGATGGCTACCCCTGCTTTCTCTTGAGGACCATTTGAATGGTAAAAGGTTCTCCAACCTTTTATTTTCAGGCTGTAGGTGTCCTTCTGTCTAAAATGAGTCTCTTGTAGACAGCAAATAGATGGGTCCTGCTTTTTTATCCAGTCTGAAACCCTGCGTGTAAGAGTTCTTTATATGTTTTGGACACTAGATCCTTATCACACATATGATTCAGCGAAATTTTCTCTCATTTTGTGGATTTCTTTTTTTTTCATTTTGTGGGTTTCATTTCACTTCTTAAATAGTGTCCTTTGAAGCGCAAGAGATTTTATTTTGATAAATTCAATTTATTTTTTTCTTTTGCTGCCTTCGGTTTTGGTTTCATATCTAAGAATCCATTGCCAAATCCAAGGTCATGAAGACTTACCCTCATATTTTAAGAGTTGTATAGAGCCAGCTCTTATATTTAGGTCTCTTACTCAGTTTGAGTTAATTTTTGTATATAGTGTGAAGTACACAGTCTGACTGTCATGTCCACGTACTGTTTTCTCAGGACCATTTGTTGACAGTGCTATTCTTTCTCCATTGAATGGTCTTGGCACAGTTGTCAAAAATCAATTCACCATAGGTGTATAGCATATTCCTGGACTCTCATTTTACTCTCAACTGATACATGTATGTTTATTTTCGTGCCAGTACCACAATGTTTTCGTTAGTATACCTTTGTAGTCATTTTTGAAACTGAAAGTAGTGAGTCCTCCAACTGTGTTCTTTTTTGAGATCGTTTCAGCCACTCACGGTCCTTTGCAATTCCATATTAATTTTAGGATGCACTTTTCCATTTCTATAAAGAGGCAGTTGGTATTTTGACAGGGATTGCGTTAAATCTGTCAATTGCTTTGGGGAGTATGGTCACTTTAAAAACATTAAGTCTTACGTTCCATGAACGTAGGATGTCCTTCTGTTTATCTTGGTCTTCTTTAACTGCTTTTAGCCATATTTTACCTTGTTAGTGTATAACTGTTGCATCATCTTGGTGAAATTTTTCTCTGAATATTTTCTTTTTGAAATATTATAAATGGAATTGTTTTCCTCATTTCCTTTTCAGATTGTTCATTGCTAAGATATAGAAACACAGCTGATTTTGTACCTTGATCTTACATCCTGCAACATTTTTTAAAGATTTTATTTATTTATTCACGAGAGACAGAGAGAGAGAGGCAGAGACATAGGCAGAGGGAGTAGCAGGCTCCCTGTGGGGAGTCTGATGGGGGACTGGATCCTAGGACCCTTGTATCACGCCCTGAGCCAAAGGCAGACGCTCAGCCACTGAGCCACCCAGGGGTCCCCACGTCCTGCAACTTTGTTGAATTGTTTATTAACTTTAATAGTTGCCTCTTTGTAGCGATTCTTTAGAATTTTCTCTATATAAGATCATGTCATCTGTGAATAAGAGATTGGTTTGCATCTTCCTTTCCAATTGGGAAATGAACAAAACTAATTAAAGAAAAATTCTATGGTAGGACAATATTTACATAAAACTTAAATATGCAAAATAATGCTGTATATCGTTTATTGATACTTGCATGCAGTTACATAATGCTTCAATAAAACCAGGATTTCTGGGCATATTATGCTTTAATTATTTAATTTCCTTAAAAACCTCACAAGGTGGGCTTTCTTTTACTTCCATTTTACAAAACAGAAGACAGAAATCTAGACATTAAGTAAATTGCTCAAGGCCACAGAGGTAGTAAGAAGTGGAGCTGGATTATGAACACAGGTGATCGAATTCCTGAGTCCCTGCTCTGAACTACCAAAAAAATCATAATGAATACCAAACCATGATAGTGTTTAACTCTGGAGAAGAAAGGAAAGGAATAAGAATGGGAAATGGCACCCATGATCTTCAGTTGCACTTGTTAGATTGTGTTTAAATTGGGTAGTAGTTGCACAGGTGTTCATTGTATTAGTATACTCAGGTTTTTTTTCTTTTTTAATGTATATTCTTTTATTTCAGAGTTTAAAATTTATGAGGAAACAGTTAAGTATCTCCTGCAAGCAGTTGGAAATAGAGACACAAGACAGAAACTAAGCCCTGGCATGGCTCAGAATGAAAAGTGAAATACAAAAAATATAAAATACAAATTCAAGAAGGAAAATGAAAGAGACACTGTAGAAATAGTGTAAGCAACAAGAGCAATAAATATGAAAATCTCGATGAAGTTATTAAGTTTCTCGAGAAAGATAAACCATCAAAATCGGGACATGACAGAAAATAGACTGATAACCACTGAAGAAGTTGACCGAGTAAATGGTAATTTCCTCCCAAAACAACTCTAGGCTTTCAATTCCCTCATTTGCTGTCCTTCAAGACTGTCTTGGCTATTCTTGACCATTTGCTCTTTCACTTAAATTTTTAAATCAGCCTTTTCACATTTCAAAATAAATCTTGTTATTATTGTGAATAGAACTGCATTGAATTTGTAAATTAACCGAGAAGAATTGTCTCTGTGAATTTAAGTTATCCTACCCACGACGAAAGCTGTTATTTAAGTCTTCTTTAATGTCTTTTAATTAAGACATCTTTTTTTCTGTAAAGATCTTACACATCTTTTGTTAGATGAATCATTGAATAACTTACTTTGGGGGTGTAAATTTTTTTTTTTAATTTTTATTTATTTATGATAGTCACAGAGAGAGAGAGAGAGAGGCAGAGACACAGGCAGAGGGAGAAGCAGGCTCCATGCACCGGGAGCCTGACGTGGGATTCGATCCCGGGTCTCCAAGATCGCGCCCTGGGCCAAAGGCAGGCGCCAAACCGCTGCGCCACCCAGGGATCCCACGGGGGTGTAACTTTATAAATTACATGTTCTAATTTTGTTGGTATATAGGAATGTAATTGATTTATACATTGATCTCCTATCCAGCAAGATACTAAACTTAGTTATTTATTCTCTTGGATTCTCTGTATAACTGTAGGCAGTTACACAGTGTGTGAATAATAATAAATTTATTTGTATTTCCAGTAAAGGTGATTTTTTTCTTTTAAGAATTTTAACACATGTATAGATTTGTGTAATAATTGCCATACTCAGGACAGAGAATAGTTTAATCACCCCCATCCAATCGACTTCCTGCTATTCCTTTGTACTCACCCCAACAATGCATTAACCCAGGCCACTGCTGATCTTCTCTCCATCCCTATAGGGATGAAAATATCATATAAATTGTTTTTCTGATAATACCATGTAAGTGGAATCATATTGTATATAACCATTTGAACTACTATTATGCTTTTGAGATTCATCCAAGTTGCTGTGTGTATCAAAAGTTCGTTCCTTTTTATTCCTGAGTAATACTCTGTATTATGAAGGTGCCACAGTTTGTCATTCATCTGTTGTTGTTTCCAGTTTATGGTGATTATGAAGGGAGCTTCTATAAATATTTGTGTTTTGGTTTTTGTGGGAGCATGTCTTTATATCCTCTAGGGCAGATACACGGGAGTGGGGTTTCTGGATCATACTGTAAGTAAATTGCCAAGTGATGTTCCAGGAGGGTTGTATTGGAGTTCTGGATGGTTCAGTTGGTTAAGCATCTGACTCTTGATCTTGTTGTGCCCAAGATTGCAAATCTGAGAAACCACCAAGGAGCCACCACCAATGCAAATACACAAGGGTTTATTAACAAGCTGGAGCCTGGGTCCAAGTATACCCAACACAGCGGAGCAGGGACTTGGACCCCGAGGTGGGTTACAGCTGGGATTTTATGGGCAGGTCTAGGGGATTTTCAGAAGAGGTGGAGGAATTTTTTCATTCCGACATGGGGGAAAGGGTGGGGGAGTTTCTTAAGATCTGTTTTCATTCCAATACTGGACTTTCTGTCTCCGTCAGGAGCGTTCTGAGCTCTGTTTTCATTCTGATACGGGACTCTCTGTCAAGGGCGCTCTGCGTTTTTCCTGTAAAGTTTCAGCTCTTATTCACAGGGGCCTGTGATGGCTGTACTTGTGTTAATGCTAAACTTGAGGTGGAGTGGCCTTAATTTTCTCGGCCTCCACAGATCTCAGCCCAGGTGGTGATCTGAGAGTAGGTTTGAGCCCTGTGTTGGTCTCCATGCTGGGTGTGCAGCCTACTGAAAAAACAAATCCAGAATGCTTATATGGTTTTGCATTCCTAGCAACAATGTATGACATTTCCAGTTGTTCTGCATGTTTGCTGCTGTTTGGTGTTTTAATTTTATTTAGCCGTTCTAATAGGTGTGTAGTGATATCCCAGTTTTAAGATTCATTCTATTTATTTATTTATTTATTTATTTATTTATTTATGAGAGCGCGCGCAAATGAGCAGAGGGAGGCAGAGGCAGATGGAGAGAGAGAGAATCTCAAGCAGACTCCCCGCTGAGCATGGAGCCCTACAAGGAACACCCCATGATCCAGAGAGCACAACCCTGAAATCATGACTTAAGCTGAAACCAAGAGTCAGATGTTTAACCAACTGGACCACCCAGGTGCCCCTTATCCTAGTTTTAATTTGCGTGTTTCTAATAGCTAATGATGTAAAAAATCCTTTCTTTATTACTTGCTGTTCTTATAATTTTTTCTTTTTTTTTAAAGATTTTATTTATTCATGAGAGACACAGAGAGGAGGGGGAGACACACAGGCAGAGGGAGAAGCAGGCTGCCTGCAGGGAGCCCGATGTGGGACTCGATCCCAGGACCCCGGGGTCACACCCTGGGCCGAAGGTGGCGCTCAACCGGTGAGTCACCTGTTCTTATATTTTTTGGTGAAGTGTCTGTTCATGGTTTTGCCCATTTTTAAATTCAGTTTATGGTGACCTAATTGTAGATTCACCTGCAGTTATAAGAAATCATACAGAGAGACCCAGGTATTCTTTACCTAGATTCCCCCAGTCATAACAGTATGCAGAACTATATATTCTCAGAAGCCATAAATTGTGATACAATCCACCAGCCTTAGAGTTTTCCCATTTTACTTGTAATTATTTGTGCGTGTTATGCATGCGTGTACATGTGTATGTAGTTCTCTACAGTTTTTTTTTTTTTTTTTTTTTAGTTCTCTACAGTTTTATCACGTGTAGGTTAGTGTATCCTCCACTACAGCCAAGTTAAGGAACAGTTCATCAATATAAGGATTCCTCAGGTTGCCTTTTTATAAGCACACCCACCTACCTCCTGCCCCCACCTTAACCCGTAGTAACCATCAATTTGTCCACCATTTGTAAAATTTAGCCATTTCAAAAATAGAATATATAGTAGATAATATCACATAGATGGAGCCATATAATATGGAGCCTTTGGGGATTGGCTTTCACTAGTCAGCATAACTCGTTGGAGATTCATCCAACTTGTTGCATGTTTGCACGTATTGATAGCTCATTCCTTTGTACTGCTGAGTATTATTCCATGGAATTTAAATAGTTTACCACAGGTTACTTATTTACCCATTGAAAGCATCTGGGTTGTTCCCAGTTTGGGGCTATATGAATATAGCTGTTAGGAATATTTGCGTGAGGTGTTTTGGTTTTGTTTTGTTTTTAACTTTTACTTGCGTTTATTTTATGTAGAATTTGTTTCCCGGGACATAAGTTTTTGTGTCTTCAGTTTCTTCCGGGATCTCTTTTTCTTCTGAGCAACCTCCTCTTCTGGTTTAGAAACAATCTGCTCTTTTTCAGTAAGAATCATCTCAGTGCACCAGGGAGAGCTCATGTATGGGTTAATTCAACCATGCATGAGCCCTCTAAGTTCTGTGCCACATCTTGGGGGCTTTGCTCATCTGGATGTGCTCAATGGCCAGGAAATCTACATCTAAACACTTAAGTTCAGCATTACTCTCTGCGTCTTAAGGATGTGCAGTAAAAATTTAGTACTCTTCTTAGGCCACTGGCTCTGTGTCCAGCCCCACTGTTTGGCCTGGGCATACACCTACCAACTCCAACATCGTAGCGAGGGAATGGCACATACTGCTTCTGCAAAGTGACATCTTTCAGATCCTTGGTGGTTTTTCAGATATGCATACCCTTGATGGCCAGGGCAGTTTTACTTGTGTTCTTCAAGTGAATCTGAAGATTTGAACCTCTTGATTTGCATGATTTTATAGGGTTTTCTGGGCAAGTGAATAGCGAACCGTTTTCAGAGATCACCTTAGGCCGCTAACTTCTTATTTCTCCAGGATAAATGCCCAAGATTACAATTTCTGGGTCTCTTTTTCTTTAAGAGTTTATTTATTTGTGAGAGACATAGAGAGACAGAGGCAGAGACATAGGCACAGGGGGAAGCAGGCTTCCTGTGGGGAGCCTGATGCGGGACTTGATGCCAGGATCCCGGGATCATGACCTGAGCTACCATCACACGCTCAGCCACTGAACCACCCAGGTGCCAATTGCTGGTTATTATAGTAATTGCATTTTTTAGAAGTTTTAGAAGAAACTACACAACTGTTTTCTGGAGTGTATCACTTTATATGACCTTCAGCAATGTGTGTGATCTTGTTGCTCCACATTCTTGCTATCAGTTGGTGTTGTCACTACTTCTCATTTTGGCCATTCTGAGATGTAAGTAGTGATACCTCATTGTAGTTTTAATTTCGTTTCCCTGATGGCTACTAATGTTGAACATCTTGATTTGCTAATTCAACATCTGTATATCTCTGTGTTGAAATTATTGTTTATGTCTTTTGCCCACTTTAAAATTGAATTGTTGGGCAGCCCGGGTGGCTCAGCGGTTTAGCGCCACCTTCAGCCCAGGGCCTGATCCTGGAGACGTGGGATTGAGGCCGAAGTCAGGGTCCCTGCCTGGAGCCTGCTTGTCCCTCTGCCTGCGTCTCTGCCCCTCTCTCTCTCTGTGTCTCTCATGACTAAGTAAATAAAATATTTTAAAAAATAAAATAAAGTTGAATTGTTTACTTACTTTTCAGTTTTGAGGCTTACTCATATATTCTAGGCACAAGTTCTTTGTCAAATAGTGATTTGCAAACATTCTCTCTAATCAATAGCTTTTTATTATTTATTCTTTATAACAATTTTATTGATATATTAACATATGATATGACTCGCCTATTTATATTTAAATTTTTCTTCCTTTTTTAAAGAAATTAAATTCAATTTGCAAACTTATAACACCCAGTGCTCCTCTCATCAAGTGCACTCCTTAGTGCCTGTCACCCAGTCACTCCATCCCATCACCCTCCTCCCCTTCTGTAACCCTTTGTTTCCCAGAGTTAAGAGTCTCTCATGGTTTTTCTCCCTCTCTAATTTTTCCCTGCTCAAGTTTACCTCCTTTCCCTTATATTATAGTCCCTTTCACTATTTATTATATTCTGCACATAATGAACCTATATGATGATTGTCCTCCGACTGACTTATTTCACTCAGCATAATACCCTCCAGTTCCAACCAGGTCAAAGCAAATGGTGAGTATTCGTCCTTTCTGATGGCTGAGTAGTAGTCCTTTTGTGTAAATATATATAACTTTATCCATTCATCTGTCAGAAGACATCAAGTTTGGCTGTTGTGGACATTGCTGCTCTGACATTGGGGTGCAGGTGTCCTGGCATTTCACTACATCTATATCTTTGGGGTAAATGCCAAGCAGTGCAATTGCTGGGTCATAGGGTAGCTCTATTTTTCACCTCTCGAGGAACCTCCACACTGTTTCCCAGAGTGGCTGTACCAGCTTACCATCCCATATAACTCACCCATTTAAAGTGTGCAATTGATAGATTTTGGTATATTCATAGAGTTGTGCAATCCATGTTCATAACCAATTTCAGAACATTTTTATAATCACTAAAAGAAACTTCATACCTATTGCCATTTTGACCCAACCTTCCTACCTGCACCCAAGGCAACAACCAGTCTACTTTATGTCTGTACAGATTTACTTATTCTGAAATTCCATGTAAAGGGACTCATATAATATGTGGCCCTTTTTTGACTGGTTTCTTTCAATTGGCATCGTTTTTCATGGTTTACGCATGTATGGCATACATCTGTACTTCATTCCTTTTATTTCTGATGGACTTTAAGGCTATTGTGAATAGTGCTGCTATGAACATTTGTGAGCAGGTTTTTGTGGACATGTTTTCATTTCTTTTGGATACATACCTAGTTTTGGAACTGTAGGGTCATATAGATGTTTAACTTTCTGAGGAACTACCAGTGTCTTTTTCAAGGCAGTCTTCTCATTTTTTTAACAGTGCCTTTCATGTGAAATGTAAAAAAAAAAAATTAATATTTTCATGAGAGACACAGAAAGAGGCAAAGATACAGGCAGAAAGAGAAGCAGGCTCCCAGGGGAGCCAGATGAGGACTCGATCCCAGTGTGACATCATCATGACCTGAGCCAAAGGCAGACAGTCAACCACTGAACCACCCCAGTGCCCCAAAATGTAAAAAGTTTTAAGAGTCCAATGTATTTGTTTTTTTCTTTTATGGATGGTGCTCCAAGTGATGTCTATCAACTCTACTTAACTCCAAAATCACAAGATTTCTTATGATGTTCTAGAATTTGTAGAGTTTTAAGTTTTACATGTATGACTGTAACTGATTTAAGGTTAATTTTTCCATAAGGTGTGACGTTTACATGAAGGTTCTTTTTTTTTTTCATATGGATGTCCAACCTTTCTACATCATCCATTGAAAAGATTGTCCTTTATCTACTAAATTGTTTTTGTACCTTTGTCAAAATAAATTGGCCGGAGACAGGGATATCCCAGGAAAATCAAACTACATACCAATAAATATCCCTTATGCATATAGATGCAAAAGATACTCAACAAAATGAGCGCAAACTGAATCCAATGGCATATAAGAAGATTATATAGCATGACTAATTGGAATTTATCCCACGAATGCAAGGATGATCCAACATAAGACCAACTAATGTAATATACCACCATTATAAAGTGAAGGGGAAAAAATGATGCAGTAAAACCATTTGACAAAATCCAACACATTTACATGATAAAGACACTCAACAAACTAGAAACAGAAAGGAACTTCCTCAACATGATAAAGGGCATTTATTAATAATAATAATAATAATAATAATAATAATAATTCCCCACAGCCAACATTATACTAAATGGTAAATGATTAAGAGCTTTCTGCCTAATCAGAAACAAAATGTCTAATTTCACCGCTAATACTTAGCATTTTACAGACAGTTCTATGGTAAGTAAATAGGCAAGAATAAGAATAAAAGCGGGATAAAAAATAAAAAAAATAAAAATAAAAAGAATAAAAGCGGGATGCCTCGGTGGCTCAGCAGCTGAGCATCTGCCTTTAGCTAAGGATGTGATCCTGGAGTCCTGGGATTGAGTCCCTCATCGTGCTGCCTGCATGGAGCCTGCTTCTGTCTCTGACTCTCCCTCTGTGTCTCTCATGAATAAATAAATAAAATAAAATAAATAATAAAGGCATTCAAATTGGAAAGGAAGAAATAAATCTTTCTCTATTCATAGGTGATATGCTCTTATCTACAGAAAAGCCCAAAGAATCTACATAGAAGCTATTATAAGTTAAATGAATTCAGAAGAGATGCTGGATACAAATCAATATACAAAAATTAGTTGTTTGTATTACACCAGCACTGAACAACATTAGAAGGAAATTAAGAAAACAATTCCATTTGTGATAGCATCCAAAAAATATGCAAAAGAGTAAAATTTAGCCAGAGATGAAAGACTTCTATGCTGAAAACTACAAAACATTGATAAAATAAGGGAAACACAAATAAAACAAAAGGCACCCTGTGTTCATGGATTGGAAGACTTACCATCGTTAATATGGCAATTTGCCATATTGCCATATCCCAAAGCTATCTATAGATTCAGTGCAACCCTATCAAAATAATAATGGTCTATTTGCAAGAAAAAGAGAAGCCAGTCCTCAAATTCATGTGGGATTGCAAGGGATCTTGATTATCCATAACAATGTTAAAAAAAGAACAAAGTTGGAAAATTCAAGTTCTCCATTTCAAAAAAAAACCCAACAAATCTACAGTAATCAAAATGATGTGGTACTGACATAAGCATAGATTTAGAATAGAACTGAGACTCCAGAAATCAACTCATATATCTATGGTTAACTGAAATTTGTTTGTAGACTCCATGCCCAGTGTGGAGCCCAGTGCAGGGCTTGCACTGACAACTCTGAGATCAAGATTTGAGCTGAGGTCAATGGTTGGATGCTTAACTGACTGAGTCACCCAGGTACCCCTGATCAACTGATTTTCTTTCTTTTTTTTTTTAAGATTTTGTTTGTTTATTTATTCATGAGGGACACAGAGAGAGAGAGGCAGAGACACAGGCAGAAGCAGAGGGAGAAGCAGGCTTCATGCAGGGAGCCTGATATGGGACTCGATCCCGGATCTCCAGGATCACGCCCTGGGCTGAAGGCAGACGCTTAACCGCTGAGCCACCCAGGTGTGTAAAAAGCGGGTTTATGATTGCCAGGATTGTGGGGAGTAGGGAATGGGGAATAACTAATGGATGTAGGGTTTTCTTTGGGGGTGATTAAAATGCTTTTGAACTGTATAGAGGTGGTGGTTGCAAAACATTGTGAATATTTGAATGCCACTAATGTATTCATTTTAAAATAATTTTGGGACACCTGAGTGGCTCAGTGGTTGAGCATCTGCCTTTGGCTCAGGGCATGATCCCAGTCTGGGGATTGAGTCCCACATTGGGCTCCCTGTGGGAGGCCTGCTTGTCCCTCTGCCTATGTCTCTGTGTCTCTCATGAATAAATAAATACAATCTTTTTTATTTTTAAAAAATATTTTATTTATTCATGAGAGACACAGAGAGAGAGAGAGAGAGAGAGAGAGAGAGAGGCAGAGACACAGGCAGAGGGAGATGCAGGCTTCATGCAGGGAGCCTGATGCAGGTCTCGATCCCAAGAACCCAGGATCATGCCCTGGGCCAAGGCAAGTCCTAAACCACTGACCGACCCAGGCATCCCTAAATAAAATCCTTTTTAAAAATAGCTAATTTTATTTAATGTGATGTCATCTACCATAAAGTTGCCCATAAAAATCAATTTGCCATGTTTCTGTGGGTCTGTTCAGCTAAGGTGAATGACTGAATGACTGAATGAATCGATACATTGAAGATGATCTCCAAATGCAGGTGTTAATGTTTACTCTCAAAAAGTAGATGCCTAGGCCAACTCATCACAGCTATTTTTTAATTAATATTTTTAGTAGAGGTTTGTTTTTCTATTCTATTTTTTTTAAGATTTATTTCTTTAGTCATGAAAGACACAGACTGAGAGAGAGAGGCAGAGACACAGACAGAGGGCGGAGCAGGCTCTTCCCAGGGAGCCCCATGCAGGACTCGATCCTGGATCCCGGGATCACAACCTGAGCCACCCAGGTGTCCCTCTATTCTATTTTAACAGGAGCTGAACTTGGACCTGAACATCAGGCAGAGTCGGACACCTGACCATGGAAAACCAATCAGCTTGGGCAGCCCCGGTGGCCTAGCAGTTTAGCGCTGCCTTCAGCCCAGGGTGTGATCCTGGAGACCCTTGGTTAGTCCCTTGTTGGGCTCCCTGGGTGGATCCTGCTTTTCCCTCTGCCTCTTTCTCTCTGTGCGTATGTTTCTCATTCATAAATAAATAAAATCTTAAAAAAAAAACCAATCAGCCAACCAAAGGAAAATGACATAAATTTATACAAATTATTTATCTGAAAACTGTAAAGAAGGCTAGAGGATGCCCTCTTTATCCCCAATCCAGCATTCTTTAGAAGCAAAACACAAAACAGAATGTTTGTGAATGTAAAATCCCAGCACATCACACAATGTCTGGCACATAGAAAGTGCTCGCTAAATATTTGCCCAATGTTGAATGGATGAATGAACATTCGCAGTGGATAGCTTTCTAAAAGGGTTAAAGAGCCAACATCCCCACATGGAAATAAGGACAAAACCAGTTTTGGAAGCACGTTAATTTAAATGTCAACTTGGGAATTTTCAGGTGATAAACAGTAGCTTAATGTACCAGGAATTCTAGTTGCAATAACATTTGGTTAGTTAGGTAGGCTTTTATCAATGATAAACTATGGGAAGTATTAACCAGCCATAAAAGAACCTTTCACAGAAATGTACATTTATTGACGATGAGGGAGGGCCGTGTGTGTTGGAATACACAGTTGCTACTTTAGAATAACTCCAGAAGGAGGATCAAGAGATAGAATGGATGGCAACAAAGGAAAAGGAAAGAAAATTCCTCATCAAGAGTAAATAAAGTATCAAATGGAGAAGAAAATAGAATAGGAATATTAAATTTCTAGGTCACTCTGCATCCTAGCAGTTATGGAAATGTGATGGTCAAATGCTAATTAGAAATAAACATTATGAAGCAGGAATGTTGAGGGAGTGAATTATTACAAAATGCCTATGATTTTAGTATAAACCATTTACATATTACACTTTATTTCAAGAACAAAAATTTAAAGCCAGCTGGTAGGGCAGCCCGGGTGGCTTGGTGGTTTAGCGCTGCCTTCAGCCCAGGGAGTGATCCTGGAGACCCAGGATCGAGTCCCGCATTGGGCTCTCTCTGCATGGAGCCTGCTTCTCCCTCTGCCTGTTTCTCTGCCTCTCTCTCTCTGTGTGTGTTCTCATGAATCAATAAAAAAATTAAAAATCTTCATAAAAAATAAAACCAGCTGGTAGGTAAATAAGGGCACATTAGCTCCTGGGAGAATGCTCTATACAATCACATTAGAATATGATGACAATTATTACTTTGTTTTTTAGTGGCTTCCAGAAAACTATCCAATTAACTGTTGTCACTGAACTCTTAGTGAGTGAATCACTCTGGGCCTTGTTAAAACTACAGAGGGTGATCATGTAGTTTCACTTTATTAATGAATTGCTCTGCTGATTGTTACAGGGAACTGGCATCCCTCCAGGACCTCTCATTATGATACATTTGGGTTGCCTGTTTTTCTCATAATCGAATACCACAAAGAGGAACCCAAGAGAGTCCTCTTAGCCATCTTGAGAAGTTATTAAGCAAGTCCTGATTGCCTTCAGAGCAAGTGAAAAGCAGCTCCCATGTTCTCAGTTAAACTTCCCTCCTGTGGGAGAGAGGGCCTCTATTGAGTGGGAATAGTTTCTCAATGATGGTTTAAATAGAGATTGTCAAGATCTGTTCATCTTTTAGAAACTAAACTATTTATGGGTGAAATGTTGTAATGTCTGAGATTTCCTTTTAAATACTTGCAAGGGTCCCTGGCTGGCTCAGTCAGTAGAGCATGCCACTCCTGATCTCAGGGACATGAGTTTGAGTCCCACATTGGGTACAGAGATTACTCTAAAAAAGTAATAAGGAGATCCCTGGATGGCACAGCAGTTAAGTGCCTGCCTTTGGCCCAGGGCATGGTCCTGGAGTCTCGGGATCAAGTCCCACATCAGGCTCCCTGCATGGAGCCTGCTTCTCTCTCTACCTAAGTCTCTCCTTCTCTATCTCCGTGTCTCTCATGAATAAATAAATAAAAAAAATTTAAAAGATACAGATTTTACACCATTTAGAAAATTAACTCAAAATGAATTCTAAACCTAACTGTAAATGATAAAACTAAAAAATCCTGGTAGATAATACAGGGGATTACGTAGATGATCTTGGGTTTGGTGATTATTTTTTAGATATAACACCAAATACACAACTCATAAAAGAAAGAAATGAAAAGCTGGACTTCATTAGCATTACAAACTTCTACACTGCAAAAGAAACTGTCAAACAATTAGAAGACAAGACAGAGGCTATGAGAAAAAAATTGCAAATGACATATCTAATAAGGGTGCCTGGCTGGCTCACTAACTAGAATGCGATTGATTGATTGATTGATTGATTTATATTTATTTACTTGAAAAGGAAGACCCAAGGGAGAGGGAGAAGGGAATCCTAAGCAGGCATCATGACCACCTTGGAACCTGACACTGGAGTCAATCTCACAAACACTAATGGACTAAGCCACCCAGGTACCCTAGAACCACATGCAACTCTTGATCTTGGAATTGTGAGTTCAACCCTCATGCTGGGTCTAGAGCTTAGTTTTTTAAAAAAAAAAAAAGACATGTCTGTTAAAGGACTGTGAAATTATGTGAAGAATTCTTAAAATTCAAAATAAGAAAATGAACAACTCAATTAAAAAATGGGCATAAGATCTCAACTGGCCCCTTACTAAATAATGTACACAAATAAAAGGATGATCCACATCATATGTCATTAGGGAATTGCAAATGAAACAATTTAGCAGTATACAGTGATCAGAATGGTGAAAATCAACAAACCGTGAAAACAACTGCTGGCAAAGATGTGCAGGAACAGGAACTTTTATTTATTGCTGATGGGAATGCAAAATCACACAGCTTTTTTTTTTTCTTTTTTTCTTTTTTTCAGCTTTTTTTTTTTCTTGGCGCAGACTCCCTGATTAGTGTGGAACCTATGTGGGGCTCGATCCCAGGACCCGAGGTGATGACCTGAAGGGAAACCAAGAGTGGTCACTCAACCGACTGAGCCACCCAGGCTCCCTTCTATTAGGTTTAATAGCTAAAGACATGTTTAGGGATCCCTGGGTGGCGCAGCGGTTCGGCGCCTGCCTTTGGCCCAGGGCGCGATCCTGGAGACCCGGGATCGAATCCCACATCGGGCTCCCGGTGCATGGAGCCTGCTTCTCCCTCCGCCTGTGTCTCTGCCTCTCTCTCTCTCTCTCTCTCTGTGATTATCATAAATAAATAATTTTAAAAAAAGACATGTTTAAATTCACAGATATCCATTGACGGGTAGAGTAGACTCCAGGCCCATAGTGGCATGGTGTGGCCTTAGGGATCCAGGCTCCTGCCTTTACTTCCTATTGTCCTAAGGCTGGCTCCACTCCTGGTTGCCAGAAAACCTTCAGTGGTAAACCAGGCTTCAGCTCCGTGCCTCAGAACACTAAAATTTTGATTCCTTGTGGTGTAGGCTGGGAACCGTTTAGGTTCCCAGAGCCTTTTCCAGGTTGCAGTGTAGGCGAGAGATTGTAGGCTACTCTAACACTTTCTCGGTTGTAGCTGTTGTGTTTATTTGTTCCTGGTTTTTTTCCACCGTGATCTCCTCGAGGGACGTGGAATGACTGGTATCTACTACAGAGTCGAGGGAAATCCTTAGGTAGTGGTTAGTTTTACGCAACGGTTCCGGTCTCCTTTCCTATGGACACAGAACTTCTGGTTGAGCAGAGTTGTCTGAGTGGCTCTCACCAGTGAGTTTGCTGCGGAGTGAATGAGTGGTGGCAGGTCTCCTAGGTGAGGTATGAAGTGAGGTTATGTGCTCTCTAGGGTCCTGGGAAAGGAGTTAGCCATATGAATAAAGAGAGGG
This sequence comes from Vulpes vulpes, assembly GCF_048418805.1. Classification (NCBI taxonomy): domain Eukaryota; kingdom Metazoa; phylum Chordata; class Mammalia; order Carnivora; family Canidae; genus Vulpes; species Vulpes vulpes. The sequence continues at coordinate 112,769,907 of NC_132782.1, forward strand.
AGGAAATGGCCGCTGTGAGGAGGGTGAGGGGCTGTGTGTGTGTGAGCAGCAAGACGGATGGCTGAGTCTGTTGACATGTGTAATGGAGGGCCAGATGTGTACGTGTTGGCCTTTTGAGGTAGATGACTTTCCTGCTTGACCTGGTTCCTGAAAATGGGCCTGAACCTACTGACCTCTACTCACCTGCCTCCTTTCATCCCTTCCAGGTTTACAGTAAGCATTGGCTACTGGCAAGACCCTCATATCCAGCATTTTGCAAGACTGTCTAAGGAGAGAAGGCTCCCGAAATTAACAGAGGCAAGTGACCTCCCCCTTCTTCCCGAATATCCCCTCCTTAGCAAAGAGACCTGACGTTTTCGGGATTCTTTTTTTTTTTTTCTTCTTTGTATAATTTTTCTTGAGGATTTTTTTTTCTTTTGAGAGAGAGAGAGAGAGAGAGAGAGAGAGTGAGAGCACAGAGAAGAGGGGAGGGACTGAGGGAGAGTGAGAAGCAGACTCCCCACTGAGCAGACAGCCCGATGCGGGGCTCAATCCCATGATCTGGAGATCATGACCGAGCTGAAGGCAGACACTGAGCTGACGGAGCCACCCAGGTGCACCAAGGGATTCCCTCTTAAAAAGAGAGTTCCAGGGGTCCCTGGGTGGCACAGCGGTTTAGCGGCTGCCTTTGGCCCAGGGCGCAATCCTGGAGACCCGGGATCGAATCCCACATCGGGCTCCCGGTGCATGGAGCCTGCTTCTCCCTCTGCCTGTGTCTCTGCCTCTCTCTCTCTCTCTGTGACTATCATAAATAAATAAAAATTAAAAAAAAAAAAGAGTTCCAGTGTTCACTCTTTCCAGTGGTTTCTGGAAGTGCTTCTTTCCCAACGTGCTCACCAACATAGCGTATCATGAAACTTCTCATCTTAGTTCATCTGATATGTGAAAAATGGTATCTTACAATAATTTTATTTTATATTCCTCCTATTTTGGGGTGAAGGTGAAGATCGTTTTTACGTGTCTAAAAGTCACTTATATTATCTTTTACTGTGACCTGTCCAAGTAAGGAATTACTTTTTTTGCCTTGGTACCGTTGATGGTAACACTATTAGTCTCTGCAAGTCATTTCTATCCAGGCAGGGAAAGGAGTTGAGATGACAGGGTGACTTAGTCCCAGGGAGATTGAGAAATTAACCAAATCACTGTAGCTTTTGTGTGTGCAGGAAACGTGGGCCCTAGAGCTGGATCCTCTGGGTGGGTTCTATAAGAAATGCAAAGCGATTTTGAAGTGGTGGTGCCTGGGAATAGGGGCAGGGTAGTTACTTTGAGGCATCAGGAAGATGGGGCAAGGCCTGGCTAAGAGGCCTCCCTCAGGCCTCCATCCCATGCCGTTGAGGCAGCTTCCCTAAGAGATGCTACAGAGCCAGGGCCCCTCTATGGGGCTCCAGGAGCTGGGTGCCCCAGGAAGCATGGCAGGCGTGTGTCCTTCCTTCCTCCTCTCCCTGGGCTGGCATCTCCAGACTGGAGCTTCCTAGGAGAGTCCTTCCCAAACAGTCTGTGGTGAGCATCTTTTGAGCATCTATAAAATTGTTTCCCCAGCATCCAGTCTGCTGTGGATGATATTCTTTTTTTTTTTCCTTTCTTTTTAAATTTTTTTAAAATAAATTTATTTTTTATTGGTGTTCAATTTACCAACATACAGAATAACACCCAGTGCTCATCCCGTCAAGTGCCCCCCTCAGTGCCCGTCAACCATTCACCCCCACCCCCCGCCCTCCTCCCCTTCCACCACCCCTATTCGTTTCCCAGAGTTAGGAGTCTTTATGTTCTGTCTCCCTTTCTGATATTTCCCACACATTTCTTCTCCCTTCCCTTATATTCCCTTTCACTATTGTTTATATTCCCCAAATGAATGAGAACATACACTGTTTGTCCTTCTGCGATTGACTTACTTCACTCAGCATAATACCCTCCAGTTCCATCCACGTTGAAGCAAATGGTGGGTATTTGTCGTTTCTAATGGCTGAGTAATATTCCATTGTATACATAAACCACATCTTCTTTATCCATTCATCTTTCGATGAACACCGAGGCTCCTTCCAATACAAATCAAAACCACAATGATATACCACCTCACACCAGTGAGAATGGGGAAAATTAACAAGGCAGGAAACCACAAATGTTGGAGAGGATGTGGAGAAAAGGGAACCCTCTTACACTGTTGGTGGGAATGTGAAATGGTGCAGCCACTCTGGAAAACTGTGTGGAGGTTCCTCAAAGAGTTAAAAATAAACCTGCCCTACGACCCAGCAATTGCACTGTTGGGGATTTACCCCAAAGATACAGATGGAATGAAACGCCGGGACACCTGCACCCCGATGTTTCTAGCAGCAGTGTCCACAATAGCCAAACTGTGTGTGGATGATATTCTTTAACACACAGGGAAAATGATTTACTGGATGCATAAAATACAAACTCAAATCATTTACAGGAGAATCAGTAGACATAGAATTCCTATGTCCAATTGCTGTAAGTCTCTAAATGCCACTGAAATGTGGTTCTTAGGACAGTCATCCTTTCAGCGGCAGGGCTTTAGAATGCCGATTGTATTCCTTTCCCCCTCTTCGATTTCCCATCTCCTATGCTGAACAAGTTAATTTTTTTAGCAACATTTGCGTGGTGCCTTTCCCTCCCCCAATCTCTGAGGACATTTTATAAACATAGAGGCTCTTACCCACTCAGGATGGAGATGAAGGGAACACGATAAGAATTACCCGCCCCCCCCACCCCACCTCCCCGTTACATGTTTTTGCTTTGATACTTACCTGGCCAATTTCATGACCCCAAAATACTATTTTGTCATGATCTTGCCATTTCAACGTTTAGCAGAGGCTTAAGTGGCTTTCACCTGGCTACGAGAAAGCACATTTTCAAGAGGAACATTTCGATCTGATGTGTTGATGCAAAACACTTGTCTTTCCTAAGTGAAATTATGGGAGAGTTTATTTTTAAGATAGGTAATTCCACTATTAAATAGATTGTATTTGCTTTGGTTCAAACAGCTTTAAAAAGGGATAGAATTTGAAAGCACTGTTTCTCTTGTGAATTTCACAGATAAAGCGCTGACCCTGAAGAAGAACAGAAGTGTCCTGTTTTGCTGTTCTCCTGGGGTGGGCTTTGCAGGGATTATATCTGACCTCCGTGAGCCATAGCTTGTGTCTGTCTCTCTTTCAGGTTATTTTGCTCGAGTCCATGGCGTCAGTCAGCTTATCAAGGCATTTCTACGGAAGACAGAATGTCACTGTCAGATTCCTAATCTTGGGGCTGGCGTGGATAGCACCTTCTGGAGATTAAAGGTAAATTAAAACCCCCCTTCTTATTTGCCGAATTGTTTTGTTTTGTGAAGGTGCCTGCGTGGCTCAAGAATGTTAAAAATATATTCAGAGGGAATCCAGTGACCGGCTGCCTGTCTCTCGCCCCATCGCCAGCTGCTTGCAGCTGCTGCCACCATCAGCCGCCTACGTGATGTCTCTAGGGCCATAGTGGAGGATGTGCGCCTTGCTGGTCATTCTTTGGTGTTAGAAACAGGGCTCCTGTGCACACTCCTCCTATACATTTCGTGTGCACGTGTGGAAGAACCCTGCCAGTGGAATTGCTGAGACTGACAGCCCATGCATTGGCCATCTTGACAGTAACTGAGATTTTATTGTCATCAAGACAGTGTGTTCGGTACAGTTTGGAGATGAGCGAGGCTGGGTGAAGGTACTATGACAGAAAGCCCTTTTGTAGCTATTCCCTGATGTGATCCCCCACCTGCTGTGTTAGGGATCAAGAACAGGTATCATTACACTCACTCACAGGAAAGGGGACGGTCCCGTTAGTGGCGGAACCAGGACCGAGCACCGGTCTTTGATTCCCGGCTAGAATCGTAGCTGCCCACCTTTTCCCTCCGACACCTTCACCGATTGCACCTGCCTTTTTGTAGGTTCGTACGGATTTTTCTCAGTTCTTCTATCAGGTCTGTCATGTGGCAGTGATGGGTACGTGCGTTTCCCCAGGTTTCTTGCAGACGTACACCAAGAAAAATCAGTGTGTGGGCCTAACAGCACCCGCATAGGCATTTTGTCCCTAATCAGTTCACCTGATAAGGAAGTCTTTGGTCATGAGTGCGCCCAACCTTTCTGCTATTCAGGCGAGAACCCAGCAGCCTCAGCACAGCCGGAGTATTCATTGTTTGCCTCTGCACTATTCATTCAGGATAAGATAGCTAACGTTTATGAAGTGCTTGTACGTACGCGACCTCATGAATTAACGTGAGAGCTCTGGGGTGGAAGGGTTAGAGATCGGGAAAGGGGGTGCTGCAGGAGCCTGTGTCTTCCCCAGATTGGGCGGCCAGTGGCATTGATGCCTGGAACAAACTGTGGACTATAGCTCCGCCACGTCCAGGCTCGGCTCCTGTTCTCTGCATGGAGCCCTGTGGTTGTTCGGTGAGGAGTCTTTGCCGTTCGTGGGGCAGTGGTGCCTGTGTACCTCAGAGACCATGCTGTGGGGGAAGGAACCGGGACAAAGCACAGTGGCAGAATGTGGACCGTGGTAACAGAAGCCACTGGAGAAATGCCTCCTTCGGGCCTGACACCCTTTTGACCTGATCTCGTGATTTGGTTTCTCCCCCTCTGTCATGTAGGTGGGTTAGTAATTAATAAATCTGAGAGTTTTATTCCTAAGCAAGGTATGCCGAGACTAGGTACCCCTTCCAAGAAAAAGGTTCTCTGTCAGGAGTGAGGGAGGTGAATAACACAGGGAGGGTCTGGAAGATTTTGTGGAGTTTTTGTTTTGTTTGAATAGTATATTGGTCCAAAGAATTTTTAACAAGTCAAAGTTTGTGGGTTTTTTGTTTTTGAAATTGTATTTATTTATTCATGAGAGACACAGGGAGAGGGAGAGAGACAGGCAGAGGGAGAAGCAGGGTCCCTGCAGGAACCTGATGCAGGACTCGATCCCAGGACCCCGGGATCATGCCCTGAGCCAAAGCCTGATGCTCAACCACTGAGCCACCCAGGTGCCCCAAATCTAGGTTTCTTGGGGAAAAAAACATCCTGTTTGCTCTTTGGAGCCCAAGCCCAGTAGGCCATATTTAGCTTACAACCTATTTTTGTAAGTAAAGCTTTATTGGAAGACGGCCACTGCCATTGACCTACATCTTCCCTATCGCTGCTTTACTACCACAGCAGCCAGGTTGAGTAGGTCAGATGGAAGCCGTCTGGCCAGCAAAGGCTGAAATACTTTCTGGCCCTTTACAGCAAGTTTGCTGAGACCTGTGTTGAGATACACGTACTTCTGTAACAGAGTGGGGAAAATTGCATCTGCCAGTCTTGTTGTCTCATGCACCTTCCACCTCGGATGGTCCCCTGGCGGCACCAGCAGGGGCTTAGCTGCAGGTCACAGGCTTTTTGCTGCCACAGTCGTGGGAGCTCGTCCTATAAGATCTCAGGGGCCCTAGACTGTTGGGGCAGTTGAAGTCTCCCACCTTAAGGCAGTGGACCCTAGTAGGACCCAGGAAAGCTGACACAGCCACAAGCAGAATAAAGGCGGACTGAACCCCTTTGAGGGACCTTGGCTTCTTGGTGTCTCCTGAATTCTGTTTCCACACAACCGAAGGATCAAGTAGGCGGGGATGGGTCTCGAGTCGGGCAGCCTGTGCCATGGCCAGCCTTTCAGTCCCAGTGATGCCCTTTCTCACCACTGCCCCTGGCCGCCCTCCAGTAGCGAGGCCCCGTCTTATATGTCTCGTATGACACATAAGTTCCTGGCAAGTGCAGTGTCAGAAGGCTTTAGGGAATCCGAGAATAAAATCCTAAGTGTCACATGCCACAGCCATTTTGCTTCTTTGCCAAGGCCGAGAAAGAAGGTATCTGTTCCTTAGAAGCTCCAGGTGTGCCTTCTGGAAGCTTTCCCTCCACAGTGACCCCTTACTCAGAATTCTAATGAAGGTCAAGTGGCTGATGCATGGGAAAGCCCTTTGTGAATCATTTCTTTTTTTTTTTTAGATTTTAAAAGTTATTTGAGAGAGAGTGAGCCAGGGGGAGGGGCAGAGGGGGAGATAGAGAGAATCCTGAAGCAGACTCCTCCCTGAGCATGGAGCCCATCTTGAGACTAGATGCCAGGACCCCGAGATCATGATCTGAACCAGAATCAAGAGTCAGCCTCTCAGTTGACTGAGCTACCCAGGTGGCCCAAGGGGGAAAGCTCTGTTTGATAAAGTAAGAAGTCCTATAGGAGATGTAGGATCACATACTGTCCCTGATTTGCTTTTAATTGTTCTCATTGTCTTTGGGGATTTTAGACCATCCTTAGCCTTTCATATCGTGTGAGTACAGTTCTTGAAGGGTGCTTTCGAGTTTCCTTGCAAAAGTTATGTCCCCGTATGCCCTCAGCATTTCCTCCAGATCCCTTCAGATAGATCGTCCGTCCTCGTGCTCTGCAGACAGGCCGGCATGTGTGGGGATTCTGAACATGAACGGTTGAGGTGGGTGAGCTTATCTCCTCTGATGTGTCAGGAAACGGTCTTTGTGTCTGTTATCCTGTTCCCCCCCTCCCTCCCCTCCTTTCCCCCACACTAGATCCCCTGAGATTTGCCACCTGGGTTGGGGCTAACTGGATCTCACAGTTCTGACACTTGCCCTCAGGGGTCCCCTCCCACAAAGAAATGCTTGCTCATGCCTCCTGCCCCCTTCATGCTAGGCGGGGGGCGGGGGCGACGCCCCCACCCCCCACTGCCCTATCCCTGCTTCCCATCACTTGATGCTATCTATGTGTGTGGGGCTCTTCCCTGTGTAGTTGCTCAAGTCAGAAACGGTTGTGTCCTCCTGACCCCTGCTTTTCCTTTAGCCAGCCAGCACCTGCGAAGCCACCAGCGGATTCTGGACACCAGCAACTGTCTTTCTCTTTGTCTCTTTTTTTCCCCCTTTAAATCAGTGGTTCTGTGTTCCTGGAATATAAGTACAAGTGGACATGGGGGTGTTGAAAGGAAACATGGGGGGGCGATGCCGAACAAGTCACCGGGTTGTAGGGAGCCTTGTTTCTTGCCAGGCCTAAGGGGTGTGAGGAGCTACTGCAGGCAGTACTCGGTGTGTCATTTGAAAAGGCCAGAAAGGCCAGTCTGTGCAGTTGGTGAGCTGAGGAGAGAATGCATTCAAGAATAGTCATCAGGGCTGAGTGAGTGATTGGACACGACAGATGGAGAGTATGTGCTCAGATGGCCGGGGGGTGACCAGGCTGGGTATGCAGAAGGGGGAGCAGGGCTGTGTGTGTGTGTGTGTGTGTGTGTGTGTGTCTGCATATGAGTAATTGTGTCTCTCTCTGTGTCTTTGTGTCTGTGTGTGTGTCTCTTGTGTCTGTGTGCGGGTCCTTGTGTGTCTGTATGTTTGTGTGTTTGTCTCAGTGTGTGTGTGTTTGTGTGTCTCTGAATATGTGTGTTTCTGTGTGTGTGCATGTCTGTGTGTCTGTGTGTGTGTGGCTTTCACACTTATAAAAGCCCGCCCATGGCTCTTACCAAGGCAGGCCATTGTGCGTGTCACTCGTGCATTTATTTCCTCATTAATCCTCACAGCCCCGTGAGGTGCGGTCATTTTGTCTACTGTGCACATGAGAAAGCTTGGCCCAGGGAGTTTAGTGACTTCCAGGAGTTCACAGCAGACACGTGGTGGAACTGGGATCTGAACCCCATTCTCTGGCTCCAGAGGGACTGCCCTTTACCACCAACCCTGCTGTCCAAAGTCACCTGAAAAATACACTCCTGACCGTATTGTTCCTGATTTAAAACCTTGAAATCTACCCCGTTGCCTTTTGAGGCCTAGTACTCCTACATGAAGATGATCCATAAGTTGTATGAGTGAATACATACCTAGAGAACTTACTGTGTATTTTTCCTCAGGATGAGGATTTTCTCCCAAGTAAATATTTTGAAGTCAACTTTCCAATGATAGTCACGAGAAAGCTGCATGACATCAGGCAAGCCATCATGTCCTCTGGCTTGGAGCAGAGGACAGAGCCGGGTAGATTCAGAGGTGGCATTCAGTAGGGGCCAGTCTGATTTCCAGAGACCTCATCTGAGGGGACTCTTCCTTTTGACCCTCCTCCCCGCCCACTTTCTTGCTGGCCTTGGGATCCTCATTCTAGCCTGTCGAGCAGTCTTCACAATGAAATACACCCTGCCTTGTGACTGTTCTATTCGTTAACGGCATTCCCTGAACACTTGAAAGATATGACCTACAGTAGTTTCATCATCTAGGTTTTTAATGTATATTTTGTCTACTTCTTTATCTCCAAGGCATAGAAGGGTACCCGACCCAGAGCACATGCATAGTAAATATTCTTTGAGTGAATGAATGGAAGGCTGAAGTTAGTCGCATACTACAAATGAGATATTATAGGGTCCATCCTGAGTCCAGGTTTTAAGGAGTTTGCACAGTTGTAGATGATGAGTTTGTGAATCTCTCCGAGGAGCTTTTGTAGCACCATGTGAAATACTTCACTTGGATCATCTCATTTGGTCCTCAGAGCAGACTCAAGAATTCTGGTGGGGAAACCGAGGCTCAAAGCAGTTAAGCTAATTTCTCTCCAGGCACCTGTCGAGGAAGAGGTGGAGCTGACATTTGAACCCTGGCCTCAAGCCCAAGGCCAAGGTTTCTCACCTATACTCCTTTACCTCTTTTTAAGTTAGTGATTTTTTAAAAAGATTTTATTTATTTATTCATGACAGACCGAGAGAGAAGTGGAGACCTATGCAGGGGGAGAAGCAGACTCCCTGTGGGGAGCCCGATGTGGGATTTGATCCCAGGGCCCTAGGATCCTGACCTGAGCCCAAGGTAGATGCTCAACCGCTGAGCCACCCAGGCAGCCGTGAATTAGTGATTTAAAGAAAATCCCAAGTCTTATGCTAAAAAAAACATTATGCGTTTATTTTAAAAAGTTTATTTATTTGAGAGAGAGAAAAAAAATAAAAGCAAGGGGAGGGGCATAGGCAGAGGGAGAAGAAGACACCCCACCCATCCACTGAGCAGGGAGCCTGATGTGGGGCTCAATCCCAGAACGAGCGAGTGACTTAGAGGACAAGTTGATGGCAAGGAAGGAAGCTGAGGAAAAAAGAGAAAAATAATGAAAATACCATGAGGAAAGGTTAAAGGGAATAGATGACAGCCTCAGAAGGAGAAATCTACATTTAGTTGGGGTTCCAGAGGGCGCTGAGAGGGACAGAGGACCAGAAAGCATATTTGAACAAATCATAGCTGAGAACTTCCCTAATCTGGGGAGGGAAACAGGCATTCAGATCTGGGAGATAGAGAGGTCCCCACCTGAAATCAATAAGAACCGTTCAACACCTTGACATTTAATAGCGAAACTTTCAAATTCCAAAGATAAAGAGAAAATCCTGAAAGCAGCAAGAGACAAGAGATCCCTAACTTAAATGGGGAGAAATATTAGATTAACAGCAGACCTCTCCCCAGAGACCTGGCAGGCCAGAAAGGGCGGGCAGGATGTATTCTGGGTCCTAAATGAGAAGAACATGCAGCCAAGAATATCTTATCCAGCAAGGGTCTCGTTCAGAATAGGAGGAGAGATAAAGAGCTTCCAAGATAGGCAGAAACTGAAAGAATATGTGACCACCAGACCAGCTCCGCAAGAAATATTAAAGGGGACTGAGTAAAAGAAAGAGGACGCCCAAAGAAATCCAGAAAGAGAGGGACTGGATAGGCATTATGATGACACGAAATTCCTATCTTTTAATATGCACTCTGAAAGTGAATGGGCTTCATGATCCCATCAAGAGACTCAGGGTTTCAGACTGGATAAAAAAGGAAGACCCATCTATCTTCTGTCTCCAAGAGACTCATTTCTGACCTAAGGACCCCTAAGCATGAAAATGAAAGGTTGGAGAACCATTTACCATTCCAGTGGTCCTCAGAAGAAAGCAGGGGTGGCAATCCTCCTATCAGATAAGTGAAATTTTATCCCAAAGACTGTAGTAGGAGATGAAGAGGGACACTGTATCATACTTGAAGGATCTATCCAACAAGAGGACCTAACACTCATGACTATCTATGCCCCTAGCGTGGGAGCTGCCAGGTATATGAATCAATTAATAGCCAAAGTAAAGACACACTTAGGTAATCATACACTTATACTGGGAGACTTCAACACGGCACTTTCTGCAAATGACAGACCTTCTAAGCACAACATCTCCAAAGAAACAAGAGCTTTAAATGATACACCGGACCAGATGGATTTCACAGATATTTATAGAACTGTACATCCAAACGCAACTGAATACACCTTCTTCCCAAGTGCACATGGAACTTTCTCCAGAATAGACTAGTTGAAGTCAACCCCTAGTTGTGTGGATGGTGAGGTTGAGAGTACTTGGAAGAAGGTGGAGGCAGATGTTGATATGCTTCTGTCGCTTTAGAAGCATCTGTCGCTTTATTACCTCCGCTCCTTGCTGAGCCCTTGATTCAGAAACAGCTTGTGATTCAGAGGACTTTGGTCAGTGTTTCCCTGAGGGCCACCCCAAAGGCCCCGTGCAGGCAGGACCAACTCATTTAAGTTGCTGGTGAAGGGCTAGAACTTGATGACACTGGAGTGGAGTTTGGTACTGGAAGCTTGGCTCTCTCAGGCCACGTGAGGCCTTCAAACATGAGACTGTACCGGGGCGGTCATAAAGAACGCCATGAGACAACGTCCGAGAAAGTTCGCCGCCAACTAATCTGCATCCTCTGACAAAGTCCAGAAAAGAGAAACTGAAACTTGAAACCCTTGTGAACATTACCATTGGGAGCAAAAAGCAGGCATTGCCAACCATGAAGCGTCTCCCCCAAGAGGCTGAAGGAGACATTTGTTCTTCTGTCTATTCGCCGTTTTTAATTCTGCAACAGCCTGCGTTTATCACAGGGAACTAAACCCTCCTTTTAATCCGTTGTGGATCAGGTGAGGCCATGCCTGAAACAGGATGGAAACATACCAAGGACTGGCCAGTCACACACAAAGCCACCCTCACTACGCTTCAGAACTGGGATAGTGCTGCTGGGTTTGTCCAATCAAAATGAATTCCAGGAGTCCAATGGAAGGGAGTGGCTAGACCAGAGGAGCTCTCCTTTTTGCCAGATTGAGTGGACGTACTCTTGGAGGTGCTGGGACCCATCTTGCCATCTCATGCCGGCTGACGAGGATGCTAATGGGGGAAGGCCAGTGGAGTCAGGAGCACTGGATGTTCGGTTAGGGGGACCGGATGTTGCACGGTCTTCAGAGAGCTGCTTCTCCCTCTCCTCCTGCCCCTACCCAACCCGCCTTGTGCTCTCACTCTCACACTCTACTAAATAAATAAAATCTTGGGGATCCCTTGGTGGCTCAGCAGTCTAGCGCCTGCCTTTGGCCCAGGGCGGGATCCTGGAGTCCCGGGATCGAGTCCCACGTAGTGTTCCCAGGATGGAGCCTGCTTCTCCCTCCTCCTGTGTCTCTGCCTCTCGCTCTCGCTGTCTACCGCAAATAAATAAATAAATAAATAAATAAATAGATAGATAGATAGATTGATGGATAAATAAATCTTAAAAAAATAAAATCTTCCAAAAAAAAAAGGCATACAATCCAACCTCTTTGAGAATTTCTGGAGTCCTGGAGGGTGACATATTTCTTGTTTACAAATTTTACTTAAGCCCATTTTTTTGTTACTTGTGAATGAGACCACGTTGAGTGGGGCTCCCCTCAACAAAAGGCTCTAGAATCTGTTTAAGTGAAAATAGTCTTTTGGTGCTCTGAGTGGAAAGCCTTTAGCAACTTCCTCTCCCACTTCCTAGAGTCCATGGACCATCCATTGTATCCGTACATTGTCTGTGGGCTCCAAATGCAAGAAATATCCGTCCTTGGTCCTGTGCTATGTACCATTAAAGCAGCGATTGCTGGCCACGCGCTGGGCTCTTCTGGAAATGTAGTATCTCACAGCCTCTGAGCCTTGAGATGCAGACGTCTGCTATTCTTGCCGTCTTGCTACCTCCACACGCTTAAGAGAGTTACCAAGGTCTTCTTGCCACAGGATGAACCCAAAGTCTGCATATCCTACCTGCAAGCCAGAGTGGCTTCTTCAGTGAACTGTCTGTTGCCAGGTTGCAGGTGCTGAAGGATGTCAGCCCTTCCTTAAACCCATTGGCTGCCCGGGATTCCCTTGGGATCAGCTGAGTGAGCATCCGTGGGACCTCATATATTTTGTTTATGACCACCTCCTGGTCAAGGGCCAACTTCACCTCACCTCCTAAGGAAGCACCTGTCCTACTCCTTAAAAGTCTCAGTCCCAGGTTAGAAGAGATGCCCAGACGTCAGATTCCACTGGGATGTAAAGACGGGGATGAAGATTCAATATTAAGTGTTGCCTTGGTTTCGGGTAAAATCCAAGGTCTGATTCCAAGTTCCCTTCCCCGTCTGCTCCCACACATAAGGTCCCCTGGCCAAACAGCACTCCTTATCGCAGGGACCAGGTACAGTTTATCCATAAATAGTAAGCTCCGGTTCCCTGACAGCCTGAGGAATGATCCAGCAAGCCAGTCATAGCTTCCTGCAGGATCTAGGGCTCACCTTCACTCTCGTCTGCCCCCCACAGCCCTTGTTCATTCTGTTCCCAGATGCAACCGTCCCGTGGCCCTGCATGGGGTGTGTGTCACTCTCCCCTGGGTCGTGAGTACATGTGGTTAATAAATTACTGTCGAGAGCTCATGTGTTCACCATCCGGGAATCCTGTGAACCTTAGGGTGGAAATAGCTGTCTTCACCAATGGGTGAAGAGGAGGAAAAGGAAATCCTTCTGGTCTGCAGCTTTTTCAAGGCATTCCCCTTGATGATGAGGCTCCTGGACTCGAAGTGTTTTGGGTTAATAATCTGTTGGGAGCTTGCACGAGTTCACAGGTGGCTGGAGGGATAGCCTTTATGTGAATAATGGGCTGCTGGGAAGGTCCCAAAGGCGCGGGCTTGGATGGTCTGTTACAGTTTAAACTCCCCCTAAAGTAAGCCCAGCAGGGAAGTAACATCCAATTTTCACCTTAGTTCACCCTGCCAGCAAGGTGGGGAACAGATTCAAGGGAGGCCAAGAGTGGAACCAACAAGTTCACTGGGGGGTCGCTTGCATGAGTCCAAGTAAGAGATAGCAGTAGGTGAACTAGGGCAGTGGGAACAGAAAGGAAGGGAAAGAATGAAGATACTTGGAGGGCTGAAGAAAAAGTAGAATGGAAAATTAGTGGAATGAGATCTTTAAAGAAGTCTGAATGGATCGTTTCCAGGGTACAATGGAGCAATTAGCCCTGAGCGGCAAATGAAGATTTGGAATGGCTTCTGGGGAAGTGAACAAGGGAGATGACCATGAACATCTGCACGAAGACCCACCTAAATGCTGATCAAGGGGAGCTACTTCAAAAATTCAGGGTACATTCATAAACTGCTGAGTTTCTTTTTAAAGACTAAGTAGGAATGGGTTCACATTTGGAAAGGTCTCTAAAGCAGATTAAAGTTACAAAACAGCAAGTCAGAGAATGGCATACTCCCACATAGACATCTCTCTCTAATAGGCCCAAGAGAAGTCAGGTTACTCATAGAGGGATTTCCCAGGCAACAGAAAAAGCCCTGGGGAAAAATAATTAGAAATGAAGGGAAAAAGAAATGGGACCTAGCTGGGAAATGGGAACTTGAATTTTTTTTTTAAATTTATTCATCTTGTACTTTCGAGCATGCCATGCACCTCCTCTCTCATACAAGGAGTACGCGCTCGTGTATTTGACAATTTGGGAACATTAAAACCAGTTGAGAGGCCCCTGGGTGGCTCAGTGGTTGAGCATCTGCCTTTGGCTCAGGTCCTGATCCCAAGGTCCTGGGATGGAGTCCCGCATCAGGCTCCCCCGCATGGAGCCTGCTTCTCCCTCTGCGGGTGTCTCTGCCTCTCTCATCAATCAAAAAATAAGACCTTAAAAAAAAAAATGAAAACAAGTCGATGTTTTCATTCCCCGAGGTATCCATAGATACGTGCTCCTTGTTTAAAAAAAAAAAAAAAAGAGAGAGAGAAAACATTACCAACACTATTGGAAGTATCCGTTGACCACAGCCTCCTAACCGAAACCCCCACCCATGTCCTCTCTCATGAGAAGTAAGCCCTCTTTGAAGTTGCAAATACAAAAGTCTGCAGTCAGTAAAAGACACTTTAAAAGAAGTAATGTAAGAATATGTTTATTAAGCTGAAAGCAAAAACTGCAAATGTATGGTACGTTTTGCAAAAGGCTCTCTTGGGATAAGGTACACACACAGTGACGTGTGTTCTTCAACGCGCTGTCTGGTCTCGGGCCTGAGACTCCTCTATTGGTTTGAGAGGCCTCTGGCCACAATCCCAACCTTGCTGGCAGGTGCGAGTATCAGGGGTGTGTATGTGGGTAAAGCATTAGTGACAGCATTCAGGAGAAGATGCTGTGATCCATCAGTTTCCGGTCCATGTGGGTCAGTAAGAGAGACAGCTGTGGCGCGGGGCTTCGCAGCTTTCTTTGGGGGTGTGGATCCCAGGGTGATTGTCTGCCGTGGTGGGCCTTTTTCCTTAGTGCCTTTTCCTTTTCCTACCGAATCTGGAGGCTTCTTGTCAGGAGCAGAGGGACTGCGTGGCGGAAGAGCTAAATCAGATTCCCCTTCTAGGAAGTTGACAAAAAGCCCCGCAAAGGAGCTCTTGGGCGTCGGTTGGGGATCTGGCCTCACGGGGGGCTTGGGGGTACTTTTGGATCCAAGCCCCCCGGTCATGCATCTGATAACCCCACCTTGCTCTTCACTGCAAAGCTGCCACACGTCTTCCTCCTTGATCCCTAGGATGCCACTCATCAACTGCAGTGCTTCGCGGCGATCCCTCTGAGGTGCCCGAAAACATCCCAGTAAGAGTCTCCTTACTAGGGTTTTGTCCACCATTCCTTCAGAGCTACTTACGAGGTTCATCAGTTTCTTCTGCGTATCATCCAGTACTTCCTGCTGGACCTCGTTTCGTTTTCGGAGTTCCTCCAGTTCGTCTTCCTTCAGGTCCAAGACGGTGTTTGTTTTAGTTAGTCGTGCCTGTAAGGACTTCAGTTTTCCTTCTAGAGTATCTGTCTTGTCCAACCACTCGGCTACCTCCGACTTGAGACTGGCTAGTGTTTGAGCATACTGCTTTCCTTGTTCCTGCGAGGCAGAAAGCTGCGCCGCGGTTTCCTCTTTCTGTCGGGTGATAACGTGCAGCTGCTCCCGCAGGGACTCCACCTGCATACTGGCCTGGTGGGTCGCACTTGCTGTGGCATTGGAGGACACCGCCAGCTTTTCCTCCAGCACCGCGACTTCTTTCCGTAGCTTAGCCACTTTGTCTTCTGCCAGCAGAGACTCACGCTGACGAGTGTCCTCCGATTCTACAGCGCGGCGATGCGTTCTCTCCAGCTCCTGGTTTAGGTGTAATTCCTTGTCACGCAGCTGCTGAAGCTCATCCTGGAGGGCACCATTTTCCATCTGTTTGAGTTTCAGCGCCAACAGGACTCCGTCCCTTTCCTGCTGAAACACGACCGCCTTTTCCTGTGCCGATGTAACTGCATCTATAAGCTGATTCAGTTCCCCAGCCTCACCCTCTTCTCGCTCTTTCAGTAGTTTCTCCAAAGCAAGTGCCTTCTCTTTGATCACAGCGTGGCGGGATTCCTCCTCTTGCCACATCCTCGAAAGCCTCATATTGGTCTCTTGCAATGCCTGCCTTTCTGCTTCCTTTTCCCTAGATGAGTCCGCTGTTTTTTCCTTTTCCTCTTTCAGTTGACACACGTCCATCTCAAGATCGGCTATCCTCTCCTTCAGGTTTCTCACCGCCTGCCTCAAAAGCTCATTTTCACTCACTTGGCCAGTGAAGTCCTCCATTAAGGAATGCAACTCCTCGCTTTTCGCCTGGATCAGGAGCTCTTTAGCCTGGATTAAGTTCTGTAGAACCTCCTCCTTCTCCCTTAGCTGCTGGATTTCGGAATCGGCGCATTCGTGTGCTTTGCGTTCGAGTTCTGACATGGCAGCAGCGCAATCCATCAATCTCTGGTGATCTTCCTGCAGGGTTTGAATCGTGGTCTCTCGGTCTTGCACTGACTTTCTCAGCTCTTCCACCTCCTCTTGGAGCCACGGAGGAGACTCAGTCCCTGAGTCCGATTTAAAGGCCTTCAGAGGTTCCTCCGACTCTGAGGACTCGGTGGAGGCCTGGAGGCAACTCACGTCAGGCTTCCCCAGGAGGTGATCCTGGGCGTTGCAAAGCTCCCCGATGCTGAGCTGAATTTGTGCCAGTTCCTTCTCCAGATTCCTTAGCTTGTTCTCATTCCCTCTGTAATCTCTGATCACGTCCGTATAGGTCGTCTCTAGCTCAGAGTCACCGTTGATGTTGGTTAAAGCCCGCACCTGCTGTTGTCGAAGAAGCTCCTGAAGCCGGGGTGACTCACGCTTCATATTTTGTACTGTGGCTGTCACCTGCTGCCTCCACTCTTCCATTATCTTCACTCGCTGCCTGAATGTGTCTCGTTCCTCGAGAAGCTCCTTGAACCGATCCATGGGAACACCTCGAACCTCATTAGCAGTGCTGGATGTTTGCAGAATTGTCAATAAAGTCTGACGCTTCTGTTTTAAGGCGTCGACTTCGAGGTCTCTCTCTCGAATAATGTGGGATAAATGCTGAATCGTTTCTCTAAACACATCCTGATCGCGATTTTCAGTTCGAGTCGCCAGCTTTTTATTTTCCTCTTGCATTTTCCTGAGGTCTGCTTCTCTAGACGCAATTATATCTATCATTTTGTGATACTCTCTCTTCAGATTGCTGTTCTCTCTCGTTTTGTCCTCTAAGACAGCCAGTACTCGTTGGCTTTGCAAGGCAGACTCTTGCAACTGCTGCTGAAGCTGTTCTACGTGCTGGCCGTGAGAAGCCGCAGATATTCTGCTCCGAAAACCCTGAATCTCCCCATCTTTTTGCTCGATAATCTGAGTTAGTTTCCCGATCTCATCTTGGGACGGCGGATCAATCTGTTCAGTCAGCCGGATGTTCTTTTCAGTTAGAAGCTTCACTTCCAGTTCTTGGTCTTTTACTCCTTGTGCTAATCTTTCCGTTTCGGCTTTGGAGAAATCATGCTTTTCACTTCCGTTTTCTATACTAAGATGCTGCCTTGTTGTGACTTGGACAACATCAGAAGGTTGTGTTGCAGCGTGCTGGCCTGGGTCGGCCAACTGGGCTTTAATGCGTTCTACTGTGTCTTGCAAATTCTGAATCTCCTCATCTTTGGCGGAAAGGAGCCGAGCATGCTCACTGGTCATCTGCTCCTGCTGGCCTTTAAGATCGTCCACTTCCCGCTTCTGCTCTTCTAAGGAATGAAGCAGCTGTATCTTACCCTGCTGTTGATCGTTAATGATCTTCTGTTGTTCTTTTATTTCGTCTTCGAGGTCAACTCTTAATTCATTCAGCTGCAACACCTCACACTCTAGTTCCACGATATCATCTAGGAGTTTAGGTAAAGCCTGACTCTGACGTTTTAGTTGCTCCAGTTCTTCTTTCAGGTGAGTATTTTCTTTGATCATGCATGTGAGGGATGTGTCTTTTTCCTCCACGGTTTGCTGTAAAATTTCATTTCTTTTTAAGGCTTGGGTATACTTTTCCAGGTCCTCTGGAAGCTCTGGACTTCCCTTAAGGCTGTCAATACAAATATCTTTCTCCTTCACTACTTGTGTCAATTGCTTCTGTACCTCCAAAACATAGGCCAGAATTTCCTGGGTTTCTTTATGGTCGGCATCCATTTGCTCGAGACTCTTCTTGAGGTGTAATATTTCGAAGTCCTTCTCTTGACTCACTTGAATGAAGTGGGCGTGCTCCAGAGGTGAGGCCGAATGATCCGAATGATCGGGGTTATGTGTGCTTGACAACTCTTTGATGGTCTGATCGTACTTGTTTGTTGCTTCCAAAAGCTTCTTTTCAGCCCGACACAATGTGGCTATTAAGTGTCCTTTATCTATTTTTAAAGTCCTCAGAGCGGTGTTTTTTCCCAGAGAATCCTCATTGCTAGGGAGAATAGATTGTTCCAGCTGATGTCTTGTATCTTTGAGCGCCAAAACCAACTTCTGGTTCTCCTCTCTGAGATCCATGCTGCGTTTGTTTAAATTGTCATTCAGCTGCTCCATTTCGGAAACCTTTTGTTCCAGCCTTCTAAGCTCAGTTTCCCTTTCTTTAACTAAGTCATCTTCCGAATGACTGGGAGAGTCTTGCTTGAGAGACTCCATTAGCTCCTCTGTGGCACTACAGAGGGCCTTCTCGTTTTGTTTGCTATGTTCCTGAGGTTCAAAGCTCCCCTGGATGTTGAAGTGACATATTTCTGACTGATCTGGCCGATGCAAATCATTAGCAGCCAATTCACTGTGAATTGACTTTTCTTTCTGCACATCTAACTCTGTAGTTGCGTTTGTCTCATCCTCAAGTTGACAAGCTCTCTTTTCTTCCTCATTGACCTCTTGTCTTAGTTTAATGGTGATGCCACTGCCTTCATTTTCTTGTTGTGGTAGCTGGCCTTCCATCGAAGCCCTGGGCAGTGTGGTCCCATTCTGTCTGCACGGTTCCCCTGACGCTGCTACCAGGGATTCCTCCTCAGTTGTCCTCTGATTGAAGTTTTGTTCGTTGGCCTCCGGGTCACGTCTTGACGGATTTACTTCTGAATGCGAGGTGATGTCTCCTGGAGCCGTGCGTTCAGTGGCTTCTTGCTCCTTGTTCACTTTAGAAAGTGGCAGTTGAAGTTCTTCCTTTCCTTGGCTTAACGATGAATTCTCTTGCCCCACAATGTGGACTCGCTCTGGAAGTTTCAGATTGTCTTCCGTGAGATCATTGTCCTGGTTTGCGCTACACAGTCTCATTGTTTCCTTTTCAGCATTGGACAGTGCTTCCTGCAGTCTGAACACTTCTTCCACTGGTGTACTTTGTGAAAGAACGCTCTCCTGCATGACTCCTGCATCACTTCTCTTCGAAACAGAAGGCTGCAGTTCACACTCCTCGATCTTGTCTTTCTTTTCTTCGTGTGTCTGGTCCTGTCCTCTCCTCAAAACATCTCTTTCACTTTCTGCAGAAGATAGTTGGTCACTTAGGGATTGTATTCTTTCTTCAAGTTCTTCCATTTTCCTGGTAGACTCTGCTTTCTCAGTTTGTAGAACTTGAATGGTTTTCTGCAGATCCTCAATTGGAGGGTCACCGGCTACTCTGATTCCACAGGTGTTCTTCTGTAACAGACTTTGCAGTGCTTCAACCTTTTTCTCATGGCCGTTTAATTTTTCGCGGCACCTGCGAATTACGTCTGCGAGCTTCTGCTGGTGGACATTCTGCAGTGCTGCCATTTCAAGTTGGTGATCCTCAATTTCCTTGCTTCGCTTCTGCTCCAGTTCCTTGATGGTATTCTGCAGTTTGCAGATTTTGTGTGGCTCTAGGCTATTTGTTCCCTGCCAGGAAGCCTGGGAAAGACGTTTCCAATGACTGACTTCGGCCTCAAGTCTTAAGACTTCATTTGACAGTCTGTTTATTTCTTGCTGTGACCAAATCACGTCAGCAACGTCCGTGGCATCACCGTGGAAAGGTGAAGCGTGATGACCGAAATCGTAACTGGAGGAAGGAGATTCCATGGCTGACAGTTGGCCACCAGCTCCAGAATTTACCCACGGAGTGGCCGACTGAAGCTTCAGCAATTGCTCCTCAGTCACTTGTTGTTTTTCTCTAAGCAGTGCTATTTCTACCTGCTTCTGTTGGAGCTGATGTCGGTAGCTAGCACTTTGCTGCTTTAGTTGAAGCTCTGAAGCTTCATACTTCTCTTCTAGATCATTACACAGAGTTTTAAGTCTCTCATTCTCTGATGTTAAGGTCACCCGACTCACCTCATCCTCCTTTCTCCCAGAGTCAGGTACCTCGTCCACCTTTTCCCTTCCCTTCATCAGCACATCTCTGGTGACATTGAAGATGTGGCCGGTGAGGGAAGTCGTACTGCCATCTGCTTGCCCTAGGAGACGGCCTAGGTCAGAGCCCAGGCCACGGGTCCAGGAAAGCATTTGTGCGGGTCGAAGAACTGATCTGGTCCACTTCACAAAAAGCGTCCAGCCCAGTCGGACTACCCCGCCAAGTGTCCCAGAACTGCTGCCTGTGCAAGGCTAAGAACCCAAAGACAATGATGCGTTTCTAGGCAACGCCCGCCTCGGGTTCCGCTACAGCGGGCCAGGCAGGCCAGGCCGAGGCAAGGCCTCGGGCCTTCTGAAGGCCGTCTGCAGCCCCCGGCCCTGGTCGCGGTCCCCGCCACGCATCCCCCCGACTGCCCACACCAGGGCTGGGCCCCTTCCCCTGCTCCCCGCTGCGCTGGCTGTCCCGGGTGGGCCCCAGAGCGTGTGCCCACGTGCACCTGGCCCTCTCCTTCTCCCCGCCTAGTGGTATCCCACTGCACACAGGCCGCGGACTCTGGTTTCCACGCAACGTTAGTTTATTAATTGACGTGAAAGGCACACAGTGACACGCGTCCATGCCCCGAGGAGAGCAGATCCCGAGCACAGAGAGGCGGCCCTCCCGGAGACCTTGGGCATTTCCAGCCTCCAGAGGCTCCCAGGTGTCCCGTCCCGGCCAGCCCTGCAGAGACAGCGTGTCTGTCCCACGCCGGCTTTTGGGGGATCACTGGCCGCTGTGTGTGCCTCTGCCTGCCCCCACCTGTGGGTGTGCAGCCGTAGCCCAGGCAGGAGGTCGTGGGTGGCAGCAGCGCTGGCTAGATTTGTAGAAGAGGTAGTAGACAAGCAAAAAATAATTACATACCCTGAGTGCTTAGAGAGGGATGGCTAATAGAGTGAGCGACACTCCACTCTTTCTTAGTGGTTGGAGAGAGGTAAGAAAACCAAACCTCCTGCAGGCAGTGACCATGTTGCTGTTGCCCTGTAGAATGAGATGCCTCAACTGATTGGTTGTAGTTTATATTACTTATCAAGCATGCACTTAGATGTTTGCAGGTAACTAGAATTTCAAAGCGGTTTATTAAAATTTCTCTCCACGCCCCATTCCTTTTAAGTGATATTATCGAAGTGATTATTTAAGTAAAAAACCCACAGAATTATGATCTCTCATGTGAATCGGTCGACCAGAGCCATCACTACTGTGATCTTGGGGCAATCCAAAGACACAGGTGTTTGAAGTTAGCGTTGGCTTTCGGGCCATATGTTTGTTTGCCATCGCGGGGCAGAGATGGATTGAGTGAGGAAAGGGCGAGCCGCTGCTCTCAGGGGCTCAGAATGGCTGCAAGGATTGAAAGGAGCAATCTGGTGAAGTCTTGAAAAACTAGTGTCCCCTGCCTTCCAAAGAACAAATTGGGAAAGCCCAGAAATCCCCCTTCAGGGCAGCCCCTGTGGCTTAGCGGTTTAGCGCCGCCTTCGGCCCGGGGCCTGATTCTGGGGACCCAGGATCGAGTCCCACGTCGGGCTCCCTGCATGGAGCCTGCTTCTCCCTCTGCCTCTCTCTTCTGTGTCTCTCATGAATAAATAAATAAAATCTTTAAAAACAGAAAAAGAAATCCCCCTTCAAAGTAAAAAGAGTTTAGAAGTGATTAGAATGGATTGAAGCTTCGTGGGAAACTGCACCTACCTTGTACACAGATCAACGTTAGCAAACTACAACCTGCACGCCCGCTCCAGCCCCAGTCGGCTGACATGGGTTTTAGCACTTTTAAATGGTTGAAAAAAATTTTTTTAAGGAGGATATTTTGTGACGTATGAAAACTATGTGAATTCATGGAGCACCTGGGTGGTTCAGTCCCTTAAGCATCCATCTGACTCTTGATCTCAGCTAGGTCTTGATCTCAGGGTCCTGAGTTCAAGCCCCCTGTTGGGCCCCATGCTGGACATGAAGCCCACTTAAAAAAAAAAAAAGTTACGTGAATTCACCTGTCAGTGTCCGTACGTCAAGTTTATTGGAACATAGCCAGGTCCATTCATTTATATGTTGTTTGTGGTAACTTTTGTGTTACAACAGCAGAGCTCAGTGATAGAGCAATGGTATGGCCTGTAAGCCTGAAATATTTATTATTTGGCCTTTCCAGAAAATGTTTGCCACGCCTGAGACATGCAATTTTGTTTATTTAGATCTTGTCCGGAAATAAGTTTGTGAGCAGGGGACAGAAAGAAAATAATAGTTATAATATTTCAGCGGTTTGGGGGGAGGTGGGGAGGTGGAGACGGCATACTTTCTGATCTCTCCCTGTCACCAGCATCACCAACGCTGGGGTGTGCCTCCCATTTGGACTGTATTAACAGAGTCAGCCACCCCCATTCATTTTGGCAGCAGCTTCTCAAACACGAGGTGGAATGTCTAAGAAGACAAAATACACCTCCAGGTCAGCCTCGCATACCAGTCCTCAGAGTGATTCCAAAAAGCGTCCTCATGAGGTTTGCACCACACCCTGTGAGAGTCGCTAGTGTAGACCTGAGGTTGGCACATTGGTTGGTAAATAGCCAGATAATCTGTAAACCTTTTGAGCTCCACAGGCTGTATGGTCTCTGTTGGAGCAACTTAGCTCTGCTGTTTTGGCATTAGAGCAACGTATTGGTGATACATAAACCAACCCACCTGGCTGTGCTCCAATAAAACTTTATTTGTGTGCATGGAACCAGAATTTCACGTAATTCTTGCACATCATATTATATAGTCCTCTTTTGAATCTTTTCCCGAAACCATTTTAAAATGAAAACTAGGGGTACCTGGGTGGCTCAGTGGTTGAGCATCTGCCTTTGGCTGAGGGCATGATCCTTGGGTCCTGAGATCAAGTCCCTTTTGGGACTCCCCTTCAGGGAGCCTACTTCTCCCTCTGCCTATGTCTCGGCCTCTCTTTCTGTGTTTCTCATGAATAAAGAAATAAAAATGTATAAAACAAATAAATAAAGTAAAATCTATTATTACTTTGCTGGCCATACTAAAATAGGCAGTGAGCTAGACTACACCTGTGGGCCGTAGTTTGCGGACCCCTGGTAATATGGGTAGTTTGATTTCTGTATTTTTTTAATGAAAAAAATATTAATTTTGGAAGGCCCTATCATTTTAATTTTGTTTATTATGGATTTTACTGTGGAAGGCAGTTCTAATTTTCTGCCTATTGCTGTTGAATTTTTTTCTTGCTACCTCTTTTGAAATCTAGAAAGTTCTTGTTTTCAACTCCGTCTGTATTGTTGGGACAGCCATTTACTTTTTCATTAATTCATCTTTGTATATTTATGAAGCACCTGCTGTGCAGCTGGCAGGTGGGATGACGGGTGCTGGAGCAGGGAACTGATGGGCAAGATAGACTTGGTCTCTGGCCCTACGGAACTCTGTGGCTGGGATGGGTCAGTCAAGTGCAGTGCGTGGATGATCCAGCATGCACTGAAGATGTGAAGTCGAGCACTTGTTGCCATGGCTCCCAGAATACCTGCATCATGTGTGTGGCCTGAATGCGGTAGTCAGCATCCTGGGAAACAAGATGCCATTCACAGCCGTGATGTTGGGCCTTTGAGTGTAGCCGTGGCAGAAACTTCTCCAGAAATCAGTACGCGATTAGAGTTGAAAATTGTCAGGCCAGTCGGAGATTCTCCTTTGACCCTGTGTCCTGGTTTAAGCATCTCTGTCTGTCTTTGTTGCATCGAACTGCTTCAGATTGGGAGCGTTTCCGTTTTCTCCTGGCCCGGAAGGGGACTGTGTGAGACTCCTGTCAGCCACAACCGCAGGGTGGGACATTACTACAAACCATCAGGGGAGAAGGGGGGACGTCGAGGCCTGCACAGCTCTGCTTCTGTTAGACTTTAGGAATCATGAGGGGCAAATGCTACACTTTCCCAAAAAGGAATCAGGGAATTGAAAATGCTGCCTGATGTAAGCCGTGTTTGAATGACTAGTGCAATTGCCCAGTGGCTTGCATAGGAAAAAACAAACCCCAGAGTAAACGGCAAGCGGGAGGTGCTTTCTTGCTTCGAATTGTTTCCCAGTTTCGGACAGGAAACATCCAAGTGTGTTTTCAAGCACAGAACATTGGACACAAGGCTCTGAAAGAAGAAAAAAGACCCATATGCACAAAGCTTGGGTCTATGTAGCAAAATGTCTGGTTTGAAACAATATGATTTAGCAAGTATTATTTTTCAAAAATTTTTGGATCACTTTGTCTTTAAGATGCCATGATAGGTTTAATATGGTGCCTCCCCCGCTTTGCTTCATTAGTGAATTTTTAAAATGTGATAAAAAATCAGATCTGAGGGCAGCTCCGGTGGCTTAGCAGTTTAGTGCTGCCTTCAGCCCAGGGCCTGATACTGGAGACCCGGGATCAAGTCCTACGTCAGGCTCCCTGCATGGAGCGTGCTTCTCGCTCTGCCTGTGTCTCTGCCTCTCTCTGTCTCTCTGTCTCTCATGAATAAATAAATAAAATCTTTTTTAAAAAATCAGATCTCAGTAAAGCCAAGTGTCTGTGGCTAATATAAATGCCTTTAAGTGAGCACCTTGGCCGGTATTCTGAATAATTGCTGGACTTTCCTTGGGTAAAATGTTCAGATCTCTGGTAAAGATGAACACTTCAATACAGGTCAGCATACAAAGGGCTGAGCCTTGGACTGGTCCCAGTGATGAAGAAGATCAAGTCATTTGGACCACATATGGGGGGAGATAGGGGCAACGGTTGTTCCCTAAAATTAAGGGAGCGATAGCATAGGCCAGTGGGGGTATTATCTTTGTGTGAAGGAGCCATCCCAGCTTGTATGATACACTCCAGGATCATGATTTGTCACTCTAAGGAATCTTTCCCAGATATCCTATAGTCATGGATTGGCAGATTTAATATTATTAAACTGTCTGTACTACCCAAAGCTGTCTACAGATTGAGTACAGTTCCTATCAAAACTCCAATGGCATTTTTCACAGAAAAAGGAAATTACTTCTAAAATCCATATACAACAACAAAAGAGCCAAATAGTCCACGCAGTTCTGAGCAAGAAGAAGAAGGCTGGACTAATCATACTTCCTGATTTCAAACTACTTGACCCTTAAAGGAACAGCATGGGTTTGAATAGCATGAGTCCCTTACAGATTTTTTTTTTATACTCCAGTATGGTAAATGTATTTTCTCTTCCTTACAATTTGCTTAATAACATTTTCCTTTCTCTAACTTAATTTATCATAGGAATACAGTAAATAACTACCAACACCAAGGAAATACAAACGATTTTAAAAACATATTATGAACAGCTGTATGCCAATAAATTAGGCAATCTAGAAGAAATGGACGCACTTCTGGAAAGCCACAAACTACCAAAACTGGAGCAGGAAGAAATAGAAAACTTGAACAGGCCAATAACCAGGGAGGAAATTGAAGCAGTCATCAAAAACTTCCCAAGACACAAAAGTCCAGGGCCAGATGGCTTCCCAGGGGAATTCTATCAAACGTTCAAAGAAGAAATCATACCTATTCTACTATAGGTGTTTGGAAAGATACAAAGAGATGGAGTACTTCCAAATTCATTCTATGAGGCCAGCATCACCTTAATTCCAAAACCAGACAAAGACCCCACCAAAAAGTAGAATTATATACCAATATCCCTGATGAAAATGGATGCAAAAATTCTCAAGAAGATACTAGCCAATAGGATCCAACAGTACATTAAGAAAATTATTCACCACGAGCAAGTAGGATTTGTTCCCGGGACACAAGGCAGGTTCAACACTCGTAAAACAATCAATGTGATTCATCATATCAGCAAGAGAAAAACCAAGAACCATATGATCCTCTCATTGGATGCAGAGAAAGCATTTGACAAAATACAGCATCCATTCCTGATCAAAACTCTTCAGAGTGTAGGGATAGAGGGAACATTCCTCAACATCTTAAAAGTCATCTACAAAAAACCCACAGCAAATATCATTCTCAATGGGGAAGCACTGGGAGCCTTTCCCCGAAGATCAGGACCAAGACAGGGATGTCCACTCTCACCACTGCTTTTCAACATAGTAATGGAAGTCCTAGCCTCAGCAATCAGACAGACAACAAAAAGACATTAAAGGCATTCGAATTGGCAAAGAAGAAGTCAAACTCTCCCTCTTCGCCGATGACGTGATACTCTACATAGAAAACCCAAAAGCCTCCACCCCAAGATTGCTAGAGCTCATACAGCAGTTTGGCAGCGTGGCAGGATACAAAATCAATGCCCAGAAGTCAGTGGCATTTCCATACACTAACAATGAGACTGAAGAAAGAGAAATTAAGGAGTCAATCCCATTTACAATTGCACCCAAAAGCATAAGATACCCAGGAATAAACCTAACCAAAGAGGTAAAGGATCTATATCCTAAAAACTGTAGAACACTTCTGAAAGAAATTGAGGAAGACACAAAGAGATGGAAAAACATTCCATGCTCATGGATTGGCAGAATTAATATTGTGAAAATGTCAATGTTACCCAGGGCAATTTACACGTTTAATGCAATCCCTATCAAAATACCATGGACTTTCTTCAGAGAGTTAGAACAAATTATTTGAAGATTTGTGTGGAATCAGAAAAGACCCCGAATAGCCAGGGGAATTTTAAAAAAGAAAACCATAGCTGGGGGCATCACAATGCCAGATTTCAGGTTGTACTACAAAGCTGTGGTCATCAAGACAGTGTGGTACTGGCACAAAAACAGACACATAGATCAATGGAACAGAATAGCAAACCCAGAATTGGACCCTGAACTTTATGGTCAACTAATATTCGATAGAGGAGGAAAGACTACCCACTGGAAGAAAGACAGTCTCTTCAATAAATGGTGCTGGGAAAATTCGACATCCACATGCAGAAGAATGAAACTAGACTACTCTCTTGCACCATCCACAAAGATAAACTCAAAATGGATGAAAGCCCTAAATGTGAGACAAGATTCCATCAAAATCCTAGAGGAGAACACAGACGACACCCTTTCTGAACTCGGCCACAAGTAACTTCTTGCAAGATACATCCACGAAGGCAAAAGAAACAAAGGCAAAAATGAACTATTGGGACTTCATCAAGATAAGAAGCTTTTGCACAGTCAACCTACAGTATGGGAGAAGATATTTGCAAATGATGCATCAGATAAAGGGCTCGTTTCTAAGATCTATAAAGAACTTATTAAACTCAACACCAAAGAAACAAACAATCCAATCATGAAATGGGCAAAAGACATGAACAGAAATCTCACAGAGGAAGACATAGACATGGCCAACACGCACATGAGAAAATCCTCCGCATCACTTGCCATCAGGGAAATACAAATCCAAATCACAATGAGATACCACCTCACACCAGTGAAAATGGGGAAAATTAACAAGGCAGGAAACCACAAATGTTGGAGAGGATGCGGAGGAAAGGGAACCCTCTTACACTGTTGGTGGGAATGTGAAATGGTGCAGCC
Organism: Vulpes vulpes; assembly: GCF_048418805.1. Lineage (NCBI taxonomy): Eukaryota > Metazoa > Chordata > Mammalia > Carnivora > Canidae > Vulpes > Vulpes vulpes. Next base: position 112,797,354 of record NC_132782.1, read on the forward strand.
ACTCTGGAAAACTGTGTGGAGGTTCCTCAAAGGGTTAAAAATAGACCTGCCCTACGAGCCAGCAATTGCACTGTTGGGGATTTACCCCAAATATACAGATGGAATGAAACGCCAGGACACCTGCACCCCGATGTTTCTAGCAGCAATGTGCACAATAGCCATACCGTGGAAGGAGCCTTGGTGTCCATCGAAAGATGAATGGATAAAGAAGATGTGGTTTATGTATACAATGGAATATTACTCAGCCATTAGAAATGACAAATACCCACCATTTGCTTCAACGTGGATGGAACTGGAGGGTATTATGCTGAGTGAAATAAGTCAATCGGAGAAGGACAAACATTATATGTTCTCATTCTTTTGGGGAATATAAATAATAGTGAAAGGGAATATAAGGGAAGGGAGAAGAAATGTGTGGGAAATATCATAAAGGGAGACAGAACATAAAGACTCCAAACTCGGAAATGAACTAGGGGTGGTGGAAAGTGAGGAGGGCGAGGGGTGGGTGTGAATGGGTGATGGGCACTGAGGGGGGCACTTGACGGGATGAGCACTGGGTGTTATTCTATATGTTGGCAAATTGAACACCAATAAAAAAATTTATTACATAAAAAATACAGTAAATAATGCACATAACCTATAAAATATGTCAATCGACTATTTGTGTTATCAGTGAGGCTTCTGGTCAGCCATAGCACTATTAGTAGTTAAGTTTCCAGGAAGGTAAAATTTATATGCTGATTTTTTACTGCACCAGGGTTGACACATCTACTCATGTGTTGTTCAAAGACCCATGGTATGTCACAGAGCTATCATGATCAAAATAGTACAGTATTGGCTACAAAAGTATGTAAATCAGTGGGACAGACCAGAGAGTCCTGAAATAAATCCACATATGAATAGCCATCTAATCTTTGATGAAGACACCAAGAATACATAATGGGGAAAGGATAGTCCCCTTAACGAATAGTTTTGGGAGAAGAATGCAAACTGGACCCTTAATTTTTTTATTTTTTATTATTATTATTTTAAAATTTTTATTTATTTATGATAGTCACAGAGAGAGAGAGAGGCAGAGACACAGGCAGAGGAAGAAGCAGGCTCCATGCACCGGGAGCCCGATGTGGGATTCGATCCCGGGTCTCCAGGATCGCGCCCTGGGCCAAAGGCCGGTGCCAAACCGCTGCGCCACCCAGGGATCCCAAAGAGTTTATTTATTTATTCATGGGAGACACACTGAATGAGGAGGCAGAGACTTAGGGAGAGGGAGAAGCAGGCTCCCTGCGGGGGAGCCCAATGCAGGACTTGATCCCAGGACCCCAGGGTCACGACCTGAGCCAAAAGCAGATGCTCAACCACTGAGCCACCCAGGGGCCCACCACTCTAAAAAACTAGCCTAAAATGAATTTAAGACTGAAATGTAATACTTGGAACTACAAATCTCTTAGAAGAAAATGTAGGGGGAAAGTTCCTTGGTATCAGTGCTGTCAATTATTTCTTTTGTATATGACTCCAAAGGCACTATCAACAAAAGCCGAAATAAACAGGTAGGAGGACGACATCAAACTAAAATGCTTCTGAAATAGCAAGAAGTAATCCAAATGAAAGATGCAACCTACAGAATGGGAGAAGATATTCGCAAACTATAAATATAGGGTTAATACTCAAAATATGTAATGAATTCATACAACTCATTGGTAAGGGGTATCCCTGGGTGGCGCAGCGGTTTGGCGCCTGCCTTTGGCCCAGGGAGCGATCCTGGAGACCCGGGATCGAGTCCCACGTCGGGCTCCCGGTGCATGGAGCCTGCTTCTCCCGCTGCCTGTGTCTCTGCCTCTCTCTCTCTCTCTGCGTGACTATCATAAATAAAGAAAAATTAAAAAAAAACACACAACTCATTGGTAAGAAACAATTAACCTTTTTTAAAAATGGGCAAAAGACCTAGTTAGACATTTTCTCAAAGAACATATACACGTGGCCATCTGGTATATGGATATGTGTTCAGTATCAGTAATAATCAAATCAGTATTTCAAAGATACCTGCATTCCTATATTCGTTGTGGAATTATTCACAATAACTAAGATATGGAAACAACCTAAGTATTGGTTGATGGATGAATGGATAAAGATGTGGAGAGTGTCTATACACACACACACACACACACACACACACACACACAATGGAATATTATTCAACCGTGAGAAAGAAGGAAATCCTGCCATTTGCAAGAACATGGATGAACCCTATGGATAATACTTTTAGTGAAATAAGCCAGACAGAGAAAGACAAATACTGTATGATCTCATATTTGGGATCTTAAAAAAGAAAAAAGAAAGAGTCAAATGTATAGAAACAGAGAAAAATGATGGCCACCTGGATCTAAAGGGTGAAAAGCTATAGTCAAAGGGTATAGCCTTCAGTTATAAAACAAATAAGCTCTGGGGATTATAATAATCCTGTACTATATACTTGAAATTTGCTAATAGAGTAGATTTTAAGCATTCTTACAACTACTGTTACAAAAAAGGGAACTGTGAGAGGTGATGAATGTGTTCATTAACCTGATTAATCATTTTACAATGTATGTAACCTGAATTAGCACATTATACACTTTAAATATATACAGCGTTATTTGTCGATTAAAGCTCAGTAAAGCTGGGGAGAAGTAATCTTTCCTGCTAATAGGTAATTTTTAATAATTGCAGTAGATTTTTAAAATTTGGTTAAAAAGATAGATTGTGGGGGAGCCAGGCTGGCTCAGGACGCTAGGCATCCAACTCTTGATTTGGGCTCAGATCATGATCTCAGGGTCATGACATTAAGCCCTGAACCCAGTGGGGAATCTGCTTGAGATTCTGTCCTTCTCCCTCTGCCTCTTCCCCTGCATGGACGGGTAACTTCTCTCTCAAATTAAGTAAGTAAGTAAGTAAGTAAGTAAGTAAGTAAGTAAATAAATAAGTAAGTAAGTAAGTAAGTAAATAAATAAATAAATAAATAAATAAATAGAGCCTCGGTGTCCATCGAAAGATGAATGGATAAATGTGGATAAACCATGATGTGGTTTATGTATACAATGGAAATTTACTTAGCCATTAGAAACGACAAATACCCACCATTTGCTTCAACGTGGATGGAACGGGAGGGTATTATGCTGAGTGAAGTAAGTCAATCGCAGAAGGACAAACAGTGTATGTTCTCATTCATTTGGGGATTATAAATACTAGTGAAAGGGAATATAAGGGAAGGGAGAAGAAATGTGTGGGAAATAACAGAAAGGGAGACAGAACATAAAGACTCCTAACTCTGGGAAACGAACTAAGGGTGGTGGGAAGGGAGGAGGGCGGGGGGTGGGGGTGAATGGGTGACGGGCACTGAGGGGAGGCACTTGACGGGATGAGCACTGGGTGTTATTCTGTATGTTGGTAAATTGAACACCAATAAAAAATAAATTTATCAAAAATAAATAAATCCTTTAAAAAAAAGATACATTGAATGTCTCTCTAAATTTCATCAATGTAATATAGAATGTCCACAAAGCAGGAAACATAGGATAAACTTATTTTTAAGGAATATGTTAACATTTTCATATCATAAGTTCCATGTATATACCTCCATCTCCAGATAGATTTCTAGATAAAGTACCTCTAAATTTATTTTTTCATTTTGTTGTTGTTTTTTGTTTTTATTGAAGTTCGACTTGCCAACATATAGCATAACACCCATTGCTCATCCCATCAAGTGCCCTCCTCAGTGCCTGTCCACGCAGTTACCCCAACCCCCTGCCCACCTCATCACCTTCCGCAACCTTTGATCTCTAAATTTAAACAGTTGTTATTTTGAAAAAAGGACAGGAAATATGTGGATTTGTTTTGTGTTTTGGACATTTTTGGGTATATGTTCTGTTGTACTTTTGCACAGATTGTCAGTTGGACCCCTTGTTTTAAGTTAGAGTTATGCATCACATGAAGTTATGCTTCAATTGAAACCATATCAAGCATGTCACTGAAAAACATAACTAACATACTATTTTTTAAAACTTGAAACTGTGTGTGTGTGTGTGTGTGTGTGTGTGTGTGTGTGTGTGTAAACCGCTGAGCGACCAGGGCTGCCCTCGTTCTGGTTTTATTTATTAACTTAGGAGCTTATTAATCTTTGTGATCCTGCCATCTGAGAACTTCATCTACTCTAAGTGTGCTGACCAATAAAAATTCTGAACCAGCAAGTCTCTGGCCTTTGATAAATGCACCAAGATAATGCCAGTACTTGGGTAGTCCTGGAAACACACTTGAAATATTACTGAGTGGAAAACTGAGAAAATAGGTCATGGCTCTGGTAGTAGGTGTGTATGCATTCCCATGGCAAGTCTAGTAACATGCTGTATCGCATATGGGCATTCTGATTCCAATACTTGAGTTCCTCAAAGTGACTCATGGTGTGCTGGCCTGATTGCTGACTTCCAAGAATGTTAAGCCTGAGAAAATAGATCTGGAGGCAGGGGGCATCTTTATGGATAGCTGATACGCTCTTAAACTTGCTTAAGGAGTCTCAGAGCATCCCATAATTCAGTAATCATACTAGTAACGTATTCAAATGCTGCTAACAAATCTCATGGCGGGGACTTTGGAGGAGGCAAGTTAAATAAATAGTTTTGATTGAAAGGAAAATCAAATTCTTTTTTTCTCATTAAATATTAGATGAAGCAGAAAATGGCATGTAGACATAAAGGACAGGATAAGCAGGATGACACGATAGGATATGGGTAGACAGGCTGAAATACTGAGAAGAGACTGAGATGGAGAAAGGGAATGGATAGGGTACCAAGATGAATTGTGTGAGTTTTCATTGGGGATTAATCATACCTGGCTTGCTTTTCTGGAATAATAACATCACTATATAAAGTTATTCAATGCGGAACTGCTTTTTATTTATTTTTTAATAATAAATTTATTTTTTATTGGTGTTCAATTTGCCAACGTACAGAATAACACCAAGTGCTCATCCCGTCAAGTACCCCCCTCAGTGCCTGGCACCCATTCACCCACACCCCATGCCCTCCTTCCCTTATACCACCCCTAGTTCATTTCCCAGAGATAGGAGTCTTTATGTTCTGTCTCTCTTTCTGATATTTCCTACCCATTTCTTCTCCCTTCCCTTCTATTCCCTTTCACTATTATTTATATTCCCCAAATGAATGAGAACATATAATGTTTGTCCTTTTCCGATGGACTCATTTCACTCAGCATAATACCCTACAGCGGAACTGCTTTTTAAAGTACAGAATTCTCTAGAAGTACAAAGACATGTAATATTTATTACACGAAATAAATAACATGAGGACGACAGAAACGGTGCGTTAGATTAGGTTTATACTAAGTCAACAACCTCTGACCGTTGATCAGATACACTCTGTTCCCTGTAGTCCACGGGATTTTCAGTACACAGCATAGAATATTAGAAATAACACCATGTTTTAAAAGCTTATGGTTGCTGGGAACATGTCTTGGGTTTATGAAGGTTGGTACTCCTCATGTTCATTTGGCCAGAGTGAGAATGAGTAAACGAAGATGAGAATAGGGCAGTATGGGTGGCTCAGCAGTTTATCGCCGCCTCAGCCTAGGGCGTGATCCTGGAGACCCTTGATGGAGTCCCATGTTGGGCTCCCCGAGTTGATCCTGCCTTTCCCTCTGCCTCTTTCTCTCTCTGTGTATGTGTGTTTCAAATAAATAAATAAATAAATAAATAAATAAATAAATAAATAAATAAATAAAATCTTTAAAAAAAGATAACCAATCAGCCAACCAAAGGAAAATGACATAAATGTATACAAATTATTTATCTGAAAACTGTAAAGAAGGCTAGAGGATGCCCTCTTTATCCCCAATCCAGCATTCTTTAGAAGCAAAACACAAAACAAAATGTTTGTGAATGTAAAATCCCAGCACATCACACAATGCATGGCACATAGAAAGTGCTCGCTAGGGGCAACCCCAGTGGCTCAGCGGTTTAGCGCCGCTTACAGCCCAGGGCGTGATCCTGGAGTCCCACATTAGGCTCCCTGCATGGAGCCTGCTTCTCCCTCTGCCTGTGTCTCTGCCTCTCTCTCTCTCCTCTCTGTGCATTCTCATGAATAAATAAATAAAATCTTTAAAAAAAAAAAGAGAAAGTGCTCACTAAATATTTGCCCAATGTTGAATCGATGAATGAACATTCGCAGTGGATAGTTTTCTAAAAGGTTTAAAGAGCCAACATCCCCACGTGGAAATAAGGACAGAACCAGTTTTGGAAGCAGGTTAATTTAAGTGTCAACTTGGGAATTTCAGGTGATAAACAGTAGCTTATTGTACCAGAAATTCTGGTTGCAATAACATTTGGTTAGGGGATCCCTGGGTGGCTCAGTGGTTTGGCGCCTGCCTTTGGCCCAGGGTGCGATCCTGGAGTCCCGGGATCAAATCCCGCTCCGGGCTCCCAGCATGGAGCCTGCTTCTCCCTCCTTCTGTGTCTCTGCCTCTCTCTCTCTCTCTCTCTCTCTCTCTCTCTCTCTTGTCTATCATAAGTAAATAAATAAATAAATCTTTTTAAAAAAATGAAATAAAATAAATAACGTTTGGTTAGGTAGGCTTTTATAAATGATAAACTATGGGAGGTATTAACCAGCCATAAAAGAACCTTTCATAGAAATGTACATTTATTGACGATGAGGGAGGGCCGTGTGTATTGGAATACACAGTAGCTACTTTAGAATAACTCCAGAAGGAGGATCAAGAGAGTTGGCAATGGATGCCAACAAAGGAAAAGGAAAGAAAATTCCTCATCAAGAGTAAATAAAGTATCAAATGGAGAAGAAAATAGAATAGGAATATTAAATTTCTAGGTCACTCTGCATCCTAGCAGTTATGGAAATGTGATGGTCAAATGCTAAATAGAAATAAACATCCAGCAGGAATGCTGAGGGAGTGAATTATCACAAAATTCCTATGATTTTAGTAAAGCATTTACATATTACATTTTATTTCAAGAACAAAAATTTAAAGCCACCGCAGGTAGGTAAATAAGGGCACGTTAGCTCCTGGGAGAATGCTCTATACAATCACGTTAGAATATGATAACAATTATTACTTTGCTTCTTAGTGGCTTCCAGAAAACTATCAATTAACTGTTGTCACTGAACTCTTAGTGAGTCCATCACTCTGGGCCTTGTTAAAACTACAAAGGGTGATCATGTAGTTTCACTTTATTAATGAATTGCTCTGCTGATTGTTACAGGGAACTGGCATCCCTCCAGGACCTCTCTCATTATGATACATTTGGGTTGCCTGTTTTTCTCATAATCGACTACCACAAAGAGGAACCTAAGAGAGTCCTCTTAGGCATCTTGGGAAGTTGTTAAGCAAGTTGTGATTGCCCTCAGAGCAAGTGAAAAGCAGCTCCCATGTTCTCAGTTAAACTTCCCTCCTGTGGGAGAGAGGGCCTCTGTTGAGTGGGAATAGTTTCTCAATGATGGTTTAAATAGAGATTGTCAAGACCTGTTCATCTTTTAGAAACTAAACTATTTATGGGTAAATGTTGTAATGTCTGAGATTTCCTCTAAAATACTTGCAAGGGGCACCTGGCTGGCTCAGTCAGTAGAGCATGCCACTCCTGATCTCAGGGACATGAGTTTGAGTCCCACATTGGGTGCAGAGATTACTCTAAAAAAGTAGTAAGGAGATCCCTGGATGGCTCAGCAGTTTGGTGCCTGCCTTTAGCCCAGGGCATGGTCCTGGAGTCTCGGGATCAAGTCCCACATCAGGCTCCCTACATGGAGCCTGCTTCTCCCTCTGCCTGTGTTCCCTCTCTCTCTCTCTCTCTCTCTCTCTCTCTCTCTCTCTCTCTCTCTCTCCCCCCCTTTCTCTCTCTCTCTCTCTCATAAATGAATAAAAAATCTTTAAAAAAATAATAAAAATACACAACTAAACAAATACCCCTAACAAAAGAAACAATAAAAACAAAAAACTGGAGGGGATAAACGAAACGTGACTGGCAAAATGTTGAAGTCTACGCAGTGGTTCATCATAGTGCTCTACTTTTATGTATGTTCGACAATTTCTATAACGGAAATTTTCAAGTAGGTGTATATAAGAGGATTCTTTATCTCCTACATGTATTTAACAGTTATTTTCCTATGTATTAGGATTCTTTCGGTTATAAAGGATAGAAACTCCAATTTACACTGGCTTAAACAAAGATTCTTGTAGCTAAAGAGTCAAGGGCAGTTCTAGGTATCAGGTGATGCTTGATCCTACCGCTCAATGGTGTTACCAGGACCATTTATCACTTGCTCTGCCTCCTATGGTGGTTGGTATCAATCTAAGGACCCCGTGTCTCCCAGTTTCTGAAAGACTGCCAACAACCACAGGGTTACATGTATCATCCAGCCAGAGCTGGATTTGTCCTAGCATTTCCAACAAAAGTCCTGATGAGATCAGCTTAAGGTCATATGCCTAAACCTGAGCCATGTTCCTTCCAGCCATGGAGGTGGAAGGAATCCTCCTTTATTAACTTAGGTCACATTTCACTCCTAGAAATCAGGGTCAGGAACCTCACTGATCTGCAAATGGAATCAGTGTTTTTGGGAAAGAGGAGAGGAAAATGGATGCTAACAGGCAGTCAACAAATATCTGCTAAACTCTCCCAAGTGTAAAGCTTCCTAGACAATAGAATAGAGGACATTTCGAGATATCTTCTAAAACTGAAATATAGATGTAAAGCCATAGTCAGGGAACAGGGGCCTGGAGAGTCTGCAAGGGTGAAAAGATGGGGTGAAAGATGACCTTAACAAAAGGACAAGCAGTGTCTGGAGTGGATGGGAATAGTGGAACTCTATGAGGTATTACCATAACACCAAAAACAACAACAACAACAAAAAACATTACAAGACACCTACAAATTAGTATCTCTCAAGAATATCGATTCAAAAATCCTCAACAAAATACTACCAAATCAAATCCAACAACGTATAATAAGAAATATACGGTGGGGATGCCTAGGTGGTGCAGTTAGAAGAGCATCTGACTCTTGGTTGTGGCTCAGGTCATGGTCTCAGGCTCATGAGATCAAGCCCTGCATTGAGTTCTGTGCTCAGGATGGAGTCTGCTTGGATCCTCTATCCCTCTCCCTCTGCTCCTCCCCCTGTGCACTGTCTCTCTCTCTCTCTCTTAAATAAATAATTTTTTAAAAAAACAAGAATTAGATAGTATGACTTATTCCAGGTATGCAAGGCTGGTTTAATATTCAAAAATATATTGAGGGATGCCTGAATGCCTCAGTGGTTGAGTGTCTGCCTCTGGCTCAGGGTGTGATCCTGGGATCCGGGATCAAGGCCCACCTCGGGCTCCCTGCATGGAGCCTGCTTCTCCCTCTGCCTGTCTCTGCCTCTCTCTCTCTCTCTCTCTCTCTCTCTCATGAATAAATAAATAACAATTTTTAAAAAGATACAGATTTTACACCATTCAGAAAATTAACTCAAAATGAATTCTAAACCTAAATGTAAATGATAAAACAATAAAACTCCTGGTAGATGATATAGGAGATAACCTAGATGATCTTGGGTTTGGTGATTCCTTTTTAGATACAACACTAAATATACAACTCATGAAAGAAAGAAATGAAAAGCTGGACTGCATTAGGATTACAAACTTCTACACTGCAAAAGACACTGTCAAATGATTAGAAGACAAGACAGAGACTATGAGAAAAAATTTGCAAATGACATATCTAATAAGGGTGCCTGGCTGGCTCACTAACTAGAATGCAAACTCTTTTAATTATTTATTTACTTTTAGGAGGGAAAAGGAAGACCTGAGGGAGAGGGAGAGAGGAAATCCTAAGCAGACATCATGACCAGCCTGGAACCTGACACTGGACTCAATCTCACAAACGCTAATGGACTGAGCCACCCAGGTACCCTCCTAGAACCACATGCAACTCTTTCTTTTTTAATAAATTAATTTTTATTGGTGTTCAATTTACCAACATACAGAATAACACCCAGTGCTCATCCCATCAAGTGCCCCCCCCCCAGTGCCCGTCACCCATTCACCCCCACCCCCCGCCCTCCACCCCTTCCACCACCCCTAGTTCATTTCCCAGAGTTAGGAGTCTTAATGTTCTGTCTCCCTTTCTGATATTTCCCATACATTTCTTCTCCCTTCCCTTCTATTCCCTTTCACTATTATTTATATTCCCCAAAAGAATGAGAACATATAATGTTTGTCCTTCTGCGATTGACTTATTTCACTCAGCATAATACCCTCCAGTTCCATCCACGTTGAAGCAAATGGTGGGTATTTGTCGTTTTTCTTGGCTGAGTAATATTCCATTGTATACATAAATCACATCTTCTTTATCCATTCATCTTTCGATGGACACCGAGGCTCCTTCCACAGTTTGGCTATTGTGGACATTGCTGCTAGAAACATCGGGGTGCAGGTGTCCTGGCGTTTCATTGCATCTGTATCTTTGGGGTAAGTCTCCAAGAGTGCAGTTGCTGGGTCATAGGGCAGATTTATTTTTAACCCTTTGAGGAACCTCCACACAGTTTTCCAGAGTGGCTGCACCATTTCACATTCCCACCAACAGTGTAAGAGGGTTCCCTTTTCTTCCATCCTCTCCAACATTTGTGGTTTCTTGCCTTGTTAATTTTCCCCATTCTCACTGGTGTGAGGTAGTATCTCATTGTGATTTGGATTTGTATTTCCCTGATGGCAAGTGATGCGGAGGATTTTCTCATGTGCGTGTTGGCCATGTCTATGTCTTCCTCTGTGAGATTTCTGTTCATGTCTTCTGCCCATTTCATGATTGGATTGTTTGTTTCTTTGGTGTTGAGTTTAATAAGTTCTTTATAGATCTTGGAAACTAGCCCTTTATCTGACACGTCATTTGCAAATATCTTCTCCCATTCTGTAGGTAGTCCTTTAGTTTTGTTGACTGTATCCTTTGCTGTGCAAAAGCTTCTTATCTTGATGACGTCCCAATAGTTCATTTTTGCTTTTGTTTCTTTTGCCTTCGTGGATGTATCTTGCAAGAAGTTACTTGTGGCCGAGTTCAAAAAGGGTGTTGCCTGTGTTCTCCTCTAGGATTTTGATGGACTCTTGTCTCACATTTAGATCTTTCATCCATTTTGAGTTTGTCTTTGTGTATGGTGCAAGAGAGTGGTCTAGTTTCATTCTTCTGCATGTGGATGTCCAATTTTCCCAGCACCATTTATTGAAGAGACTGTCTTTCTTCCAGTGGGTAGTCTTTCCTCCTCTATCGAATATTAGTTGACCATAAAGTTGAGGGTCCACTTCTGGATTCCCTATTCTGTTCCATTGATCTATGTGTCTGTTTTTGTGCCAGTACCACACTGTCTTGATGACCACAGCTTTGTAGTACAACCTGAAATCTGGCATTGTGATGCCCCCAGCTGTGGTTTTCTTTTTTAAAATTCCCCTGGCTATTCGGGGTCTTTTCTGATTACACAAATCTTAAAATAATTTGTTCTAACTCTCTGAAGAAAGTCCATGGTATTTTGATAGGGATTGCATTAAACGTGTAAGTTGCCCTGGATAACATTAGAGCTTATTTAAAAAAAAAAAAAAAAAAAAAAAAAAAAAAAAAAAGACGTGTCTGTTAAAGGACTGTTAAATATTGTGAAGAATTCTTAAAATGCAAAAATTAGAAATGAGCAACTCAATAAAAAAATTGGGCATAAGATCTCAACTGGCCCCTTACTAAATAATGTACCCAAATAAAAAGATGATCCACATCATATGTTCTTAGGAAATTGCAAGTGAAACAATTTAACAGTATACAGTGATCAGAATGGTGAAAATCAAAAAAACCTGAAAACAACTGCTAGCAAAGATGTGCAGGAATAGGAACTTTTATTCATTGTTGATGGGAATGCAAAATCACACAGCTTTTCCTGTAACTCTCTTGAACATCTCAGACCCCTTTGAGCTTGAGAAAGGTTGAAAGGGGGACTGTTTCCAGGTCTGAGACTGTGTATGGAACAAGAAAGGATTTTGGAGGATATAGCATTCTAATTAACTCTCCAGAATTATCCAGAAAAAAATGGGGTTCTTCCTGAGAACAAGACATCATCCCTAAGAAGGGAATTTTAGCCCTTAGAGAGACAGGCTAGAGATCAACATTTAGTCAAGAGTGACAGCACTTTTCTAGATGCCCATGGGCCAGTCTCTCCTTCTCTTCCTTCTGAAATGGTAAAGGCTGACATGAGGGGTCAGGATGGTGGTGGAATGGAGCACTGGCAGGTTTGTGTCAGAGAGCTGAAGGGGAAGAATGCATACTAAGTAGTCAGCCAGGAGACGCCTGGGTTGCTCAGTGTTGTGCATCTGCCTTTGGCTCCGGATGTGATCTTGGAGCCCTGGAATTGAATCCCGCATTGGGCTTCCTGCAGGGAACCTGCTTGTCTCTGCCTTCTGTGTCTCTCATGAATAAACAAATTAAAAAAAAAAAAAAGTAGTCAGCCAGGAGCCTTGACTCCTAAATCCTGTTCCCCAACTGCATGGACAAGAATTTGATTTCTTCCCAGAGCTCTCATATTCAAAGGACCTTCCATGTATTTGAACTAGAAACCAGAAATCCTCAATCTCTCCTTGCGTCTTCTCCAACACAACTTAAGACCATTGCTTCCTTGCCGTTTGCCTTATCTACCTGCTTTCTCAGATGGGGCTGATGATCAGTTCTTCACCCTCCTGGCAAGTGGGGTAGATGAGATCCTGTAAGATGAGCTTTGAAGTTGAAAGATGTGATACTGGGTTCATGCTTCCCTATACCCTGGTATCAATGCCCTCTGTAAAACTGAAGTGCCATAAGCCAATCCCATTTACAAAGCACTCTTTGTCCTGGGAGATGCTGGAGGCTATTGAGATTGTTCTTGCTAAAGCACTTGGATCCCTTAATAGGTGTAGAAGATGCCAAACACAATTGCTCATGTTGACCTTGGAGAAGTGAATTCTCCTGCCAGGCCCTTGCAATGGAGAATTCTCCAAGTAATCTCCTAGAAGGAGGATGCACAGGCCCTAGTCTAGTGTCTGCAACAGGTAGCCTTGGGATCTGAAGCTTCAGCTTCCAAACTCTGTAGTAACAAAGCCTGTCCCCCTAACCAAGATGCTGTCTAGTATGGAGGAAAAGGATAATAAGTTGCAAGCCACGTGTCACAGGAACTAGTTTTGTCCTACTAAATCAGTTATTCTCCCAGGTTTCAATAATGGTGAAAGGATTAACTAGGTCTGTGTTCCCACACTGGAGTTCCACAAAACCATCATGAGAGTTGTTAGGTGAGACTCTTGTACACAACAGGTCCACTGCCAGGGCCTCCACAATCCAACAGGGCTGGTATTCACTGCGTGCTTACATTCCTCTCCTTTGACCATCCCCACCCCGGTTTCATGCTACACATTTAAACGTAAACGCTCTGAGAAAATTTCCTGTAACAAAACATGCACTTTATCCTAAACTATCACCCGCAAATTTACTTAAAGAATATTTTTTTCATGCAATATCTCTGCACATGTCACAGTGTTTTCTGAGTACCATTTTGGGATACACTGAAGGACCTAGATTTCTAAGGTCCTTTCCAGATCCTTCTATATACATCCTCCATGGCAGGAGAGGCTCGAATACTTACAAGACTGCTAGGTCTATGTGATCCTTCAGGTTCTTCTTACCAGTAAAGCAAATGCTAGAGAGCAGACATTGCAGAGATGGATACCAGGAGGAGGAGCAACTTGAGCGGGGGTGATATTCCTGCAGTGTACGTGGAATCCACTCTTCCTATTCCAGGGCGAAGATCTCTGAGCCTTGGGTTTGAGCATTCATGCAGATAAAATGATAGCCTTGGATAATCATAGGTCCCCACATATAATTCTCTGTGTGATCCTTCAGAAGACTTGAGGCTCTTTTCTTCTACCTCTTCGGGTAAAGAGCAAGACTAGGACTCATGGCCATCACAACCAATGAAGCACTTGATACCTCAAGAAGGAAGATTATTGAACCAGTCAATGCTCTGAGTAACCAAAGCTAATATGCAGGTGGCCGTTGCATTGCAGCCTCTCCCCTTTGTAATATTCCATTCTTGTGTTTATTACAGATGATAATGTGTCAGTCTTGTGCTTGACACTGAAGAGTCAAGGCTACATGAGACACAGCCCCTGCGCTCCTCATGCTTACATGGGGGAAGACAGACAAAACAAGTAAACAATCCAAACAACTCTAAGTGGTGATGCATTTTATGATGGAAATATATACAGTGCTCAGATGGATAAGAGCAGATATGACCGGTACCTGAGCAAAAGGAAGAGAGAGCCCTTGTGCAAGTTTGGATTTTAAAATTTGGGTGTTTCGAAGAGATCATAGAACTGAATATTGCAGAAGTGCCTCTTCATTGAAAGAACAAGAGCAGTAATACAAGCTTCAAAAAGTGCTTAGCATTCTTGCTCTCCAGCTCTCCAGGGGAATGAAACACTCTTCTCATAGTTCCAAAAGCTCATCAACCCCAGCATTTTAATTTGATTCCAAGCTCTCCTCCTGACCTTCCCCTCCAGCAAAGGCAGTGGAGGTTCTCAAGATCAGTGTGAGGTTCCAGATCGTGTCTGTCTAATGGTGGGGAGAACTCTAGGTCTGGCAGTCTCTGCAGTGTGGCCACTTAGCACAGTGCAGAGAAGAGGTTGAGGATTTGGGGGATACGCAGGTCACCAATCCAGTTCTCAGAACCAAGCTTGCAGCCACTGTAAGGCTATTATCTGAACCATATGAAATGGAGCATCTTCTGGATTATCCTAGAATCATTTGGTTATAAAGGATGTATTTCTGAGAAATGTAATGCTAATGTTTCAGGCTAAAGCTAGGGTTATGTGTTACACTTTCTCTTTAAACCATGTATAAATACATTTTGATTCCATGTTGCTTTTTTGGTAATCTGCTCTCATTCCTGTGAGGAAGCTACAGAAATTCCTTCTTCCAGTGTGCACATGTCCAACCCTAATCCTAATCCTGAGTTGTGGAACACTGCTGCTGGTTATTGGCTACGCAGACACTCCGATAGAGGCTTCTCACTTCTCAACTGCAATGTCCTGCTCCTGCTTTCCTGTAAAACCTTCTTCCCAACCACTTGGTCCAGAGGGCAGTCACCTTCGTGTCACCAATCAGGACAAATGTGCTTCTGTCCTAGGTCCTGTGTAATTTGAGGCAACTCACAGAAGCTATGAAAGAGGGAATTACCAAGTGATTGCTTAAAGTCTCCTGCACTCATGGGAGGAATGGAAAGCAACCTATCCTCTCTCTAGACCATTGGTCATCTTATAGACATCTTATAGACAAGGACGGTGGAGCATGAGGGACAGAGAGCAAGGAAAGGGGAATGAAACCAGAGAGGGAGGGAAAGATAGATGGTTGCTCCATGCACTTGAAAAACTGACCAACCTGGACTTGTCTCAGGTAAAAAAAAATCAGTCCTTTCCTATTGCCTAGTCTTGTCAGTTCCTCAGCGTGCCTATCCATGTTACATGAGCTCAGTGGGCCATCTAGGAGGCAAATATCTTCTAAGGGCAAAGTCCACGTGAACTGACACGGAAAAGGTTCCAGAACTCTAGTAGAATAGCCACCTCTGCCTGGGCAGGCAGGGTATGCTGCAAAAATACACGGCACCAACATCTCAGTAGTTTAACAGAAGTTTATTTCTCATTCCCATAAAGTCCATTACAGGTGCTCTCCATGGAGGTGGGGGGCTCAGGATCCCAGACGACTTTGACTTTTTGTGGCCCCTGTTTCTATATGGGCTTCTACGACTGATGCAGGAAGAACACTACAGAGTCCTGCACCAACAAACAAAAGCCTTAGCCCAGAAGTGGGGCTTCTGCTCACAACCCATTACCCACAACTATCCTTCATCTGCAACTGCGAGGAGAAAACCATAACAACTCCTTTTACTCTTCACTAGAACACTGGCCCTGTGAGGGTGTATCTTTAGCTCTTTTGCTCACTGCTATGTTCTCAGTCTAGAACAGTGTCTGGGCACACAAGCGGCCCCCATGAAATCGACTGAACGTAGCACCAAGATGTCCACCTGGATCCTGGGATGAGAACAGGGTACCCAAAGCCTAAGGATGAGGGCGATGGGCAATGGCTATGTAGAAGGGAGCTTCATAGTTGGCTGTGCTTATGAAATAATACTTGGTGTAGTTCATCTGGGGAAGAAAATAAAATCCTGCTGAGAGCACCAGCTCAGGTGACTTACACCATAATGTACTGATGTACTGAGGCCAAGGACTAAATCAACTGAGCATAATCACCACCTACAGTGCCATAAATACATCTGCTTCCTTACTGCAGTCTGCCCAGCAGATCACTGGGGAGCAGGGGAAAGGGAAACAAATGCACATGGGCTGAGCATCCACCACTGGCCAGGCTGTGAGATGCTTTTCTTTCAGCAACTCCTCTTATCCTAGAATAACCCTGAGTTGAAATAGAGAACATGGAGACCGCAGTGTTTTGGCAACCAATCAAGCCACAGGAATGTTCTATAGTTAGAAAGAGATACAACACAAAGTCATCCAGTGCCCTGCAGGGGTAAGGTACACATCCTGTTAATCCTACCTTCAGGGCTCACTGATGCAGCTAAGGGACAGCCGACTCACTGCTCTTGAACAATTCCTTGTATCTGAGCCTTAACTTCATCTTTCATAAGGTATTTGGAAGAGATCATTTAACCCCCTTCCTGACACCACCTAAAACCTCTAATAGGAACACATGCTGAGTCAGTGTTGTAGACAAGAGTCCTACAATGATCCACAGCCCATAGAGATGTTCAGCCATCTATCAGTTACCAATTAAGGCTGTTGTTAAATGCTGTGTACAGCCACAGGTGGACTCTGCCTAGTGATGGTTTACAGTGAAAGACAATATGAATGCAGATTCACACATCCTTGCCTACTACACAGTATCATTTCCCAAACTTTTACTCTTGGGAACCCAATCTCCTGCCTCACCTAGTAAACCACATCCTGGAGGTAGCGCACAATCTACTTTCTATACAGAACCCTGTCTTTGTTCTTATAAACAAAAAACAAACAAACAAACAAAAAAAAGGCAAAGACCTAATTTGATCCTTAACTTCCATCGGTTTCCATTTAGGCCCAGGAAAGTGCTAATATTTATGATTGACATTGTATGTGTGTGTGCTGGGGCGGAGGGGGGGCGATACCTACTTTCTTTTTTGCTAACAATTCCTCTTTACATGTAATATATAATCCATGCCTAAAATTCCAAACCGTTTCCATGTGATCTTGGTATTTTCCTTTATCAATCATGACCAATAAGACATCTAAGTTAGTACATTGTTACTTCTGGCAGATAATCTAATGGTGAGGTAAATAGCTTTCTATCACTGTAAAAATGGTGCTAAAAGGCCTCAAGAGCTAAATTGTTCATGATAGAATTCAAATGATGTTCAACTATGGAAACTGTCCACTGACAAAGGAGAAGAAAAAAAATCCAATTTGACTCTTGCAGAACTTGACAACAGAACTCATTTTTGTGCTACAGGATTCTTGAAATTGGTAAGTCTACTACCCTGAAGGTAATGGTATGCAATTAAACATGCAGGTATTGTTTCTTGTTCTGGAAGACTATGCTACAAATGTTCCTATCGTGGAGATCAATGCAAAACCAACATGATGAACACAGAAGACTGATTAGTAATACATGGGTGTATTTGCGTTTTGAAGCTGAATTTGCTAACTGCCTAGTACAATCACAAAATAGTACATTCCAGACTCAGAATGCTCTTTGAACACCTTTCTTGTTAGGAATTCCCTGAAGATTAGTAATAATGTAATTAGTAAAAAACTAACACATCCCCTGAAGAGTCAACCTTGATTCCTTTCTCAGAAATATATCACCAAATTTTCCATTGATGAATTATTTATGCTTCATAAGTTTGCATTTTCTTCTCCATACTAAGGACATCACATATATTTCCATTCAGTGGTAGTCTTCTGGTGTTTAAGAAGGCTTGAATGCCTGCTAATATTCTCATGCTTATGCTACAGATGGGTTCTTCGATGTTTAGTAAGGTGGGAATTCTGACTGAATTTCTTTCCACATATATAACACATAAAGGGTTTCTCTCCAGTGTGAGTTCTTTGATGTGTACGGAGATTTGAATTTTGACTGAAGCTTTTCCCACACCAGGAGCATTTATACGGTTTTATTCCTTGGTGTATTGTTACATGCTTATTAAGATCTGATTTCCCTCTAAAGCTCTTACCACAATGTTGACATTTATATGGCTTCACTTCTGTGTGAATTTTTTTGTGTTTAGTAAGATCAGAAGTCAGTCTGAAGTTTTTCCTACACTCCTGGCATGTAAAAGGCTTCTCTACTGCACGGGCTTTCTTGTGAAGATCCATAAGTCTCTGCAGCTCTTCTTCCCAAATTGAAAGTTCCTTTGTTTGATGAACTGGAAACTCTTGATGCCACTTCCCCATCCTGTGTGTATCACTATGATTTTCTTTGCCTGTTGTTTTTGGGGGAACTTTCACTCTGGTCTTTTTTGATACAAAGTCTCCTGGTGCTTGTATTTCTAAGTCAGAAAGACATATAGGCTGATGGTTTTCAGTGTCAGTTTTGAGCTTTAACCCTATGGGAATAAAGATAACAATCAGCCAACTGTAGGGAAGAGCAAAATACAGGAATGGAGAGAAAAATCCAATGATTACTTACTTACAAAATTTAGATAAGCAGAATTATACATGCCAAGTCCCTGCAAAACTTGCTATCAAAGAACATTTGTCCTCTTCCCATGGTATATTTACCTGTAGGCAGCTCTCCAGGATTGTCCTTGAACTCCAAGGGCCCTTGAACCCATGGCTCTTCTTCTTGCTCTAGATAGGAGATCACTTTAGGTTTGGGGAGTACAAATAACGCTGTGAAATGGAAAAACGGAGGTCAAGGACTGGGAACTCAACAACTGTCCACCCACTCCATACTATTTCAGAAGCAGCAACGAACAGTTTACAGTGGTCAATGAGTAAGTAGACTCTCCCATCTGGTTTCGGGTTTATACTATACTGTATACACAATAGAGAGATGGAGAAATAAACCTAAGCCAGATTCATGGAGAGGATAAAGTGCATGGGAATCCATCCACAGTACCCCTCTTCTGCCGCCAAGATTGCCCTATATTTGAACAAGATGGAACCAAATTCCAGAGTCTGCAGGGAATAAAGGTAAGTCCTACTAATTCCTTAGGATCAGCCAAGTCTAGCAGAACAAGATACAGGTCAGTGGATTGCAAGCGTATCATATGTACCAGTGATTCCCCTCATGAAAACAGTAACTTTTTACTTACCTTTTTTTTTTAAGGACTCAATTATTTTGAGAGAGAGAGAGAGGGAGAGAGAGAATGAACAAACACAAGCACACAAGTATGGGGAAGGGCAAGGGAGAGAATCTTCAGACTCCCCTCAGGGCATGGAGCCTGATGCAGGGTTCAGTCTGAGCCAAGATCAGGAGTTTGAGGTTTAACCAACCAAACCACCCAGGTGCACCTACTTTTTACTTAGCTCTTAAGCGCCATGCAATGGACTAGGAAACATTCCTCCCAAGCCTATAGCTCACTGGTCCTTGTCCAGGTGGAAGAAACAGACCAGAATCACTTAGTGAAATTTTTCTTTTTTAAAAAGATTTTATTTGACAGAGAGAAAGAGAGAGCAAGCACAAGTAGAGGGAGCAGCAGTTAGAATTAGAGGGAGAAGTAGACTCGGTGCTGAGCAGGGAGCCAGATGTGGGATTCAATCCCAGGAACACAGGATCCTGAGCAGAAGGCAGACACTTAATGGACTGAGCCACCCAGGCATCCCCTTAATGAAACTTTCCAAAATATACACTGTCAGGTTGGGGAAGTATTCATCACTCAGTCAATCAATATGTAATGACTGGCTATAATATGCCAGACACTCTCTCTGGGCTAATGATATAGTGGGGATTAATCCAAGCCTACTGATCTCATGGAAGCTCACCTTCTGGTGGGAGCAGAAAACCAAACAGCAATAAACAAACAAAGCTATCAGCACGTGATGAATCTTCTGAACAAAACTAAAGCAAGATAACTCAGCATTTAAGATTTTGCCTCTCTGAAGCCATCTTAGATGAGATATTATGAAGACCTCCTTGAAAACCAATATGCAGCAGAAATGTAAAAGTGAGAGGTTTTTTTTTTTTTTTTTTTTTTAATTTTTATTTATTCATGATAGTCACAGAGAGAGAGAGAGGCAGAGACACAGGCGGAGGGAGAGCAGGCTCCATGCACCGGGAGCCCGATATGGGATTCAATCCCGGGTCTCCAGGATCGCGCCCTGGGCCAAAGGCAGGTGCCAAACCGCTGCGCCACCCGGGGATCCCTAAAAGTGAGAGTTTTGCCATGGGCCAGAATGTGTGCCAGGCAGAGGAAAGAGGAAAGTAGAAGCAAGCGTGACAAGTACAAGAAACAGAAAGATCAGTGAAGCTCAGGAAGACTGAGCAAGGGCACAAATGGCAGCAGATGAGGGCAGGACAGTGGAGTCAGATCCTGGAGGACCTAAGGACTCTAGTAAACTTTGAAATGGGAAATGTCATGATTTCATCAGGTTTTTTAAATATTCTGGAGTATGGGAGGGCAAGAGACAGGGGCACCAGTCATAAGGTACTGAGGTCAGTCTGGTTAGACAGGTGCTGGTTTAAGCCCGGATGCTAACAGCACAAGGGGATGAGACGTGGTTGCACTCAGGCTACACTGTGGAGGTGGAGCCAAAAGGACAGGGATGCATTAAAATGGGTTATGACAGCAAGATCACAGTCAAGGATGACTGTATGTTCCTTCTTCTTAGTTACTGGATGAATGTTCTTTACTGAAAGGTGAGAGATATGAGAAGAGATTTAGGGGAGGAGAAAAAAATAAATCAAAAAATCTACATAGCATCTGAAGGTTGCACCAGCACAAAGCTCCTCAGGTGATCTGCATACTTTTCCCGATCCACATACCATCTAGTTGAGAACCAGTTACTAGAACACAGCCTCTCAGGTGAATACATTGCCAGCTAACCAAAGAACACAGCAAATTATAAAACTTCTACCCGATGGGAGAGGGAGATTCTTTACCTAGAGAGATGACAGTCTCATAGTTTTCTCGCATTACATCATTGTAGAGGGCCTTCTGAGTGGGATCCAGTAACTCCCATTCTTCCTGGGAAAAATACATGGCCACTTCTTCAAATGTCAACAAGCTCTAAAGAAGACAATGGGCTTCAGCTCAGTACTTGCCACTACAGAAGCAGCCCTACCATCCGGCCCACAGTAGACCCTGGATACTCAAGGAATTAATATCATATTTTTTAAAGTGCAAAATTAAAGAAGCAAGGGATCATAACAACCTAGGAGGTGCCCAGTTCCCCAGGGAGAACAATGGGGTTAATATACCCATGACCTGACAGAGTGGGTCCTGGGCAGTAGGGAAAGGCAGCCCTCAATGGCTGGACTGCACAGCTCACCTGGGACTCAGACAAGATGAGCTCGGGTGTCACTGTCCAGTCTTTGGTGTTTGTCTTCTCACAAAAGGCTGGGATCTGGTGAACAGGCACAACTGTGGGTAGAAAAGAACCAACAAAACTTTCTCTCACTTCTATGAACATCGTTACCTCATTTCTAAAATATAGAAGATGCTGTTTCTTTTAGTACAGTTGGGACATGTTTACAAAACTAAGTGATACCTAGTAGTGGCGTTTTCATAGTAAGCCAGAATGAATCAACCATCTAGTAATGTCCAAAACCAGCTCCTTCAGTTTTCATGAAGTCAGTAAAAGAAAATCTCACTTTTTGTTACTTAAAATGTCCTAAGTTGGGCAAAAATTAGAGATGTTGAAAAAATATAGAACTCAGAGTCAATATGCCAGTAGAAGAAATGGTAAGTCGAAACTGCTTGGTGAATTCAAGCAACAGCAAAATCGGTGTTGATTGAGAAGACTGATCAAAGACACCAATGGAAGGAGATGAGGGCAAGAAGGAGACCAGCAACCTGATCTTGTAGGCTCCTGGGTACCTCAGTAAGGAATTTGGATTTGTGTGAGAAGACAACCTAAGATTTACAACACAGAAATTTCATGATTTGATAAGGAATTTAGAATCACAAAATGATGAGACATGGTTACACTTGGGCTATACTATGAAGCTGGAGCCAAAAGGATAGTGATGCAATAGTAGTGGGTTTGATGGCAAGATCACAGTAAAGGATGACTCTTAATTTTCTGGAATGATGTAGTGGATAAATGATGTTATCTTACATGGGGATAGGAAAGGTAAAAACCAGCAGACTTGGAGATGAGGAAGGGATGAAGAATTTTAGGACAAAGAATGAGCATGGGCATTGCACAAAGCTCCCTAGGTGATTTGCATACACCTTTCCCCATCCACATACCATCTAGTTGAGAACCAGTTACTAGGGAATACATTGCCAGCTAACCAAAGAACACAGCAAATTATAAAATTTCTACCCGATGGGAGAGGGAGATTCTTTACCTAGAGAGATGACAGTCTCATAGTTTTCTCGCATTACATCATTGTAGAGGGCCTTCTGAGTGGGATCCAGTAACTCCCATTCTTCCTGGGAAAAATACATGGCCACTTCTTCAAATGTCAACAAGCTCTAAAGAAGACAATGGGCTTCAGCTCAGTACTTGCCACTACAGAAGCAGCCCTACCATCCGGCCCACGGTAGACCCTGGGTACTCAAGGAATAGCACATTCTTTTTGAAGTGAAAAGTTGAATAGTATAGAAGCAAGGGATCATCAACAACCTAGGAGGTGCCCAGTTCTCCAGGGAGAACAATGGGGTTAATATACCTGCGAGCTGGGCAGAGTGGGTCCTGGGCAGCAGGGAAAGGCAACCCTCAATGGCTGGACTGCACAGCTCACCTGGGACTCAGGCAAGATGAGCCTGGGTGCCACTGTCCAGTCTTTGGTGGTGGTCTTGTCAGAAAAAGCTAGGATCTGGTGAACAGGCATAGCTGTAGGTAGAAAAGAGCCAGAAGAATTTTCTCTTACTTCTATGAACATTCAGACCACATTTCTAAAATACAGGCAAAACCAATTCTTTTATCAGAGACAGGACACCTTTGCAAGTGTGTATGGTGTCTTAAAGTAGCATTCTCATTGCAGATAAGAGCCCAATTATTAGCTGACACCTAGAAGAGGTTCTCTGATTTTCCTGAGTGACTTGATAAAAGAAAAGCCCTTTTTAATTTCCTCATGAAATAAATGGTTTCAATCAGGCCAAAATGATATATATCTAAAAACGAAGTACTTAGAAAATCCAGTGTATACTAAAAGATATAATTTTTTATCATTACTTTTTTCTGATACACAATTGTGTTCACATTCTGCCACTGATAACGCATTTCTGAGCTCAGTTCCTTCTGTATTTTATGACTATGAGATGGCTACTATTCTCTCCAACTTTCTAAAGAAAAGAGTTCACGATGTTACTACCAGAGTTCAGTGGTGTGGATATTCCTGTACCTGAGGCCAATGACCAACTTCACCCACAACCGGTCTACTCTACTGATACCTGAGAACCATTGTAATTGCCGGTGTGTTTGTTTAGATATCTACAGTGCTCAATAGCTAGAAAACACAACATTTTGATTCCAAATTTCCTATCACAAATTCTAGGAATTAATAATTATCACGTCCTGTCTTACCTTTCTCACATATAGGCTCAGTTTCTCTATGAGAATTCCAGCTCCAGTGTTCTTGTAGCCCTGGATGTATATTCCAGAATTCATTGTGGGACATGGTCACTAGCTGTGACTCTGCTGTCTTCATTTTGAAACCTGTGACGTCAACAGTTTTTCTGAAGAGCACTGCCTCTTTTGCAAGCTTGTGTAATGCAACCTAGAAATAAATAATTTTTAGTTGTTACCAAAGAACTTACTTTTGGTTAGGGATTGGTGGTAATAGAGGAAAAACTCAGTACAACTGTAGGACGTTAATAAAAATGACAGACGAAAGGAGATATTAGACCATCAATTTTCGACAAAGTATTAACTACAAAACCTGGGGAAATTACCATAACAAAAAGTCGGAGAAAATGCTGGCTCTAAATGCAATTACCCCCCATACATCTGTATGCAGTACAGAACAGACTGCCAGGGTTGCACACGCTACATGTACTCATGCATACTTGACAGGCTTTCTTCCTGACTGGAACCCTCAATGGTTTCCTGCTTCTGCTTTTCACTCATTACAACCATTCTTGGCAACTCAAACTATGGATGAGCTGGAATAAAATCAGTAAAAGGATCTTCTTCCTAAAACACTAAGAGCAGGAAAAAAGTGCACATCAGTAAGAAAGTGACATTAGCTTGGATACCCACTAGTCACAATGGGAGAAAAATGAAGAGAAAAATCCTGCTTTGCTTTCCTTTTAAAGAATCCACCGCCAGCCCCTTTCTCTCTACTATTCGCCACTTGAAATAAGGCACAGTTCGCTATAGACAAACGCCCACTGAAGACTTGGCCTTGGTAAAAATGGTAACGATTCAGGAAAGGTTAGACAGTGAGAACATTGACCCCTCCGGCTGCACAGAGCTTGGGGGTTATGCAAACGCCTCCTCGTCGGGCGTCCTATCCCAGCTTCCCCAAGCCCAGGGAGGATCAGGGGAACATTCTGAGTTCCTCTTAAATTTTAACGTGTCACCCCAGTCTTCTGTCTCTAGCAAGGGAGTCCAACCTCTCGGACCCTTCATCCTCTTGTGAAGACGGAAGCCCTCGGTGCGTGGAACGTTCCAGATTCTCCTTCCCACTGACCGATACGGGCAGGAGAGCTGGGACCCAAAAGTGAGAGCAGAGAAGGAAAGCAATCAGGGAAAAGCAGTCCTATCTCAGCGCGCAGCCCAGGGCCACGGAGCTAGACGCTCAACACTCCCCGGGGACGCTTCCCTGCGAGCAGCACAGAGGGCGCCGGGCACGGATCGGTTCCTGCGTTTAAAGCTCTCTTGACTTGAACCAGAAAAACCACCGCTGACCTTTCCTTTGCTTACAAAACGTTTCTCCAAAGGCCAAGTCGCAAGGGAGGAGAGGAGAGTCGCTGGCGTGGGGCGCCGTCCGCCCACCTTCCCTTTCCTCCACGGTCACTTGGACTTCCAGGCAAGGCTGAGCAAAGTCCCGGCACCCCGCTTCCCACGGGGCTTCCACGCGGCCTGCCCGGCTGCCCGGCGGCTCAGCGGGCCCCAGCACAGGCCCGGGCCGGCCACGGCGGCCAGCGAGGCGGGACGGCGGGGCTCCCGGGCCCGTCCCGCCACCAGACTGCGCCCGCCCGGCCCAGCGGCGCCACCGCCCACGGACAATGGCGGCGGCCGGGGCCCCTCGGCAGCTCCGGGCGCCGCCGCTCCCCCTGCCGCAGGCTCACCTGCAGGCCGCCGCCTCCGCCCCGCGCGCTCCGAGCCCAGCCTCAGCACCGGCCCCCAGGCCCGCGGCGCCCCGGGGCCCATCCGACGCGGCGCTCGGGCCGGAAGCGCCCTGACGCCATTCCGGGGAGGGGCTCCGAGCAGCCGTCGCCTCGCCCGGGGGAGCGGCCTTCCGCCCGGTGCCGCCCTGGCGGCCAGGAAGAGCTAGTGCCCCCGAGCGCCCGGCCCGCCGCGGCCTGGGGGCGGGGGGCGGCGCGGCCGGCTGGTGCCTGAGTGGCCCTCGGGCGGCCGGCGGCGCCTGGTGCCCCGAGCCCCGCCGGGAGCGTGGCCGCCGCCGCGCTCGGGGCCCTGGGCCTTGCCCGAGCTCTCGTCGCGGTCAGGCGGCCCCGAGGCCTTGCTTGACCCTCCTCTGGGCCGCGCGCCCCTCGCAGCCATCCCGGGGGCCCGGTGAGGTAGGTTCCGGCCGTGAGGCGGGCCCGCAGGCTGGGATCGGGGCTCCTGCGGCCGCCGCCGCGGCATGCTCCCTGAGCCGGACACCCCGCCCGTGGGTGACCCCGCGGTCTCTGCCCGAGCTCGTGCGCCCCGCTTCTCAGGCTCTGGGCGTCTCGGGTGCCCAGGCCTCCCAGGGTCAGCCGTCGCCACGCGGCGGGCTGCTTGTCGGTGGCCCGCGGGCGGCCAGGGCTAGAGCGCTCGGGCAGTGCCTTCGCCGCAGGGGCTCCGGCCGGAGGGCGCGGCGTTTCGGCGACCCTCCGTGGTCACACGGGCCAGGAGGACGCGAGCCCGAAGCCGAGCGCCGCGCGAGCCGAAGGAAGGGAAAGGGGACTTCTCCTTGGGAAATGACAAAGGTCCCCCCAGGGACTGGGGCCCCGCGCTCGCGGACGGAGAGCTGGGGAAGACTGGGGTGTGAGCACACCCGCCATACGTTCTAAGTGCGATCCCGCTAGTGTTGGGGGGAAGGCCTCACGTTCGAAAAGAAGTTCTTGTAGACCTCTCAGGGGGCCGCCGCGGGGCAGCGAAGAGACTGCATTTCCTAGACTAAACCCTGGAGCATCACTGGAGGCTGTTTGAGGGACCATCTTTCCAGGGCAGTTCATCCAGAAGGAAGGTAAAGGTGGGAATGAAAATGGGAGGCCAGTACCCGGCCGCATATTACCTTTTTTTTTTTTTTTAAGAGTTATTTATTTATTCACGGTAGACATAGCGAGAGACAGAGAGGGAGAGAGGCAGAGACACAGGCAGAGGGAGAAGCAGGCCCCATGCCGGGAGCCTGATCCCGGGACTCCAGGATCGCACACTGGGCCAAAGGTAGGCGCTAAACCGCTGAGCCACCCAGGGATCCCCTTACTTTGCTTTTTAAGGCGGAACCTTTTATGCTTCTCTGATCCTGTCAGAGCGAGAGCAAAGGATTAAACACAGGAGGTAAGAATAGGCATCTGCCTAGGTCAGTGGAGTAGGTTTCAGAGCAGGTTCATCTCCTGGGAATCTGAGTCAGGTTGAGAGTTAGTTTGTTCAAAGGCAACGCTTCTTTCCAGGCTTCGAGAACCAGTGGACAGTAGTGCCCGTAGCATGGAGATCCTCACCATCAGACCCAAGGCTGAGCATGTAATTGCAACTTCCTAAAGTGAATAAATGAAGTCTGCAGCCGTGGCCTTGCATGCCATTGGTGGGCCTGATTCATAACATGGGGGTGGAGGATGTTGGGGGAGAAAAACTAAGAGACCCTGAGAAAGCAAGAAGAAATAAGGTATAAACTGGGGGATAGTAAATGAGGGTCGGTAATGATTTTCGTAGTTTGAAGTCTGTGCCAGAGTTGCTTCCCCCTGCTGTGGAGCCCACCAACGTAGCCCCAGCCTTTCCTTTTGAAATCCTGTTCCCTGCCCGGGCACTGCTTGAAAAATGCTCAGTGTACAGCTGGGAAGCGGTGAGAGGAAAGACTTGCACTTGATTCCGAGACACCATGCAACTGCCATAGCGGGCCGAATGGTTTTGCTGCGAGGCAGGCTGGAGTTAGTAATGCTGCTGTTATAGATAACCAATTCTCTCTTTTTGCATTTTCCATTTATATAGTCATCACTGACTAATTCCCTCAGTGATGGCTGCCTTTCAGAAGGTTGCTAGATCTTAGTCTGCATTTGCTTCACAGCCTACTCAGGATCATAGTCTTTCCTGAACCTCTTAGTTCCTCATAATTACTTGTGATCCAGACGAGCATAAGTGAGCAGTGTCTAGAAACGGCGAGGAAGCTGTGGCTCTGGTTGAAGATATATAGACTGGATCTGGGCAATAGGTGAGAAAAGGCATTCAGAACCTGGTGAGTTCAGTTATGAAGAGCTGAGGAACAAAGGAATCTGGATAGTGCAAAGGAGCCAACTAGAGAAATGCACAGTAGCCCTCCACCGACCACCAGAAACTATGCGCTACCTAGGGTGGTCCTGTTTTCTGTATCTATGGGGAGAATTTCTCACTCGCTGCAATAATGTAGACACTGATAAATTCAGTGAATGTTTAGGGTCCCTAATACAGATGTAAAAGCTCAGATAGCTCCAACAGAAGGCCAGGGAATGGCCAACTATCCCTCACTCAGGAGTAGGGGAATGAGTTGGTGAATTAAAACCCAGAGTCTCTTAAAAAAAAAAAACAAAAAACCCAGAGTCTCCTGCTGAGAGTTCCCTGAGTGCCGATGCCATGTGTTCAACAGTTAAGAAGTTGTATCAGAGCTGCTCCTGCTGCCGGGTTTCAGGGGTCAGTATGGGGCAGGTGATGCTTTCACAAAGTATGCACTTGTCAAGAAGAGACTAGGTCTGACATCCAGTCAGTGTAACCATATTGTCCTTTTAGGAGAAGGGAGGTGAGAAAGGCACAGAAGGACAAAAGGAACATGGCTTTGGTTGTGGGATTTGTGGGCAGAAGACAAGTGAGATCCCAGAGTCTGAGAGAGGCACATAGTAATGAGGAGTGGGAGTCAGAGGGACGCTGTAGCCTGAGAGCCTCTGGTCACCAGGAAGCAGCTCGCTGGGTGCAGAGACTGCATGGCTGCAACGGGAGGTGCTGGCTTCCATCCTCAGGGACGAGGGAGACCTGTCCTTGGGCTGTGGGAGGAAGAGTGGTGCTGACATAATGTGGAGAAGGCAGAGCCGTGTGGTGGGGACACATTAGGGTCCGAACTGAGGAAGTTCACAAAGGATCCATGCGATTGGGTAGTTAGTAACACCTGGGAGGGAGGGGAGCCGGGCAAGCAGTAGCACATGCGTGGAGGCAGAGTTTGGAGAGGTGAGGAGCGGGAGCCCCTGCATGCTGATAGTCATCCTGCTCCAGATCCCCTCGCCCTCTCTCTGTAGACGGTCTCTCCCTTGTGGCACCCACATTTCACAGCCAAGCTGTTCATGGGAGCAAACAGTATAGGAATGTAAGGGTTAAAGAGTGACCAGAAATCTATCTGGGATGTGAAAGGCAGAGCAAGAAACAGGTGAGCAAGAAGTGAAGGTGAGAGGGAGCAGAGGAGTTTGGCAGCAGTTGCCAGGACGCCAGCTGCCGCTGTGTACCACCCCTCAGTCACTTGAAGGACAGTTGTAAGCTTGGGACGTAAGGGATGCAGGTGGCTCTGAGGGACCCAGGGAGCATTGAGGTACCTGCAGTGTGCCACGTATTGGGGATTTCCCAGTGAACAGGGCAGGTGTGGCCCCTGGCCCGCAGGAGCCCACACTCCATGGGGGAAAGGGACAACAAGCAAAGGAAGGCAGATACTTTCAGAGAAGTGCTTTATGGGACCGAGCTGGCTGCTGTGCTGGAGAATGACCCGGGGGGGGGGGGGGGGGGGGGAGGCAGATAGGAGTGGGCGTGGCGTCTCCAAGGAAATATTCACAGTATTGTACAATCACCATCTCTATCCATTTTTGAAACATTTTCACCCCCAGAAAGGAAACCCTGTAACAATAGGAAGTTACTCCTCAATATCTTTTTTTTCAATTTGCATTTTCAGTGATTTTGTACAAAGGGTATCCTACAACACAATACTTTTCCAGCCTACCCTGCTCTCCCTTGAAACCCTGAAGGTGTCAAGCCTGCATCACTACTTTGCTCCTTTTCAACACTGAATAATACTCCACTATGGGGACAGACCAAGGCTCTGTCTTTTCTACATCTCTTCCAGTGAAGCACTGTGGTTGCACACATTTCAAGACCACCCATAATCGTTTCTGCCTTTCATGCTTAATTGAAAACTCCCATTATAGGGTGCTCAGTAACTTTTTTATAATTTTATTTATAAGTAATCTTTACACCCAACATGGGGCTGGAACTCACAACCTCAAAATCAAGAGTCACAGCCTCTTCTGACTGAGCCAGTTGGACAGCATGCCTACTCGGTAACATTTCTTTATTCAATTCAAACCCTAGAGGAAACCATTGCATGCATGTTCACACTGTCTGTGTTGTCTACCTTCTGTTTATGAAATGGAAAACTAGCAGGTTTATTTGCTATACTGTTTTCTAAGCAGATGAAACAATATCAGTATAAATCTTAGCACTTAATTTTTTAATCTTTGGGAATATCACCACTCTCTGGTGTGTGGCTTCTCAAACTTTGGGGTTGAATGTGAAGCGGGGCAGGACTCACCATGTGCCCAATTCCCTTTCTGCTCCTCACACTGCCTTCAGGCTGCTCAGATCCCAAGTACTGTAACCTCCTCAGGCTCACAGACTTGTGGTATCCTCTAAAGCTCCATTATTTGTCTACAAAAAAAAAGCATTTCCTTACTAGATTCTTAAAGAGGGATTTCTGGGACAGAATATATTCAGCTAGCCTGAAAAAAAAGGAAAGGCTTGAGGTACTGTGGTGCTTTTAGGAATACTAAGGTCATCTCTGGGTGGTGGGGCTCAGAGCTTCCCATATCATTAAATTTTTTGTCTATAATGTACATATACTGCATTAGAATGAAAATAAGGTGGTTTTTTTTTTTCAAATAAATACCTATTATGCCAAAAGTTGGCTGAATGGAACCTCCTGACACAGAAGCTACAGGTGCTAGTAGTGGTCCTCAGACTTTATTATGCTCATACTCACTTGGGGGGCATGTTGAGGCATGCCTCCTGCCCCCCTGCTCGGAGCTTCATATTAAGTGGGGGGAGGTGGAGCCAAGGAAGATGCCTTGTGACGGGTTCCCACTGCTGCTGGACTGTGACCCCACTCAGAGCCCCTGCTCGTGGCAGCCTCCCTCCACCAGAGGCTGTTTTCTCACCAAGAACCTGGCTGAGAAGAGGGGTTTTGAGACCAGGAGACAGGCACTGGCTTTGGGCAGCTGGGGGCCCAGGTGAGCTGTTCTTGATGCATGTTGTCTCCTGAGGTTCCCACTTCACTCTAAGCCCAAGCCCCTTCCTCCCCAAGATGTTAGAAAGATCATGAGGTCCACACACTGGCACACCTTTGCTTGCTGTCTATCCATCTGATGTCTCCACGTGGCCCTTTGCTCCCCCTGGTGCTTCCCAGGGAGGAAGCCTGTGGACCCATCTCTGCCCCATGCCAGGCTACAGCAGTGCTGTTTTATGGGTAGCAGCGGCCCCCCCATGTTATTACAGGGACCGGTCCCATGTGAGGACAGAGCCGGATCCCTCTGTCAGGAAGGACAGACGCACGTGGGCCTTGCACAGAGGGCCCTCTACAAGGGGGTGACATGGAAGAAGGACAGAAAGAACTCTCTGGGTAAGGAGGTCCCGTCCCACAGGTCCAGGCTGGCTGTGTTCATTTGCTAAGAGAGAGACATAGACCAGAAGATGCAAGAAAGAAGGCCACAGACAGGAGTGTGGAGACTGTTGGGGCGAGGGAAGCAGGAGACAAACAGGGAGAGTCTGAGCATAGGAAGGACACGCAGACTGTAAAGCTAGGCGCCAGAGGGGTGAGGACAGGGCGGACAGCACCTGTGACAGCGAGCGGGAACAAGGCGGGGGCAGGACGCAGGAAGCAATGGGGACTGAGTGCGGAGGTAAAGCCTGGGCCGTGTGTAGCTGGGAGGAATGAAGCACCGTCTGAGGGACACCACAGCAACGCGAGTGAACGTGCGCTCACACACCTCGGAGAGCATTCCCGATGGGCAGGGGTGAGCCTGGCATGCACCTGAGCTGTGCTGCTGTGCTACTAGGCCCAGACCTTCAGGAGGCAGCCAGTCCTTGCAGGGTGTCACACCAGGAGAGCCACACGCCCTCAGGAATTACCCCAACTGTGGACATGGGCGAGCATCACAGGTCACACAGGTCACCTCATGAGAAATGGGGGGGGGGGGGGGATTCAGGAGAAAGAGAAACAAAAGGGCGGCTCTGGTAAATACTCCACAACCCCTTATCATCAGAGGATGGCCTTTCCATTCTGCTGAACGTCTGTGTTTCAGGAGAGGAGCCCACTGTGGTGGCTTCCCAGGGATGTCAGCGCACAGTCGTGGCAGAGCTGCACAAACCACGTGTCACCTCCTGGGCTGCTAACCTTACTTACCGTGTGGGATGCAGGCCCCTGTATGTCATCGTGTCCCCTGTCCTTGTACAGCAGGCGGGCCCTGTGGCGATGCACCCAAGCCAGTCTTGGCCATCGTCTGGAATGCTCAACATCATGAGGAACTCCAGACTCCTCAGCACAGCCAGCCCGACAGGGTGGTGACAGAACGACTCGGGGAGCACGGCCTTCTGCGGGCCCCAGGGCAGTCTCACACCAAGTTCAGTGGCCTGGGGTCGAGATATTGCAAGGGGAGGGGAGGCTGTGTGCCCGAGCCCTGTGTCCTTTCTGAGAAGTGCATGCCCTCTCAAGCTCCTGGGCCTCTGCACCCAAGGAGGCAAGCTGTGCTGTTCCTGGCCGGGAGGGAAGGGCAACGGAGGCTGGAGAGCTGAGCCAGCAGGAGGGCGAGCCCATGGAGGCTGGAGAAGGGGCCTGGACAGATGGTGCGGCCAGGGATGGAAAGACTTCCAGGATCCTGACCGGGAAGGAGGCCCCACCTGCCAGTCCTGTTCCCACACACATGGGTAGCACTGCTGGCTCTGACCGCCAAGGCACAGCTGGGAAGTCCACCCAGAGTCCCTCAGGCCAGCACTCGAGAGGGAGCTGCCTCTGCTGCTGCCAGGCTCAGTGCCCTGCTGGCCGGCCCTTGTTCCTTTGCCCTCCAGTGACAGTTCGCCTCCACCACATCTTCCACGGAGTACGTGGTGTTTTTTCCTGTGCAGCTCCTTTCCTCGGTTTTCTCAGACTGCCACAGGCCTCCAGCCTGGACTCTGTCCCCTTCTCCTCCAGCATCACCCTCCTTTCTTGAGCTGAGTGTGGGCTGGCCGTGTCCTGGCAACACACTTTCTGCTCGATTCACCTGATCTCAGGCAGCCTGTTGTTACTGTGGTGCAGCTGTAAGGATTCCAGGTGGAGCCTGGCTGGCAGGCTGACAGACTGGCAGGTGACAGAGCTGACCTCTCTGCCTTGCATGTGTCACTGTGTTCGAACATCCAAAAAGACCACAGTGTGGGACAGTAGGTGGAATCTAGGGGTGTTTCCCCATGACCACAGGGTTTGGAGCTTGAAAATACTGCAGCTGGAAAAGAAACTAGGCTATCCCTTAGCAGAAGGCTGAATACTGTGAAGAATTCCATCTCGGGGGCCCCTGGGTGGCTCCATTGGTAAAGCACCTGCCTTCGTCAAAGGTCATGATCTCTGGGTCTTCAGATTGATCCCCGCTTCAAGTTTCCTCCATGGGGAGTCAGCTCCCTCCTCTCCTTCTTCCTCTCCTAGTCCCCACCTCGCCCTGCTCATACTGCCTCTCTCTTTCTCTCTCAAATAAACCAATAAAATCTTTGTATTAAAAAAAAAAAAGACTCAGGATCCCTGAATGGCTCAGCGCCTGCCTTTGTCCCAGGGCATGATTCTGGAGTCCTGGGATCGAGTCCCATGTCAGGCTCCCTGCATGGAGCCTGCTTCTCCCTCTGCCTATGACTCTGCCTATCTCTCTCTCTAATGAATGAATGAATGAATAAATAAATAAATAAAATCTTTTAAAAAAGACTCCTTTTAGGTATTTCCTTTATGCTGCTTTAACTCTAACTTTCCTCATTGCTCTGTTCCTTCTCCACAGTCCAGTGTCTTTTTTCCCTCAGGTCTTGAGATCAAGAACAAAACTAAAAAGGAGAACTGGAAATGGGATGATTTGGGGCAAGCAGAAGCGAAGAAGACCCTATGGAGAAAGTCTAGTGAGATGTTTTGGCGCCCTGAGCCCAAGAGAGGCCAGAAAGGCGAGCCTCTGCTAAGAGGGCATTGGAGACGCCCATCCCAGGAGAGGTGGAGTCAGCAGATACTCCGTGCTGGGGAGAAGGCCTGTGCCCATGTCCTGAGCCTGGGAGATGGCTCTCGGGGCTCTCCCTGTCTCCACCAGCCAGTCGCCCAAGTGGAGAAACCATCAAAGTGCCAGCAGTGTGGGAAAAGCTTTAGTCGAGGTTCTTACCTCATCCGGCACCAGAGAATCCACACAGGAGAGAAGTCTCACAGGTGCAGGGAATGTGGGAAAGGCTTCAGTGAGCACTCCAACCTCACTGCCCACCTAAGGATACACACAGGGGAGCGACCCTACCACTGTGGGGAGTGTGGGAAAAGCTTCAACCAGAGCTACAGTTTCATCGTACACCAGAGGACCCACACTGGGGAGAAGCCTTACCAGTGTACCACCTGTGGGAAGAGATTCAACAACAGCTCCCATTTCAGTGCTCACCAGCGAGGCCACACAGGGCAGGGCCCCCACCCATGTGCACAGTGTGGGAAAAGCTTCAAGAGCAGCTCCCGCGCCAGTGCCCAGCAGAAGACACACGCTGGGGAGAAGCCCTCCACGTGCTCTGGGTGTGAGAACAGCTTCCCCAAGAACCCTGTCCTCACCCGCCAGCAGGGGACACACAGAGAAGACACACTCACACCCCAAGAAGGGACACGGCTACGAGTGTGTAGGAAAGCCAACATATCAGTTCTGTAGTTTGAGTCTCTCCTGGAACTTCCATTGGTTTCTGGAGGCTTCTACGGACCAGTCTCTGACTCAGCAGGAGACTCACAAGTGGATCTCAAGAACCACAGCAGGAAAAGGAAATCAGGCAGAAGAGTGCTGAGCTCTCTCTAGGTCTGCCTGGGACCCACAGGTCTGTGTCATCGTGGACTAACATCTGTTTTGAGCCAAGATGGCTACAGGATCCAAGGTCCTGCCAGGAATGTAGAGTAAAATGTTCTGAAGAGACAATGGGTGCCTGGTGGCCTGGGAAGGGTTTCTGGGGCAGGTCAGAGAAGATGTGTGCCCTCTCGTGGGAAGCACACCTAGAAGTGGATGGGGCCTAGAAGCATCCTAAACCAAGGGTAGTGTGGGTGGCTCAGCGGTTTAGTGCCGCTTTCAGCTCAGGTTGTGATCCTGGGGTCCTGGGATCGAGTCCCGCGTTGGGCTCCTGGCATGGAGCCTGCTTTTCCCTCTACCTTCATCTCTGCCTCTCATGAATAAAGAAATAAAACCTTAAAAAAAAAAAAAGAAGTATCCTAAGCCAATACAGACAACTAGCACCTGCCCTAGGTCCTTCTACCTCAGAAGAGGTCCTGCTTTGTATCCCAGCCACTCACAGAAGAGGAAAGCAGGAAGGATGGGTTAAGCCACAGAGGACGGCTACTCTAAGTGACTTACTCTCAGAGCAAGCATGGTATCTGGGTTCCTCTTTCTAAGATTTCTCATCTACATCACCCCCACCCAGGTTCCTGCTTCCTTGTCAGTTACATTTAATGGTTTCTACAGGTTTATATGCATTACTCTTTGTAATGAAAATAAAGGTGTTTCCTTCCCCCTCCACTCTCTTACCCTTTGGTGCTAATTTTCTCTGTTAGTAACTTTATCCTCAGGGCGCCTCAGTGGCTCAGTCAGTTGACTGACTTCAACTCAGGTTATCACCCCGGGGTCCTGGGATCGAGCCCTGCAACGGGCTCCCTGCTCAGCCAGGAGTCTGCTTCTCCCTCTCACTCTGCCTCTCCCACCACTTGTTCCCTTGAGCTCACTCCGAAATGAATTAAAAAAAAAAATTTTTTTTAATCCTCACATAGGGGCACAGAAGTCTTGAAAGGATCCAAGGGTAGAGTGTTCCTCAGCACAGTAGGATATGCAGAGAAGCAGCAGCTTTTTGGGGGTCGGTGGCTGTCCCATGCTGAGAGGGGACACCACAAGTGTAAGAAGACCCAAGAGAAAGGAAGGGGGTTGATGAGTACTAAGAAACAATCTATAACTCACTGATTCTGAAGAGACTTAGATATTTCCTTCTCTGAAATTCAGTGGATAAAACCTGGTAAAAGGTGGGCACATTGTTCTGGTTCCTGGCCTGTGCACCCCAGGTGTCAGTACCTTTTCCAGGTATGATGAGAGCAAGTGTCATGGTCTCTGCCTCAGTCTTTTTTTTGTTTGTTTGTTCAATTTGCCAACATATAGCATATCACCCAGTGCTCATCCCTTTAGGTGCCCCCCTCAGTGCCCATCAGTCACCCCAACCCCCCACCCACCTGCCTTGTTTCCACCCCTTGTTTCCCAGAGTTAGTAAGAGTCTCTCATGTCCTGTCTCCCTCTCTGATTATTTCCCACTCATTTTCTCTCCTTTCCCCTTTGTTCCCTTTCACTACTTTTTATATTCCCCAAATGAATGAGACCATATAATGTTTGTCCTTCTCCGATTGACTTATTTCACTCAGCATAATACCCTCCAGGTCCATCCATGTTGAAGCAAATGGTGGGTATTTGCCGTTTCTAATGGCTGAGTAATATTGCGTAGGGCAGTTCTATTTTTAACTCTTTGAGGAACCTCCTCACAGTTTTCCAGAATGGCCATACCAGTTCACATTCCAAACAGTGCAAGAGGGTTCCCCTTTCTCCACATCTCTTCAACATTTGTTGTTTCCTGTCTTGTTAATTTTTACCATTCTCATTGGTGTGAGGTGGTATCTCATTGTGGTTTTGGTTTGTATTTCTGTGCGTGTTGGCCATGTGTATGTCTTCCTCTGTGAAATTTCTGTTCATGTCTTTTTCCCATTTCATGATTGGATTGTTTCTTTCTTTGCTGTTGAGTTTAATAAGTTTTTTTTTTTTTTTTATAGATCTTGGAAACTAGCACTTTATCTGATACGTCATATGCAAATATCTTCTCCCATTCTGTAGGTTGTCTTTTAGTTTTGTTGACTCTTTCTTTTGGTGCGCAGAAGCTTTTTATCTTAAGTCCCAATAATTCATTTTTGCTCATTTCCCTTGCCTTCATGGATGTATTTTGCAAGAAGTTGCTGTGGCCAGGTTCAAAAAGGGTGTTGCCTGTGTTCTCGTCTAGGATTTTGATGGGTTCTTGTCTCACATTTAGATCTTTCATCCATTTTGAGTTTATCTTTGTGTATCGTGTAAGAGAATGGTCTAGTTTCATTCTTCTGCATGTGGCTGTCCAGTTTTCCCAGCACCGTTTATTGAAGACACTGTCCTTTTTCCAGTGGATAGTCTTTCCTCCTTTGTCGAATATTAGTTGACCATAGAGTTGGGCGCCCATTTCTGGATTCTCCATTTTGTTCCATTGATCTATGTTTCTGTTTTTGTCCCAGTACCACACTGTGTTGATGATCACAGCTTTGTAGTACAACCTGAAATCTGGCATTCTGATGCTCGCAGCTCTGGTTTACCTTTTTCTTTAAAAAATTTTATTTTTTTACTCATGAGAATAGACAGAAAGGAGAGAGAGAGAGAGAGAGAGAGAGAAAGAAAGAGAGACAGGCAGAGGGAGAAGCAGGCTCCATGCAGGGAGCCTGTACCTGGGTCTCCAGGATCAGGCCCTGGGCTGAAGGCGACCTAAACTGCTGAACCACCCAGGCTGTCGTGGTTTTCTTTTTTAATATTCCCCTGGCTATTTGGGGTCTTTTCTGATTCCACACAAATCTTAAGATGATTTGTTCCAACTCTCTGAAGAAAGTCCATGGTATTTTGACAGGGATTGCATTAAATGTGTAAATTGTCCTGGGTAGCATTGACAGTTTCGCAATATTAATTCTTCCAAACCATGAGCATGGAATATTTTTCCAGCCCTTTGTGTCTTCCTCAATTTCTTTCAGAAGTGTTCTGTAGTTTTTTGGATATAGATCCTTTACCTCTTTGGTTAGGTTTATTCCTAGGTATCTTATGCTTTTGGGTGCAATTGTAAATGGGATTGACTTCTTAATTTCTCTTTCTTCA
Organism: Vulpes vulpes; assembly: GCF_048418805.1. Lineage (NCBI taxonomy): Eukaryota > Metazoa > Chordata > Mammalia > Carnivora > Canidae > Vulpes > Vulpes vulpes. Next base: position 112,835,060 of record NC_132782.1, read on the forward strand.
GTCTCATTGTTAGTGTATAGAAATGCCACTGATTTCTGCCTCAGTCTTTTTGAGGATTTAATAAGAGCAAAGAACAATATTCTACTTCAATAGCCCCTTCCTCCCCCTCAAAAAATTTAATTTGGGGAAGGAAAGAGAAGAAAGCCAAGTCCTAGGAATGTATGTCAGTGTTTCCTACAGTAGAGCCTTGCCTGGGCCCCCCACATTTCCCTGCACATACTGTCCCCAGCACGGCCTTCACGACAGCCTCTTCAGCTCAGTTCCCAGAATCCCAGGCTTCATTCTGCTCTACACAGAGTGCTAAAAAGAGTATCTTTCCAGAGCCTGGGGGAAGGCAAACAGATGGGCTTCACTGAACATCATGGTGGGGAACAGAGAGACAGCCCAGAATGGATCAATTAGGGAAGGCTTTGGAGGCCTCCTCCAAGAGCTAGTTTTAGTTAATAACGGAACCACTGGAAGTCAATGGAAAGAACAAGGAATGCAGATGCCAATGAGGCTGCTCTAGAAGGCTCCTCCCACTCCCAGGGTATTGTGGGCAGGGAGTTGAGGGCAACTGCTGCCTGCCAACCTGTCGAAGGAGGGGGCTGCCCCCTCCACTCATTTCATGCTCCAGTCAGCTGTGCAGACAAGAGAAATCAGTACCAGAGATCCTAGCCCCTGCCTGTCAGCTGCCCCAAACAGTCTAGAGGAGACAGGTAGGAACTGGAGAACACATTCATTTACTCCCTCCTTCAGGAGGTATTTTTTTTTTTATTCCTGAGAGACACACAGAGAGAGGCAGAGACACAGGCAGAGGGAGAAGCAGGCTCCATGCAGGGAGCCCGACATGGGACTCGATCCTGGGTCTCCAGGATCATGCCCTGGGCCCAAGGCGGTGCTAAACCCCGGAGCCATGTGGGCTGCCCTCCTTCAGGAGGTATTTGATTGCACATAACATAACAGATTCTTTAGTAGCCAGTTATGAAGCTGTCAACGAAGCAGACACTCTCTATCTTGCAGAATCAGCTCATCAGACCACTTGAAGTACCAGCACCAGTCTGGCAGCATCACCAGCTCCAACACCCCCAAGATGTGACAGCTCTGCAGGGCCTCTCTCCCAAGTGACGATTAATCCAGCCTTTCCCTATGTTCCCCCAACCCCATGTGGAGTAGGTGCTTCCTCCACTTACTACATCTGATACCTTACTGCCTACCTCCCACTGACCCATACGGCCTGATCACTAGCCACTGGAGAATGAGACTGAAGTAGGTGTATAAAAGGTAACACCTCCAAAGCTTTAGATCTCATCTCAGGTGTAGATGACCCGCCTGGTTTGGTTCAGCCCTTCCCATGTAATCAAGTGTCTCCTGAAGGAGGGAGTAAATGAATGTGTTCTCCAGTTCCTACCTGTCTCCTGCAGACTGTTTGGGGCAGCTGACAGGAAAGGGTTGGGAGCTCTGGTACTGATTTCTCTTGTCTGCACAGCAGACTACAGCATGAAGCCATCTGGAGTGTGGGGACAGCCCCCACCTGGCAGCAGAGTAAGAGGTAGGTATTAGATATTAGATGTGGCACCTAAGTACCTTTCAGGGCCTCCAAGTGGAAAAGGCAAAAGGAGAGATCTCGTTTGTTCCAAGCATGCTCACACACTCCCCCTTACCATCGAGGTATTCTCCACTGGAGGGCATCCATGCTTAGCAACAAGCATTGTCTACTAAGCCCTAGTTGGATTGCGGTTAGAGTCAAGACTTTATCATCAGATACAGGACACAGAAGCAGTAAGCAGACAGTACGTACTGGATGTGGGCATCTAGGCTCAATGTGGTTTCTGGTGTTGGCGAAACATGATGGGACCTGATGCATTCACCCCAGTCTCTCTCTCACCTTGGCTTCCTAGCCTCTGCTGAAAGGTGAGGTCTGTATTGTTTCACCTGTATTTTCATGCTTTTCCACTGAGAGCCATCTGACAAGTCCATGGGGTCTTCTAAGTAGAGATGTCCCCCCACCGTGGGGGGAGTGTCTTCCGACAGATCACTCTGCCCAGGCCGAACTAGCTACCATATTCCTGCTCAGAGAACGTTCTTATCAGTCTAAAGTAAGGTCAGGCTCCCTTCCCTGGGTGACAGGTGGACACCACAAATGCCCCAAGACACAGACTGATTCATATGGGACCCTGCTCAGAGCTGTCCTGGAACCAGTCTACTCGAGAGCACCAGAGAGGACTGTGAAGCCCGCATGTGGAACTGAGCTGTTGCAACCTGACACCGGTACCCCGATTCCCTAGCTCTCTGTTCCCAATTCAGGTCATGACAATTACAAGGTCACATCTGCAACATCCCAGACACTGACAGCTCTCTTCCCAGATAATTCCCGCCTCCCAGCTTCAGCCTGAGATTCTGTATTTCACCATTTTCTTAAAATAGCTGGGTCCCCTTTGAAGGCCTTGTGGTCTGAATGTCAGTTCTGCCGCTTCTGGGAAAATCCCCGAGCAGGAGCTTTGTGGGCTCCACAGAAGCTTTGCAAGTCCTCACAGTACTGCAGAGTTGCTGGCTCTTCTTAGAGCACACACACCATCCCCTGGAAAGAACCCCTTTCCTGACACCTCTCCTCCTGCAGTGATATCATCCTGTGGGCCCAGGGAGGAAAGGCATAAGTATAGACAGTCCTGGAGAACTAGAGCTGAAAATGTAAATGAGGAGTGCAGCATGTGTAGCTGGGCAGAACAGAAGAGTTGGGACCCCACAGCAGAGAGAATTCTGGGTCCTGTCTGCACAGGGCAGGGCAGGGGGTCTGTGGCAGCCCCCACGCAGAGCCCTGAAACTCTGACACCTGGCAGCACTGCTCTCCACTCCCAGCGGGTCTCACTCTGCCCCTCTCCTGAGCAGAAAATCTGTTATATTTGACTGTTTCGGGGATGGGTGTGACCCAGACACCGAAGACACAGCCAAAGTTCTCCCAGCTGAGTGAGGAAAGCAATCCCTGCATCTCAGAGCAAGCATGTTTACAGGCAGAAGGTTCTCCTCACAGAGCTTGTTCAGGGGAATACACCTGCAGAGCAGACATGTAGGTTCAATTACAGGGGACAACTAGTACCCTTCCTTCATCCTTGGGAACAGGGACCTCCTGAGAACTCAGTGCCTCGATGGTGCCATCTCACTCTCCGCTGACCATCTTTCCTGCACAGGGAGAGACAGCCTGACCTCGTGGGAAAGCCAGCACCTCCATCCATCAGGAAAATAAACAAGCCCTTAAGAAGCAGCAGCAAACTCAGGTTTCTTCATCTACTTTAGCTGCCTGTATCCCCATCCAGGCCCTCCACAACCTGGTCTCACTTTCCCTTTACATACTCCCTTTCTCATCATACCTTGGTCTCCCAGGTTCTCACTCCAAATCCCTCAGAGAAGCTATTGCCTTCTTGGGGCTTTCTGGAGGACACGTCCTCACCCAAGCTTGGGTCTCCCTGTGCAGAATGGTCAGGAATTGCTTCAGCTCCAGATCTTCTCCTTCGATACACCTTAGGCTGCTGTCATCCACAGCAGGGCTCCCAGAGGTGACTGAAGGCCTCGTAAGGCCGAGCACTTGCTGCTAACTGTGGTCTGAAGAGCTGGCAGGACAGCTCCACCTGGCCAACCCCTGAGAGGCCAGATCTGCTATCAGCCGCCTGAGAGAATGTGAGCAACAAGGAGGTATTCACCCCCAGCACATGCTGAACAGTTCCTACAACTCTGAAGAATCACCTCCAGAAAAAAAAAAATCACCTCCAGATAGATCTCTCTGATCAAAACTGCGCTCTGGAAAGAGAAAGGGATGAATGTGAGACTTCACGTCTACATAATTTTCCTAAGTGTAGGAGAAAAAGTACAAGTTTCTTCCCCAGTCCAAATCAGCTGTCATATGACCGAGTGTCACTTAATGAAAATAGCACTGCTTTTGACCACAGGTGGATCTCCTTTCCAGTCTCTGTATCA